>NC_134352.1:7161280-7478823 GCF_964195595.1 Calonectris borealis
TACTTAATTGTTCACCACTCTTTTAACTTCAACCATATTTCCCCCCTATGTTACGTTTTTAAACAAAAACAATGACTTAAAAAGCCAGGTTTAAGTCTCAGAACAGAATGTCTCATCAATTTCAAATTTTCTCTCCCCCAAAACATTTCATGCAGTGGGATTCATCTAAGCTGAACTACTCTCAACAGAAAATCTCAGTTTCCATGTGTCAATGAAGTTTCCCAAATCTACTGCTGTTTTATTGCAGGAGTAGATGACACTCCACCCTACTCATCAATGCAGACTAATGAACAGGTCAGGCTCCACCCCGTCCTAATCCTGCTGCAGCATTTGTGAACCATCTGTATATGGAGAGGAACAGGACGAGTGAACACAGCTGCCAAGAGAATTTGTGTTTCCCTCTCCTTACTCACACCATATGCATCCTAAATCTCAAAATAGCCTGTCGGACCCATAAGACTCTGTTCCTTGCTTGTATTGCCCTCTCTGGAGCAGGAATGCTGAGTAAGACATGGCTATCAGGATTAGAATGACTGTTGAATAATTTAAAATTCCTAAATGGAGGGAGGAATGTATTTTACACTTATACAGAATCCAATAAAGTGTTAATTTCAGTAAATTCTAAGCAACTTGAATGCATAAGGATTATTCATCATACTCTAAAAAGGACAGGGGTTGATAGGTAGCGTACAATACATATGCAAAGATTTTATCTTTTCTTATTTTAATAATATCCTCATTGTCAATGATGGAACTTCCATAATTTCCCATAGGAAAAGTCAAAAGCCGTGGTCTGGAGAGAAACATTACAATTAGAGTTGGACAGAAATTTTCCAACCTAAATTTTTTCTGTTAGAAAAATGCTGATTCCATGAAATCAACACAGTCCCATGGTACATTTTGATTTCGTCAAATACTTAGAAGGAAACCAGCTGCCTGGTCCCCTGCCAGTTTGCCTGCTTGCCCAGCAGCCCACCTTGCAGGCAGCCATAGAGCCAGGACCCAAGAGGCACAAGCCACAGCGTTCAGGACTTCTCCACTGTGCTCACAAAAAGACACTGAGACTCGGGAGATTTGCAGCCTAATATCCTGCTTGCACAGCAAAAAACATCTAGATGCCTGGGGCCAGGGCTGAGGATCCTTGTGCTGACTGGAGGTCCATCATCAATTTTGTTTTGAAAACATGTGGAAGGAAATGTTCCATCCATGAGACATTTTAAAGGTTTGTTCCAACATAGAGCTTTTTTTTTTTTCCCCAAGAATTTCCCACAGAGCAGACACTTTAAATGCCATTTGACACTGCATTACAGCAAGTCACTACCAAATACAGTCATCAGTGATTTTGGGTTGGGGGAGATACATACGTTAGATTTATAAGAGGCAAATAACATCACATTTACCAAAGACTCCATGTGTCCTGTAAAACACAGAAGAGGGCTAGGAGGAAATACTCAAGGACCTGTAAAGTCACAGTCTAATTGAGTGGGATTCTTCATTAATACACACTGAGTGAACAAAGACGATATACCCTGCTGAGGACAGCAGGAAGAAAAAAAAACGAGGAAGAATTATTCACAATTGTTCAAAAAATAAACCTTAGAGAGAGCACCATCTTGGTCAAAGAATAGGAGTGAATTATTAGCAACATAAAAGTCAGCCAGTCTTGGCCAAGACTCCGATTTTTTGAGCTGTGCTTCAGGACCTTTAAAGACTCCTGAGCAAAGGCTCTAATGAAATCTGAGCAAGTGGAAACCTTTTATCAGAGAGTCTAAAGTCACTCAGAAGTAACAGGAGGCAGAAATACATGTATGGTTCCCCTGTCTTCCAGCTGTAGTAGTTACTGGGCAGTAAATAATGGGGTGATTAACGAAGAGTAAATGGGGTTCGCCATTGGAAAGTAGTCATTACATCACCTAAGGCAGACTTTAAATTATACACATGCTGCTAAATGAGAGCAGGAATCAGGGCTACTATCCTGACACCTGAAGAGCATCAGGCAAGCCTTTTGCCCCTACAGCTCAGAATCAGGGATGCCTATCATCTTTAATATTCTTTTGCTTTGAAAAAAAAACAAATCTGTAGCTTTCTTCCTACCAGGTTTTTAAATACTTGCAAGGTAAGAGAAAGCTTCATAATAGAAAGGACTCATCGCTCATCGCCATGCAAAACCATAAACAAGCAACATTGCTGGGAAATTCAATATGTTACTAATAGATCTTCCCAGCCTACAAAATCTTCAGCAAGCCACCTCAGCTGCGAAGATCAGCGTTATAGAATAACGTGGCTAAAGGCTCCTCTTTTGATAGGCTAAAGCCAAGGTAACTGAGTGCAACTCTTACTCAGTAACTATTAAAGATATAATCAAACATAGTTGTACTGAATAAACCTTTGACAGCCTTAGAGAACAAATTGCCTCAAATCTGAGGCCACAAGAAAGGCAGAGTCCAGAAATTACTGTGTTGAAAAGAAAGCCTGTGAATTAATCATGTAAGCATACTAAAACCTTAATAGTTTTGAACACTGAAGGTGAAAGAACATTTGTTCACCAAAGGTCACTCTTCCAGCTCAGGGGGGAATTTTAAAGAACACATGTTGGAAAATTTGCCTCAGTATTTGTGTTATTTCACCCCTGGGCATCGTTTGCAGTGTAAAGCAATTAGTCTGGTAGCCAATGAGCATCCTGGTGTTGAAACCCTCCAGGAAAAGTCAGCATCGCTTAAAGTAACAATACCTCACTGCTGGACCCTGGTTCTCATGAATAAGTATTCACTCTTTATTAAAAAAAAAATTTAAAAAAATTATTCCAGGCTAGAAACTGAACAAGCCAGACTGATATAAAAACTACAGATCCACTGCCAGCAGAAGGAAGGCAACACCTTGAAGCCTTCACCTTTGGAAAGAGGGGAAAATTAATGACAACATTGTTTTAACGGGTGGAGATCAGCGTGAGCGTATGTCTGGAAAAGAAGCCGCTGACCAACCTTTCTGAAATAAACGCTCGGTGTGAACAGGGCATCCTACACCCAGCTATGATTTTACAAGGATTTCTGTAAAGGAAATACAATCAGAGCGGCTGTGACAAAGGACGTGGTGAAATAATTAAAAAGAAAGTCTGATTGCCATCCAAACACATTTTACTATATCCTTAACCATCAATTTAAAAGAAAAGTTAATGTAAAATAGTTTTTTCTTATTTAGTTTTACATAACAGAGGCAATAGTAATCTCCTTGGAATTTGGTGCCTCTCCAATGTTTATCACACTATTTATCATCCAGATTTCCAGCTTGCAGAGATGTATAATACGAAGCACAACTGCTAAATCACGTTACTTTGCTGGCAAGAAATACCATCTATCGTATGTAAAAGGAGTTCAGTGGCTGATTTATTCAAATGGTTACATTAGTTACTTAATATGACCGAAAAGGCAAAAAAGATTTTATCTAGGATAAGGTACACTGAATGAACGTTTCCAATGTGAATGCATAATAGACCCATACTGAAAGTTATTTTTATAATCAATATTCTGTACTACTGTGGAGCATGTTTTTTTTTCCAAATATATGCCCCATATACCTGGGGTTTGCCACTATAGTGATATGAAGCATCCTTAAGCCATCTTAAATGGACAATTTCTGATTCCCCTTTTGCAGAAGCAGCTTTCTTGAGAAAAACTCTCCTGAGGATCCACTAAAATAATATACACTGAGAGCATGGCTGGCCCATGTTGAGTTTTGCACACTCCCAACTTCTGGAAGATCCCTTGAAGATTTCCTTGAAGGAGTTGGATGTACATCCTGTATGTACATTAATATATCCAGATTAATGTACATACTGAATGTACATTAATATATGCAGATTACTCACATAAGTGAACATAAGAAATTATGGAACGACTATCAGAAATCTTCTACTGCTCTCATTGTATACAGTATTGAGTACTTAGTGCTATACAGCAACTCCTCCGTGTAGAAGAGCAACATCTTCGCCTGTTCCCCATGGGGACAATCAGTGGCTGCAAAGCACATCTTAGATATTTTGTGGGACTGGCACACTACTAGAAGCTGAAAATACAAATTTTCTTCTTCGTAATACAGGGGTCTGCCAGGTGCCCTATAGTTTTGCCTGATAACTAGTTAGGGACTCTAATGGTTGCAGACCACATACTTACTTAGACTGCCTTAGAGCAGGATTTGCAACACTAAACGATGAAACAAGACTCCAAATCTGAGTTATTTAAACTGCAGGTTCCCAAAACACATAATCCCAGGGAGAAGAAGAAAGAACAAAACCATGAACGGTTACCTAAACATTCATTGGTGGCATGGAAATAGGTGAGGGAGAAACAAGGACCTGAAGAAGTTCACCAGCTCCATTTTCCACCACCAGATAAGTGCTACATCCACTCCATAAACCCCTGCAGCCCTCATGTGTCCTTATGGGCAAACTCCCCTTCTGCCTGCCTGCTACATGTGGTGTATGAAAGCAATGCAAGGCCAACACTGGAAGACATCAAAAACTAGGAAATACAAAACTGAGATATAAAGTGTGTGGTGTGGAAGGGGGATTGCCTTGGAGCTGGGCCAAGGGAGCAGGGACAGCAGGGCTGGGGAGCCTCAGCAGAGACTGCCAGGGAAGTCAGCTGGACCCGGGGCTCCATGTGGACCAAGGGCTTATTTCAGCGTAGAGCCCACATCATATAGCCAAGGAGGTCTGCAGTCCTTCAGTAAGATGCTTCCTGCAACCCAGCAGCAGGAAAAAAAAAAAAAAGAGGGAGTAGCTTAGGTTGTTCTGCATAAGACTTCTTGTTATAATAGCCCAATGGTCGAGAAAAAAGATGCAACAGCGCAGCTAAACGTGGAGCTGGTAAAACCATGGCCCACTCATAGCTGAGCCTGTGCAAATGACAGGCTGGGACAAATGATTAACAGGCTCCTTCGAAGGCTGAAGTTTGTTTGTGTGCTTGTTTTCAAAGCCCCTTCCACCAAATGAAGAGCTCTAGAGCTAACAGGCTACTTTGTGTACTTGAGTTTTGGCTGTTTCAAGGTCTCTCCACAAGGTGAAGTGATTTATTGATATCAAACCCTCAACCAGAGCCCATCCTCCCTAAGTTGAGGACTACCCAAGTTTCCACTCCCTAGCTATGTGACGTGGTAGAGGAGCTGAAAACAGTACCCAAATTTCTACATAGTAGGTAACGTTGGGTGCCACAGAGACACAAAGTAGGAGAGAGTCCATTTTCAGAATGACAAGAAAAAAGTAGTCTATGGTAACCGCTAAGTAATAAAACTGTCAAGATGTTGGAAAATAGACCATGTCTCCAATTTCTCTCACCATACCCATTAGCTACTAAACCTTCCAACATTTCACAGCACAACCACAATTCCCATCTTATTATAACAAAGGGTATAGCAGGGATTACAAAAATTTAGGAACCACATGGCACCCTTTACCTAACAGCAGATGCATTTGAACTCCGGATCTACCATTTTCACTGTGGTAGTTATCAAATAGTCACCTCTGTAATAAAACACTTCATGGCAACTGCAAAAAGCAGCTAAGGGGAAAGAGTTATACAATCAGGAAATGGGGAATAATCACTGAGGCGGCAGAGGTACCAGAAGTTAATATGGGATTGTAAACCTGCTAAAAAAAAAATACCATACACAACTATTTGATGCTAAGGCTCCCTATGCCAGAAGGAGCAGAACAGGATAACTGCATCGACTTGAAGCCAAGAAAATGTGGTTGAAGCATTAGGTACATTTTTCTCACAGTAGAGTTAGGGAAGGAATGCATGTATAGAGAGATTATGGAAGCCTCATTACCAGGCTTGAGGAGATCAGTGCAAGCTGGTGCCTCTGCACAGAGGAACAGGCTAAGGGGCATCTTCAGTTCTTTTCTAACCATGCATTTCTCTGACCAAAGAGCAGTAAAGACAAGAAGCTTAGTTTTATGTTGATGGGGCTTGTGCCATGAAACTTGTGCTATCCAGTTCAGCTGGTGGTATTTTGTCCTTTCCTGTTAAGATTCAGCAGCTCCTGAGAAATCACAGGACGCAGTGCATCCCCCGTCAGCTAACTCTCCTCTGCTCAATGGTACCCCCGTGTCTCTGCAAGGTATAGCCTCATCTGCCTTAACACCATACCACCCACAGGAAGGCTACTGTATAACCCTCATCTTCCCTTTCGTCCTTCACACCTCTACACACGATGCTTTCAGCACGACTCATGCACAGCAGATAGCAGTCACCTCCTATTTAACTGCTGAAACGGCAGTAAGACCTTAGTGCCAGAGCAGGGGTAACTCCTGCATAAAGAGGTCTCTCAGGTATCACACACACCTCTTTCCTTTGCACACATGCATACAAGTCAGGAACGATGCTTTATTAGAGTAACAACTGCTAGTTTTCTCCCACCACTCGACCAATCTTCTTTTTACAAGGCATAAGCTACCAGGCTTGGACACCATCCATTAGCTACTGCCCTATCCCTGGAGGCAGGCGTGAGGTCTCCCAGATATGTACCTTCACTCTGTGCTATGAACTAAAGGCTTGAAATGAGCTTTCTGAGATTTATGAAAGCAGCAGACAACCCTAACTGAGGTTTTTGGATTGGGTTTTTCAAGGGAGAGGAGGTGCGACAAGGTTAGAGGGGAAGCTGTTCCCTAAAGTTATTCAGTGACAAATATGACATTTGAAGTCATTATGATTTGCTCTTGCAATGGTCATTTTGATATTTAATGTATAAATGGGGAAAAAAAAACCCATAAAAAACCCACAGAACAATAATCACACAACACCTCTTTTATACTTTCATATTTATTCTCTTATATTTGTACATCTAAATGCATTTTCTAAAACAAATCTAAACTAAACCTTTCAGAGGTATTTTTTATTATAAGTAAAATCAAGGTTGCAAGAGACAATGGGGAAAAAGAAAAGCAGGGTAGCTGGAAATTTTGTAAATGATGGTTTAGGAGTGGAACAATAAGATGAACAACAAGATGAACAACAAGAACAATACACTTCTAAAAAAGAAAATGCAAAAACCATGTAAGAAACAGAGTCTTTAAGTCCCCTTCTCTATCCTGTAAATTGTTAACCTTGGCAGTGAGCAACTGACTCACTGCAAACTGGATTCCAACCAAGTAAAATAATAAGCAGGGTTTCAATCAAACCTTACATGCTAATAATGCTAAACAAAATACTGAGAGAGATGTACAAACATAATCTATCATTGTGTAAGCTCCTTTTTTTAGCTTTTTTTGCTTTCTTTTAAGGTGAATTTAATGCTTGTGAATGCTTCCAGATTTATGATTCCAGACTGAAGTTTTCTGGCTTTTCCCCATATAGGGACAGACAAAGCATCCACCATTTATCTAATCAGCATGTAACATCCCACCTAGGTGGCTGGAAAACCCAGCACAAAGAGCTGGCCCAAAGGCCAAGAAGTCAAAAGCCCTGTGTTTACTGAAATCATTCTGCTCCTTCTGCATTGCCAACTCAGTTGAAAGAAGTTGTGATTCATTATTGGAAAAGAAAGTCTGTAGCTTACAACGCTTTAGAGCTGAAACAGGTATTGTAGTTGTACATATTGTCAAAAAGAAAATTAAAACTTTGTTTTTCAGAGTATTACCAAGAAGACCAAAAAGCAGAATAAAGCACTGAGGTTTTGCCTGCTAATTAATGACTGGAGGAAAGAAAACATTGAAATAACACATGTTCACAAGATGATCTTGTCTTCAGAATTAACATTACTTCACCTGCTAAAATTGAATGTGAAGTTTTGGTCCAGCCATGAAATGAGAAAGACTCTTGATCAATGATACTATTATTTTAAATAAAGTACATCTACAATGGCTGTTCAGATCAGAAAGAAACCAGATGGAAGTTGTGAAAGAAAAACCAAGTCAGGCCAAAAAGTGATGAACAAAACAAAAGCACCATGAAGAATAATGATGTTCCTTACTGGCAAGAGAAATGCACAATCACCACCCTTCTGCAGATGGCACATGGCTATGGAACCATGGTCCTTCATCAGAACAAACAGGACAGACAGACGGAAATGAAAAGTGGGTGTTTTGAGTTAAGAAAATGAAATGGTGAGTATCAACATAAACACAATGCTTTTTATGGCAAGAAAAGCTAAATGAGCCCCAAAGAATGTGTCAGGAAAATATTGAATATCATATGAGAAATAAAATCCACAGAACCCTTTCAATAAAAGTAGATACAACCCTTTCAATAAAAGTAAATGGGATTTTCCTAGAACAGGTCTTTATAGATAGGATAATGATAAACTTAACATAGGTACTGAAGGCTAAAGATTGGAAAGGTCACAAAAAAGGAACAGAGGTTACTTCAAGTATTAAAAAATATGAATGACAGAACACGACTTCTCAAGCTATTAAAAGACAGAAGATGATACTTCATGAAATTACAGTGCATCTGATGAAAATTTGAAAAGTCAGTTTGTTTGTACAGGGTGGTAGAACTACATGATACATTGAGTGATCTCATTTTTAAGGTATCAGATAATTTCTGATATCCATTCCATCAGTAACGAAATCAAATAATTTACATTTACATCCTCCAAATGGCACGGGCTAGAAATATTTCCCTGGTACACAACATTGTGCAACTCCTCAGCTAGACCTTGGTTTTCAACCATGGGTGACACTGCCAAAAGCAATGCAGGTGGCTGAACAGCCATGATCCTGTACACTATGGCAAATTCTACATCCCTGCTACATCTTTGCCTTTGTTTTACTCTCTGCTGTAAACAATCAGTGTATGTAAGCTCATCATTCACTTAGCCATAGAGCCTGAAAATTGCAGCAATAGGCCATTATTACAATAATTATAAAGAGCATTTTGGAAATTATCTTCCTTTTGATACAGACCCTCTCCCACTGTGCTTCAAAGAATGCACAATTGCTGAACCTAGAAGGGTAAATCATCTTAAGGAAGAAATGACAGCTAGTTCTTTGAAAGAAGAGACAGCTAGTTTCAGCACACCGCTAATCTTTGTGATTTCATGTTAGAGCTTTCATTTAAAGCACACTATGAAATAGACACCTGAAGAATTGTGAAAGAAATTACTCTTTTTGCAGCTTTAGAATTTTAAAAAATTTGCAGTGATCCAGTAACACGTTTGTTTTACAGTATTTCAGAGGAGAGAAGCCAAACCAACCTCATTATGGACAAAATTATTTAAGTGAGGCACTTAAACCCATATTTAGGACTCCAAATAAAAGTGTATGATGGTGACCTCCAAATAACCCCTGACTTAAATACAAACCTTAGTCTCAGCTGCTTTAATAGCTCCATAACTCCAGCACAGCCAAGTTTTCCTCCTGGAGTTTCATGATGATGTTCATTTATTCTGGGGAAATAAGCAAGACATCTACAATGACATCATAATTTTCCCAGTGCAGCGCTCTTTGGAGAGTGTCCTAGCAGCTCTAGCTAGGTGTAAAAAATCGAAATGAAACTCTGTCATTGCTCGTTAGAGAGAAACAGATCTGGTGATTTCAGTTTATATGTTGTTTATTATGTTTCCCAAAGAATAATCACCAAATGTAAAACCGGCGCTAGCCAAGAATAATGGGAAGAGGAAAAGCACATAGGTTCAGTGCTCCTCGGAGAAGTCACAAAACTCAGGCTGGCAGTGGTGATACACTGTTCTCCATACAGCAGATAATTTGTCTTCTAGCACACTAATCAGCATTTGCCAGATAAATTGAAAACCATGCAGATTGCTCCTTCTCTTGAATAAGTTAGTGGCCTGAATGCTCTTTTACAGGTTTATTACATTCCATTCAATATTTAATGCTGAGCTTAATTATAACGACTTCTCTCCTAATTCCTTGTCAATTTATTTTAAAAATTGTCCGATTGACAAACCTGATCAGCCCGTTCCAATATCCAAACTCCAGATGTCCGCATACTCTCCACATCAAGGGAAGAAGAAAATAACACAGATGATGAAGAGATGCTGGAGGTGGCAGGGCGAGGAAATGAGAAGGCTGAAAGCAAATTCCTGCAGCAGCAGTAGGGACACAGCTGTAATTGTCGTCGGGGAATGAGGCACAGGGCATGGAAGCTGCTGTAGAGAAGGGAACTTCTGGCCCAGCAGTGTCTACAGCAGATGCTTAGGGAAGCATGAACAGAAACCTTCTTCCCTTGGTGAATCCTTCTTGTTTCCAGAAACCCATTATTTGGGGCCATCCAAAGCTGGAAACTGAATCCCTGCACCAAAGAGCATATTTTTGCAGGATTTGAGTAGGTTTTGAGGTCACTTATACTTTTTTCAAGCTCTGTACCTCCCAGCAGTGAGTACCTTAGTGCATGGACACAGCATGACCTTCTCCACCTGAGATGTCCACCAAGTGGTCCACAGAAAAATAGGGAGAGATCCCCGCGCCCCTGTTTTTCCTCCATGAAATCAATGAGGTCTCTCTCATTTCTTACTTCAAACACTCAGCAAAAAAGTCCTCTTCAGCTTGCAGCAGGATTGTGTTACCACTGCCTGCCTATACTGGGCTGCCCCTAGAGATGAGGTCAAGAAGCTCAGGGTTCACTATATACGTATTTTAATTGTTATAGTAATTGGATATGATCTTCCTTTTAAGAAGGGGGAAACTATTTGACCACTTAATGACAACTGCAAAATTAGTCACCCCCTTCATAGTAGTCCAGAGCACTGTTAGAAAATGCAGGGACTTCTGTAGAAGCCAGCACCATGCCTACATGAAGTTCTCCCAATAGGGCAGACAGAGCAAGAAAATGGGGAGACTAAGACCAAGCAAAGAGCAACCAGAGAGCAAAATAAATTATTATCTGTAGCCTTGAGAGGGAACCAAAATCCAGAGCTAAGGAACACAGGTTTGGATCTCTGAGCAAAGAAATTATCTGTTTCTACTTGGTTAGGGAGTTAGGATTTGGAGATAAACAGGATTACCTGACTGCTGGCCTTCTTGGTTGAAGCAACCTGCAAGTTCCCAAATACCAGCTAACCATTTAATCTAAAAAGCACAAATATACTTGTACCTTTCATCTGAAAAAACAGGGTCCAAGTATGACTCTTTTTCTGGGTGCTGTTGTCAATAAAAAAGAAGGCCAGATTTGAGGAGTATTATTTATTTCTTCATAAAGAGCAGGTAGGAAGTCAACATCCTTGCCTAGAAGCTTGCCAAACAAAACTAAACCCATTTCATAAACATCAGTATAAAGCCAACTTCCCCATTTCCAAAATCTGAATTTAAGAGAACTTTATTGAGTGAGAAAGGAAGGCAGAAGAATATGTTGCGAAAGCCAACAACAAATAAATCAGCAACATCTATTAAGCAAGACTACCATGCCCCAGAGCATACTCATAATAGTCCTAGCCCTCATCCTCCTCCTGCCCCTGTGGAGACTAATGAGATAACGCCTTCTAGCACTTGTTCAGTCCTCAGTTTCAAAGTTCATCCAGACAGCTTTATTCTGCATGTTACCTCCAAGCTGCCAGCCCATTACCCCATCCTCAGAGGGAGGATGGTAGCAGGCAGAACCCCAGCGGGGTCCCTTGCCCATGGAGGGACAATTCTGGCAAGATCCATTCCCCTCTCATCTCAACTCACACACCCAAACTTGGTTTGATCAGGGTGACCACTCACCTTAAAAGCATCGGTGCGATATTCCTGCATCTCGAAACAGTCCTGCATTTTAACGTATTTATTTCAAGGTGTTGCAAAGCTAAAATCAAACTAAAGATACCAGACATGAGTGCCCCCTCCACTCCATGAAGTTGCTCTTTCCCCTTATTCCACCAAAAGAAGTATTGGGTTCCCTTTCCTCTAGGGCTTCAGCTTGCCTGAGCTACATAAAAAAGTAATGGTGACAACAAATGTAATAGGAAGCAGATTTTGGAAATATTTTTCATTCTGCATTGGGCAGAAACTGAAACTTTTCAAAACATCCATGAAAAGCAAAAGATATTTGCCCTGGAAGAGGAAATGTAAAGCCTGGGAGTGGACACTCATGCTACCATTTTCTTCTCTGTCCCTGCCTAAGGGCTTGTATGTGTAGAGACATCTACGGCATTCTGCGTTCATACAGCCCACAGCAGAGTTGGACAACCCTCCTGAGGCTAAAAGCCCCATTAAGAAAAAAGAAAACAGTGCAGACAGCTAAGAGCCAAACATCTCCCCTCCTCCCACAATAACTTCCTAAATCGGTGCCCCATAAGCACAGTCCTAGCTTCCCATCCTCACAGCCCCATACCAAGAAACACAGCCCCATCCTACTCCTCTCACCAGTCCTCCAACTCCCTTCAGCCCAGGGCAAGGAGCTAGCCTACACGTCCAGCTCCACAGCACCCTAAGGGCTCACAAAGCTGCTGCCGTGCCGCACCCAGGGTGTGCCAGCCCACGGCAGGGCAGGGACAGAGCCCCAGCCTGCAGGCAGCAGTAGATCTGCTGGTAGCTTGGCCCCATAACCCCTCCACCATTATGAGACTGGAGATGCAATTGCTGTTAGCATCACACGTACGTCATGGCCTTTGCTGCCGTGCAACCAAAAGCACTTGACCTTGGATGGCAGGTCAAAATGACAGTGAGATATTTGCCTTATTCCCTGTCCTTTCGTCCTCTCAGAGGAGCAGCAGGGCTCTGGTGAGCAATGCTGTAAGCCAGGCAAGAGCCAGGCAAGCCACCTTCCAACAGTCTGCAAGCTCCGCAGCCCGATGGACCGCTTTGAGCTGCCTCTGCCATTACTGTCAAACTCATGGGAAACAGTGCAGGCAGCAACACATGCTTTCATTTCACTGTCTCCCTTTCTGTCTTGACCCCATATCCTGCCGGTTCACGGCATCACTGATGGTGACAAACGCCTTTTCAGTGTACAACACACAGGAGCTACGCTGTCCTGAGGAGCAGCCACTTCAGTCCATCTTGCCAGGAAACCCATGTCCTGGTCTCAGCAGGCATTCCTCAGTCTGCGAGGATGCATTTATTTGCATGCTCTCACTCATTTATTTGCATGATCTCTCTCCGTGGATGCCAAATTCTGCCTGCACCAGCACACAGCCCCACTGTATGAGCTGCAGAAAGCTACCTGTAGTTAAGGTCAGAGAGGCAACGAGTCTTGAACAGAGCTGTGGTTTCTCATTGCTCTGCCAGCGATGCGTTGCTCTGCAGGGGCAGGGGCCAGCTCCTGATTTGGCTTTTTGGACCCATCAGCCTGCTCGGCAGATTCAGGCTTAATTGCAAAACCTCAGGGGCAACATCTGACTGCCAGTCAGAATCTCTTGTTCGCATACGGATGTCCACACAGGTACTCCACCATGGAGGAGATGACAGACTGCAGAGCCACATCCTTTACTGCACTTGTCCTTGATGCATTTGCACCTTTGACCACCTCGCTGGCTTCTTCAACCTCCCTTTTTGCAGCCTAGGCTTCATCTCACAGTCTTGTTCTTGAGCAGCTTCTACAATTTCTTTAAAAATTATTCTGCATGAGATGCAGGGAGTAGTTTCAGAGCTGCTCCAGAGACAAGCTACCCTTGCAGATATGCAGATATGATGCAGAGATATCACCTTATTTGAACTCCATTCTCTTAATAATGCTTAATGCCATAAAATTTTATTTGCATCTTTGGTCAAGCCAAGCTGAAATCTCTTGGTGGTACTACAAATCACTGCTTTCCTGCCCAGCTTTCTCCACCCTATTTTCTCTGTAACCAATTTTGAACATACTTGTTAACAGAATAGGTGTTTTGTCTCCTTCCTACACTTTGCTAATAACACACATAAGATATTTTCCCTCAGATGTCAAATGGTTCCTTTCATTGCTTTTTGTAAATATTTAATCTTAACTCCACAATAGACCGTTCCCTTTAAGGAATAGATGTTAAAATTTTCTGAAGTTCATCAATTTTTTTATCATTTACAGTTTACTTTTGACATTTACACTTTAGCTTCTCTTTTTTCTCTTTTCTTTACCATTCTTCCCACTGGTATATGAAAAGAATCCTAATTTCATAACTTTTTTTTTACATTTAAGAGAAAAAAAAAGACTAAGCATTTATTCACAGGGAATAAAGCTAAGTTTCCAGCTACCTTCTGAAACAGAATTTTATTTAATGTCACTTGTGGAACTAGAAAGATCAGCAGATTAGACAGTAGTTCAAGGTTCAAATCAGGAGGCTTATAAACTGCTCCTCTTGACATCCAAATGAACCTGTTACTCAACTTTTCTTGTGACAAAACAGGATTTTATCTTATTTAAGCCAGGGAAAAGAGCAATAGGGCAGAGTAATTACGTCGACTATTCTTTCTAAGCAGTATTACAATGAAGTTATCTTCTGTTGTTCTCGTGACTCATTCTTGGGATATTTGAACCAAAAAGGTGCTGACCTGCATCAAGAGAATCAGCAATTACAAACAATAACAAACATATTGTAATTCAGGCAATTACTTGGGAAGGCATATTTTTACTTAGAAGCAAAAGTTCTGCCCATTTATAATCAATCTCCTTTAACAAAAATAAAACCAAACAAACACAGGAAGTAACAGTCCAAGTGACAGAAAACATGTTCAAATGTTAAGCTGAAATTTATCAAGCAGCCAAAATTAATTAGGTACACAAACAACACTGAATTCATTTTTTGAAAAAACCAAGCCAGGAAGACAACAACAATCCATGTATATCATTTGCAAAAAAAATTATTATATAAAATTATCTAACATTATCTGAAATTATTATTTTAAATTATATAAAATTACAAAATATTCCTGGCACACTACTTCCTACGCCAAGCAAGTACCCACTGTTGCATTTAAGATGGAGTTATGGTATTACTAGAAAGTATAGGTAACAAAAAAGTTTGGGAAGACAGTGATAAATTTGAAGGAGAGACCTGAGCTTAGGGAGCACTGCACATACCACAGCATCACAGGTTAGGCTGAAGATAAATATGGAAATGGCCAGGAATGCCCAGCAAAGCACATTGTGTTGCTCGGAGCTGTTTTTGCACCAAGCATCCAACCACTGATGATAGTTGAGGTAGTCGAGGCAAGGTGTCTCAGAAGTAGGGTTTCCTGACCGTGAGTGTAGCCCTATCATCAGTCTGTGTGATAGACAGATGGTAATAACTGCTGCCGTAACATAACAATGATCAAAATATTTTCTGATATTAAAACGTAAAGGGCAGAGCAGCAAAAGTGGGGAAAAAAGGAAAAAAATCCTTCTGGCATATGAGAGGTATCAGAGAAGAATCAGCAGTTTTCTGCAGCCAGCAGGACTTGGCACATCAGTGTCAAATTCTTCCTCATCCAGTTATGGGGAAAGTTTTAAAAGACCCTCCTACAGTGACAGCCCATTAGTGATATATCCCATCTAAGTCATATGCACAGAGGTTTTAAGTATCTGTTTCCAATTGACTCACCAGTGTTCTGCCTGGAGCGTTATCATCTCTGTTTATCAATGATTTGGGATTGAGAGCATAGCCCTGCTTAGGATTTTATTTTTCACATGTCACTGTCAAATGAGGGAAATCAGTATTGTTTGTATTGCTGCTGAGGGGACAGTGCTTGGGTAAGAAAAAAACCAAGCAAGAATTAAAGTAATGGCATAGAATGCCCATGTTTCAGGGAATTCTCGCAAATTCAAGTTATAACACTGATATCCTTTTACAAACCTCTTTCTGACTCGGATCACTCTCGCACACTGCGAGCCTATCACTCCATCAGAGAACACCCTCCATTATAAATAACTTCCTACTTCAAAGACTAACAAATTACTTTGATGCACTTTTAAAGTCAGTGTTTCCAATTCTCCAGCATTTTTGCCTGATGGGAAATCATTAAATAGCTAAGAACACCTTGTTTGCATTTACAACTGTTACCTCTGCGAGAAGGCATTAGCCCCTTTGCCCTCTAAGATACCAGTATCAGTAGCATCCGCGTCAAACAAGCTCAAAGTAAACCAGCAGTCCAAACTGCACCCATGCCTGTATTTTTCCAGGAAGAGCTCAGATTCAGCATGGTCCTTCCTTTCTTCTCATGTATCGTATAGTTCACCAAACCAACAAGAAATCATGGCTAGGAGTCCTTTGTAATCAACAGAACAAAAGTGTCAAAAAAGCAAAGCAACCGACTATTAATCACATCTCTTTGATAACCCTGACCCTACTAAAGCACAACATCTGTCTTGTGTTTTTTGTGGCTGAAAGCCAAAGCTGGGATCAGGAAACAACTATTTCACTGGTCAGATGTTAACATAGCACAGCATGTTGACTTTATAACCACCCTATGAGCTCAGAGAATTTAATGGAACTGTCTTTTATTTGGCTTGATCCCATTTATTAATATTACCGGAGTGAGTAACTCATATGATCAGACATGCACTTAACAGAGCCATGTCTAGACAGACCCAGAAGTGCGTACTCTCTTTTCCACAACTAGGCAAAATCTGAAGCTTAGGACTAGTAAAGCTGGAACAGTTGTTTTAATTCACACTAAAAACATTCCCATCAGTTACTGTCAAGGTAGACACATAAAACAGCAATTACTGAACAGTAGCAGGCAAGGGCTTTCGACTGTGGACCAGATGGTAAAAACTGATGGCACTTATGCCAACTTAATGACTAGGCAGAGAGAGAAGTGATTATCAGAGAAGTGATATCACCAGAGAAAAACCAATTTAATTATTACAGTACTTGAAAGTGGAATTAGCTAGTAACCAGTAAATCCATCTAGGTTAGCAAAGTCAGCTATCACTTCTTGGTACCACTGTGGTTGGTCATGTTCGATTGGTCAGCCATGGTCTGCATCCTTTATCACCCACCCAAGATTTGGTTGTCAGGGAGATTCAAAGGATAAACAACCCCCAAAACCTTCTAGAAAATTTTGCTTTGTTGTTATAAAGATACAACCTTAAAATCCTAATCCTGGCACATGCTTTGAACTACTGATGGTCAAATCTCATCATGGACAAGTGCAGCATATTGCCACAGACATACACCATGCTCTTAGCCTCACCAATACCAATACTAGTCTTAAACAGCAACATACATGAATCCTGCCTCCCTCTTCCAGTCCTTGTGCTCCTGAAATCCTCCACAAGAACTATGCCCAGGAATTAGCATTTTCTCTGTGACTCTTTTTGCACTTGCATGAAATTATATTTCTGATAACACTTCCATTAGTCATCTTTATTTTTGCAAAAATCCAGAGCAAAATTGATGGCAGAATGACATGGAATGATTCACCAGCATCTTTAGCACTTGGCTTGGTAATTCAGCTGTCCATAATCTTCATGCGCTCAACTTGCAGCTCCTCCTTTTTCTACGTGGAATTAGTCCTTGCAGTACACTTGTTATTACCGGCATTTTGCGTTGCATGAACAAACTATGCTTTGAGCAAACAACATGGACAAGGTAGTAGCAGCTGTAACAGGCTTAATATAAATGGTCAACAAAGACAAAGGCAAGCGAAGAAAGGTGGGAAAGAAGCTGAATCAAAGACAGAACTGATATCTCAGGTAGTATTCACCTCATGCCATTAAAGCGGTGTAGAAGCCAGTGCATCTGCTAAACTGAACAGCCTCGTTAGTCAATGGAAAAAGGTGGGCTGTTGCTCCAAAAGCAATTTCTCCTATCTATCTTCCAAGGGGTGAATTGCCCCGCCTCCATTGGCAATCAAGGAGTCTAGATGAGTAGATAAGTCTAGATGAGGTTCTTACCTTGCTTTTAAGATGGTTAAACTTCAGCCATTAGACATTTGTGCTTAAACAGAAAAAAAATCTACTCTGTGTGAACTTGGCTTTACTGCAAGCTTAAATAGACAGTCTTCATGTGTTCAAATGTATACAGGCTCACTGTACCATGTATTTTGAGCATTTTCATTCATTTCACATGGGATTTAGTTGTTCATGCCTGAACATAATATGCTTATTAGTGTAAATTGGAGATTTGAGAAAACAAACACATCTTGCAAACACTTGAAACACCGCCAGTTCCTTCACTCACGGTGCCTAATACGTGCTGCTTATATTTCCCTGACTATACCTTTCTTTGTTTGTCAGAGGTATTTGTCTGATTTTCTTGTCTTCGTTTTCCATTCAACAAACTTTACTAAATCACTTAAATAACACAAGTGTAACCCTGAAATATACGTTATTCTGAACAGAGACAGGAGTACACACCTGGGAAGCTTGTATTGTTATCACTTCTCTATATAAACACAGTCACTCACGTACAGTTGACAATGTACTTCCATATGGTGTTAATTCCCAGATCAGAATTACTCTCCTGAATCACAGTTATCCTCTTTTAAATATGCAAAACATTTAAGCATGTGATTAATTTGAAGCATTTGTGGTTAGTGAATGTTAAGTATTCCCCTGGGCCTTTGCTGGATGACAACTTTACTTACTCAAGTGAGAAAAAAATTCTAGCAGTTCAGCAGCCTATTGCTTTGGGATCTGATTCTTCCCTCAAACTACAGGATAAATCCACATGGAGAAGCAAATTGGTTTGTTGGGTTTTTTTAAAAAGAAAAAAAAAAAGAAAGAAAGGAAAAAAAAAACCACACAGGCTAAATATAACATTTGGGTCTACATTTCAACACGGAAGGCTCTCAAACTCCAGCAAAGCGAATGGCAAACCAGGCACAAGCTGATATCCCATACACACTGCAGAAGAAAAGAAAAGCGATTACCTAATAATTCCGTCCATCACCTCAAGAGGTATTTGAGTATCTCGTTTTGTATTATTTATTTATTGTATTGATTTCTGTAGAAGTTTACCAACTGGTACCTTTTGATGGTGTTTTCCAGACATTCAAGATCCTGAAGGACCTAACAGAACTTAGAAGTCACAAGGTAACTATTATTTTTACTTAAAACAATAGGGTTAAGAGGTTTTTTCCTTCCTCCTTCAGCTATATTCCTCTCCCTGTACAGTACCCACAATGGGACATCTTAGTGAAGAACAGCATGGAAAGCAAATGCCTGTCAGGAGAGTATTTAGATTAAATCTGAAGTAAGTAAGACCACGGTTCGTGCAGTCTGTCAGCATCCAGTCTGACAACGCTCAGGCACGATATTCAGGTGTGCACCTCACCCGTCACCACTCCCACAGCTAACCAGCCTGTCAGCAAAAGCTGTCTGGCATGAGAATGGAAATAAGAAGGCAGCTGGGCTCTTTTCTTTTTTTCTTTCTTTTTTTTTTCTTTTTTTTTTCCCTTTTCTTTTTTTTCTTTTTTTTCAATCAAGACAGGGGTATAATTATCCCGATGCACATCGCTGGAATTCATCATGGGCTTTTGTTCTCCCTGAGCATGCAGCGTTGTCGAGGGAACTTCAGCAGAACTGGGCTCCAGATTCCTCATAAACCCAGGCTGAAACAGGCGGATCTGTGGAAGAATACACACAAAAAATCTGTTGCCACACTAAAGCACCCCACTTTGAAATTATGCAAGTGCAATTAGTTGAAAGAAAAACAGCTAGGCAAAATAAATTGCTTTAAACAGTCCAAGATATTTTTTCTAGCATTGACCTGTGCAGAAAATCTTCAGTGTGTTTGTCTGACTCACAATAAAAGGAAGTATTGAAACACTGAAGTCTTCTGTAAAGTGGATACCTGTAGTAGGGGCAAAGATTTTAGGACAGTAGGGAAAGTGGCAGAGCTGGGAAGAGCGTAAATCCCTGCTTCACAAAGAACAAAAAGGGGCAGGAGGGCCCTTGTGAAATCATAATGCATAGCCTGTGCAACTAGTCTTTGCGCCGAGCATTTTTTAATGAGAATAGATCTTTAACCGAAACGGTCTTTAATATCAACCTGAGAGTTTTCCTTTTGCTTCTTCCCATGCCCTCCCTTTGAGTAAGCATAGGTAAGCGCATATGAACTAGAGCCAGGAATGCCATGTTTCCGTCCTGTACTTCGAGCTAACATCTCCTAGATAACTGAGGACAGAGGAAAGTTGTTTCTACACACAATCCTGCAAGGCTGATCCACCTCTAAATGCCTGGGGACACCCCATGCCTTGCCACTGGTGCATCATACTGAGCTGGAGCATGGGCAGGGGGGCTGCAGACCTTTCCCATTGCTGTCAGAAAAGCTGAGGAACAGCAACACCAGGAGCTTGGGTCCCCTTCCCATGCCATTTTTGTCTAGCATGGCTCCATTAATTTTAGGGGGCATGCTCCTGATTTGTACCAGTGTAAGCAAAGAGGCAGTCCCTGGGCTGGTCATTGCAAAGAGAAGAGTGTATTTCTGTGATACACCAAGTCCTTGCAAGTCCTTGCAAGTGAGGAGCTTCCTCGGAGGAGGAGCTTTCCATTGCAGAAATGTGAGGAGCTTTCCATTGCAGAAAACCTGCTCGGAATCAGTCTGCCCTAAAGTAGATGGTTCCTCCTTTTTAAAAGACTGCTTTAAAAATGAACTTGTGGCACTTGAAGTGGCTTTCCACAGTACACAGCTTTGTATGTCTGATGGATCCTGTCAGTACACATTTTTAAATGCTAATGGACAAGCAAAATGAATAGAAAGGTTTCAAACTCTGCAATTCCTAACTCACATCCATTTCCCCAAAGTCAACCCTCTTGACAGCTGCCTCAGCTGGCAACAAAACATATATAAATACAGACACAGTTGAGTTTGGGGTATCTTTGTTAATATTTATATAGCCTGCCACCGGGTGTTTCAGCAGCACAGCTGTTTCCAGCTGATAACTCTCTGTCTCCAATCACAATTATACAGTTTTATTTCATGGGGGAATATGTATAATCACAAACATGATATGACTGTCCTGCCTGGTTTATTAGTCTGCATATCTCCAAGGACCATTTTGACGGTCCAGATACACTGTGTGTTCAAGAAATGCTTCAGGGACTGCTGGATCTCAGAGTTCTCCTATAATATTTTTTAATAAAATTGCCAGTACCCTTATTACTGGGATGCAATGGTCATAACGCCCAACCATTAGGCAGTGATGAGCGAGCGTCAGTCTCTAAGTGTATGTAGGCACAGAGATAGATAGGTAAATTAATACATAGACAGATAGATATGTATATACACATATATACAGGTATATATGCAAAAGGTATTTCAAGAAAGTATAATTTATAAATTATCAGAAACATCTAACAGCAATATAGACTTAAAAAGGAAATTTCTCTTTTTTTTCTCTTCCTCCCCTGTAGGAGTCGAGACCTGTTGAACAACTGTTCACCACCAGTGAAAGAGAAGCCGAGTCCTCCTCTTGTTACGTTGGTGCACTTGCGGAAGCCGGGGAAAGCGCCATGAGTGTGAAAAACTGAGACGAAAGTCTGGCCCCAGACCTGAATCTGCTTCAGAGCTTTCCATCCCCTGCTATCAGCCAAGTAGTTTTACTTGCCGCATCCACCGCAGATTAGATGGCATGAAGAGACTCTGCTTGAATGCTTCTGGAGAGCAACTAGAAGCAAACCTGATGTCACACTGCAAGGCTGGTCCACAGCACACCAATGCCACTTTGGATGCCAAAGGACTAGTTACATGAATAAAATTTTCCAGAAATGGCCCCAGAATCTTTCTGTCTTCTTCCTATTTCTGAAAAGGGGGGGGGGAAATGGCTGTCTGTGGAGTCCAGGAAAACATTGCTTTGATGTGGAGCTCAGCTGAAGGCATACCCTGGTGATAATTCATTTATGCAGAAACAGACAGTGAGCCTGGTGTGTTACTTACACATATTGTCTTCTCAGACATTGACATTTCATCTTTTTTACATAATAAATCTTCATCTTCTGAGTCGAACTGAGGATTTTCTTCTAAATAACAGAACTGACAATGATACGTTTCAACACAACTGGATTATAAAACTGTCAGCCCCAGCTCTGTTCCCCAATCTCTATCCCTGTCAACAGTGGTGGGCTGTGGAAATTTCAGCCTGCAAACCAGTCAACTATTGAGCAGGTTTTTGCAAGTCTGCAAAGGGAAAAGGAAGGAGGAAGAAGAGAGTGAACTTCTGTGTGGCTCCAGTCCCAATCCATTTGTTCTCTTATACAGCCAATTGCCACTGCTAAGAACATCACCGCTTCACTGTGGCCAAACTGGAGGCATGGACCAGGGTAATCAGAGCTTGAAATTATTAATTACCTTCCATGACATTAACCACATTTTTGTGTGCCTTGGAGGGCTGCATGTTGGGTGAAAGCTGATATATCATTAATCATCACTAGATAGGCTTTGACTTAATCACATATCATCACCCTGTCCAATGGGCAATGTGTTTTCACTGTCAAGGCAACTGTACTACTGTCATATTTTCTTCTTTTAATTGCAGATGAAGCAAGGAAACCTGCTATATAAGAGAAAAGCATCCCTATAACTCACCCACAGCCAATCAACCCTTGTGCTATAATCAAACCATAGCTACCAACAGCTTATGCAACTCAACCCACACTTCAGTAAGTCAATTACACAACTTAAAACATAAAGGGGCGGGGGGGACGGTGGAACAGGGAAGTGGGGACATAAAGCCAACCCATCATCTGTAGCCATATGTAAACTCATCCCAGTACAAATCAGTAAATGGGTATGCACAACAGATAAAACTGCAGTATAAACACATCTGCTTAGTGAATATAATCCATAAAAGACTTCAAAACAAAGCAGGAGACAATATTCAAGCTGTTGCGTTTAAAAATCATTATTAAATGAACTAGAATCCAATTAATCCATTTTTCCATTGAAGTAAAAATCCCACTGATTTCCCAAAGAGTACAATGAAGCCAGAAGCACACAGTAATATATAAAGGCCCAGAAATCTTCGTGGTATAAGGAATTTGACAAGAACCAAATGCTTAAAAAGAAGATTCATAATCTGTTACACAGGGCCAGAATGGGTGATTTGCTGAGTAAAAGTCTCTTGTTAATTACAAGACATTGGAGATTAATTTAAAACCTCAAGAGACTTCATTGTTTTGTCAGAAGCATCCGGCTCCAAATATTCTTTTTACAGAAGTGACCTTTGATTTTTCTGATTTCTACACTTAGGAGCATCCAGTGGCAGTGAGTCCACAGGCAGGACACGTTACTGGACAAAGTATTTATTTTTAGTGTGTGAAGTTGAAATCTGGCAGCTTGAAAATGTATTGCCTTCCCTTTTCTCTGTTATGAGAGAATGGTGGCTCTCATCTCTCTGAACACCCTTGTCCAAACTGCTGGTTCTGTTATGACCTCTTACCATTTCCCTGCTTATTCATCTCCTTCTAACAAAAGCTCTCTCAACCTTTTCAGTCTCCCATCAGAGAGACATTTTTCCATGTCCCTAAACATTCTTGTCACTTTCTCCTCAACCACTTGTAATCCATAAAATGTAGTCACTCTTGTCCCAGAGCTGCGACCAGACCCTGAGACACAGGAAAAAATGTTGACAGAATTTGTGAATCACTATTCTTCTCTAACTACTGCCCAGGCTTGCTTGCATCTCCTCCAGTAAATTTATTTGTACTCTTCAGAAAATTTCAGTTGTTGTCTTTGTCAACGTAAGTTTTTCCATTGCAATGAACTACAGGAATCTAGAGCTCCAGTATTTCCTCCTGTTAAATTTGGGCATCTGATCCCATGGAAGGTGGTCTATTCATCTTTTTACATCAATACAATTGCATAATTATTTAATATTAATCCTTTTCTTGGGAAAAAAAAATGGAGGCATTCATCTCAATTATTCATGTGGGGTTAAAAATATGCCAGAGTGTAAAAAATAATTGTCCATTTTAACAGGTTGTTTAGTAGGTGAAGTCCAGCTGGAAAAAACTAAGCACATTACATATCCATATAAGAAGAGTGTCTCCTATATCCTCCCTTTCTTCATTGAATTAAGCTCATGCTCTGAGTTTCCCTCTGCAGACTGCCTAATACCCTTTCTCCTGAGCCCAAAATGCATGACCAAAAGGCAAAGCATCTCCAGACAGAAGAAAAAGCATTTGATTTACCCCTGCTGTGTAACACTGTTTTAAAGCCGCTCCATACAATCATAGCACTATTGGGGACCTCTGGAGTCTCTAGCCCAACCTCCTGCTCCAAGAGGCACTGTCACCACCACTAGACCAGGTCAAAAGTGGCTTTGACCACCCACTTCTAGACAATCTCCATGGATGGAGATTTCACAGCTTCTCTGGGTAACCCAACACAATGCTGCAATACCCTCGTGGAGAAGAAAGCCTTCCTGAAGCCCAGCCCAAGCTGCAATGTGTGGTGCTTGCTCCCTGTTATCTTCTCTGCCAGGGCTGCACCTTCGGGGAGACCCTTAGAAAACACCTTTAAATCACCACACAGACTTTTCAGATGCCTCAGGGGCAATCGCCCTCTGGCATGCTCCCCAGTTCCTCTCCTTACATCAACTTCTGGGGCTGCATCAGGTAGCTACCCCAAAACAGGGAGCTACAGATGTCTTGAGTCACTGCAGAAATACAATTTTCATGCCAGCTCTCCCAAGGGGATCTGTGCCCCTCTTGCCAGCTGAGAGACGAGTGATCATCTCTCGGCTGGAGCTGACATAAAGCCAGCAACAGGCTGGGGAGTCACAGCTGCTGCCTTGATAACCCCAGTCTTTGCTGTGGCCGTTAGCAATGACAGAAGTTGGGTTCTTAATTGCAGTGTCTCCAAATGTTACATCACTGTAATTTCCAATATCATTTCTTTCTCCATCAACAAACAGCATAACAGTTTCTAAGCTAAAAGATTCAGAGCAGCTACAAAAACAAAATACTGACAAGTAAAAACACTAAAATAGATGTATAACCACATAGAGGGATTTTCCCATGAAAACTGAAGCAGAAAAATAAATCTGGAAAAGGGTTTGGAAGAAAACTCATGTGATTCTTTTTTTCTTCTCCCCCCACCCCCCACCCCTTTTTCTGATGACAATAAATTTTCCACAGGATTCAACCATGTGAAAAGTCTCTAGGCAAGCTCCTCAAATAGAAGTCCCTGAAGCCTTAGAAAAAAGAAGAAAAAAAAGGGGGGAAGAAAAAAAGAAGGAAAAAAGAGCAGGAAAACAAAAACTCTTAAAACTCAATGGGTAGCCATTATTAGGTTTTGCTTAGTGGCCAAATCAGCTCCTAACAGAAAAAAATTGCCTTTCATTCCTGGAGCCTAGAAGGAACAGTGTGCATACATCTCTTGCTCCCTGTAGTTAGATTAGCATGGCAGGTCTGTCTGTTTTGCCAGCCCTCTTGGCTTCACAGCAGATGCATAAATGACTAATTCCTGCTCTGTCTTTTGCCGTTTTATGATTCTGCATCTCCTAAACCCACACCTTTTAATAACCTCCATCTTTCTAAAGGGAAACAAAACCACCGTTTCATCTGTTTGGCCAAGTGAAATGTGCCTAGTCCAATGAGATGCATAACTGTGCTGTGGTACCGACCTCCAAAGCCACCAACACCACCCAACCATGTCAGCTGCCGCCTGTGGCTCGGTGAGACCACTGATCTTCTCAGGCGTGTGATCCTGTTTCAAGAGTTTCAGCAATGCCAAGGAGTTGTACATAGGGACAAATGTTTCCCTTACTTCCTGACAGTTGCGGTATATTGTTCTTATATTAATATGATGTAACATCCAGTTTTAAATGTCCCAAATGCCATGGATTTCAATACTTTCCTTACAGGTCCATTCCACCACTACAACAACCTCCACTTTATTTTTTGCATCCTATTGCTCTTACTTACATCCCCATGTGCAATATGGAAACCATGGAAGATGACTTCAATCTCCACCATAGCAGTGGCTGAAGGAAAGGCACAGCCAGCCAATATCAGCATGTAGTTGGCAGACTTAAGCTATTCTTGATGTCAGTTAGGTTTACCTCATCAGCAAAATAACACTCCACTTAAGGAAAGATTGCTGTCCTCTTCTTTACTTAATCTCTTTTTTATTATTTTAGCGTGAAAGTCAACTGCAGAAGAAAGCATTTAAATATATTATTAAAGAAACTGCCTTCAACTTTCACCGCCACTCCTAGCCACCAAAGAAAAGCAAAATGCCTTCTTCTGGTTTCATGTATATTTTTCATCTGTGTGACTCCATTGTTTACAACCTACCTTAGAAGTGAAGAATTACAACCAGGAGCACAAAAAAGATACTAGAAAAAGCTCAAAGGATTGGAAGGACAATATTTCTAATTGAAGAACTTACTGTCACAGTCCAACTATTCTTAAAGCAGAACTAAAGAGCAGATGAAATATACCAAGATCACTCAGATAGATGAGGTTTTCAGTACAGCTATTCCACCACCTTTACCACAGCCACTTTTAGCCCATGGTCTGATACTCCTCACACTGATGCCTCTCCTCACACAGAAGCCATTTAGCTTCTGTAAAACAGAAATGTTGCTACTTATTAATCTAAGGATAGGAATTCATTAACATTTCTAACACATCTTGAATAGAAACAGAATATGAAAACAGATTTTGCTGTCAGTTACAATTTTTGAGTTCAGAGTCAGTGAAACTACTGTCATCTATTTCAGCTTCAGCCCAAGCAGGAGCAGAAACTCCCCCCAAATAATGTGCTAAATATTATTATCACAGTTCAATGATATCATTTTACTTCGCTTCAAACCTCCAACTTCAACCTAATTAATTCAGACTGGCACAAAACAAAAGAATGGGACAACTACAAAGATTGTGTCACAAGACAAAACCCATGATCCTCAACACTTATTATTTCAGTAGCCATTTCTTTGGAACACATTCTTGTTATTTGTTATTTTTGTTACCCATAAATGCGCTTTTGTTCACGAAAGTGGCTGATAATCACACTGATATACACAATTACATGAAGTAAAGGAATCCATTAATTCTTACGTCCATCATTTACTGTAGGTTATCCTTCATTTGCTATGATTATCTTGTTGTTTGAAGGACGAATCAGTGCCCTATGATCCAGGATCTATTTATACAGGGAAGCTGTAGAGATCTATGTACATCAGCTTGGAAACAATGGGCTAAATGTGGCCAAATAAACAATTTTAGGTTATAATTATTACTTAAATAGAGATAAGAGCTCTGTTTTCTTAGGCACTGAAAAAGCATGTAACAGTCTTCCTCCTAAAAGCTATATTACTCCAGTCAAGGAAGGCCTATTTATTGACTTAACATTTATTTCTGATTTAATGTGTGCCAAAAGACAGCAACTGTAAACCAATTTAAGACAGTCCCCAAAAGGCAATTGAATTAAGATCAGTATATTCTGACTGAGTTAGTTGAATTAGTTCCACTTGTACACCCAGGAGGCCTTAGAGCTTTACCTTACAAGGTGTTTCAGCAGCCCGTTCTTTAACATGGTAAAATTAACCGCAGACTCAATTAATATACCCAAGTTCTCCATTTGTTTGCAGGAAAAGTTAAGAAAGCTCCAAGGAGTGAGTTTCCTATCTCTCTGGATGCATTTTATCATGGAATCACAGAACAGTCCAAGTTGAAAGGGACCTCAAAGATCACCTAATCCAACCTTTTGTGGGAAAGGTGATAAAGGGCCTCAATGACATTATCTAGCACTCTGATCAATTGCGTCTCGAAAACCTCCAGTGATGAGATGACTGCCATTTGATCCTCTCCAGAGGATCATCTCCTGTCTAGAAATAACCTTCAATTTATGCACAGCCTACAGTAAGAAGATTCAATGACAAAGTCCTGCAGTCTCTCTGGCCAGAAAGACGTTCCCTTTTTTCAGGATCATGAAGCCAGAGAACTCTTTTGGAGGTGGTTTTTGTCTGCGAAAAGCCCAGAAAATGAAGGCTCAAAGCATCTGGGGTCAGAGCAATCCAAAGGGATGCAAGAGATGCAGGTTGAGCCCGTGCTGGAGAGAGGTATCTTGAATTCATATCCCAGGTGAGTACCCAGCTGTCCCTTGGTTTGGGGTGGGTTTTTTTTGTTTTCTCTGTCTGTTGGAGCTGTTCAACTCTGCATAAAAAAACAATGTGTTGGGTTATAGCCATAAGCTTACATGCCTAGTCATGGGATTTAATTTTTTTTATGCAGAGCAGACTGTCTCTGCCAGAAGACAATGAGAGAAACCCGCTTTGAATAACCAATAGCCCAGCCATTGCCAAAAGCATTCGCCAGGGATGCGGGAAGGCATTCGAATGCTCCCTGCAAATGAAGAAAAGAAGGGACTAGGACCTGGTCACTCATATTGATGTCTAAGCATTGCGATTTTCCAGGAGCAGATACAGAGTCCCACCTTGGTGGTTTAAACATGCTTTGAATATAGATAGAGAGTTACCTTTTTTGTGAAAGAGAGGAAACCCTACTTAAAGCATCTTGTTTCAAAGTGACTGCTGCTTCCCCTGGAGTAAACGTGTAATAGAAATCAGGGCGTTTACAGGATTAAGTAGCATCCCACTGACACTTTAAAGGATGCCTGTCGTTCAACATGGGTAGATTGGGATTCCTGAAAATGCAGCAAGGTACCATACAGGATGAGAATTTTCTAGTACTTTTAAAGGAAGACCACACACAAGTTAAACCAGGGAGGGGAAAGGAGCAGGGGCTCATCTCCACCCCAGGACATGGTAGGAAGTCTCCTGCCCTCTGTATGGACCCAGCAGAGCTCTGGAGAGGCAGCATGAAGCCAGCTGGACACTTACTGAGGCAGGACTCGCATCAGACAACATTCCACCCACCTAGTTGGGACCAGTTTGAGTAGAAGTTCATGGGGACCAGCTTCACTCGCTGCCCTCTCCTAGAGACACGTGTGCCCCAGGCCACTTGGCAGGGCTTGGGGGATCAGGCTGAGCCTGTGCACCAGCGCTTGCAGAAACCTGCTGCAGACCACGGGAAATCATGACCCAGTGATCCTCAACTCGGTGAACCCAACCACACACACTGAACCTTTTCAGTAAACACTGCTGATAACTCTTGCACAGGCGGAAACAGGATCAGCTCTGAGCTGTTCACAAAGCGAAAGAAGAGATGCATTCATCTGAGAATTTCATTACAAAGGATAAATCTATCAACCAATACTTCAAGTCACTTCTTTTTTCAGTGACTTAAAATCACACGGCGAGATTCCCGGCAGAGATACAGATGCCTCCGGGAGTTTTCGGGCAACTACTGCCATTGTTGAACGTCGCTGGAATTCACAAAGCTGCCATTTAACCCCAAGTCCTTAACCGTCCAACTTCTCTAAAGGTTTGCTTCCTAGGCATGTCCGAGAGCCTCAGCTTTCACAACACTGGATTGTTTACACCTGTCTCCTCTAAGCCTGGGGCGGGTTCACAAAAGAGGTCTTTCCGTGCCTTCGGGGCCCGTGGCTTTGCTCTCAGAGCTACAGAAAACACAGTGGTCACCTCGCTCCACTGAGACGTGTCCTAAGCCAGGGTGAGGACCACCTCTTCGCCTGGGAAAGAGACCTACTTCCCGGGGCAGGGGTGGGTGTTAAGCGATGGTATCACATTGAAAAGTCCTTCTTGCTCAGATTCAGTGGCTGCCGTAATGCTGAAATCGGCCTCCTGAATCCCATCCAGAATTGCTCTCTGAGATAATGAGGTCTGGAAAGACGGGTTTTTTATATCAGCTTCCTTCCTTGCAGAAAGTGCTCAAGCCGGTCTCTCGCTACCCTGGCTCCTTGCTGGCTCTTTTGAGCATGACCATGCCATTAATCTCACATCCTGAATAAATACCTACTGGTTATTTGGAGGTTTTCCCACTCTCATATGGAAAGTCCTTTCCATCCAAGGAGGTACAGTTGTTTATTGACCAGTGGGTTTACTTGAGATTTTAAAAATTCTTGCAACATACTCAATTAACTTTGAAACAGTCATGTTACATTTTTGTAACAATGACAAACTACTTCCTGAGCAAAACAATGAGATGTCAGCATATTCACAATATTTCAACATTATGTGCTAATCCATTTGTATCCACAATGTTGTTTCTAGAAAAAAATAGTAGGCCAGCATAATGCAAAGGGTACTTTGATTTATTTCTCTTTCTATTTTCCTCTTTTTTTCTTTTTCTTTTTTTTTTTCTTTTTTTTTTTTGTTAAAAATATTCCAGGGCACACCCTGTGTCAGTCTCGATAATTCAGAAATTAGACCAATTTGCTTCTCGAGATGGGAGGTCAGAATAAACAAAGAGAATATCCACAGTTCAAAAACAAGGCAATATCCTTCTTCTGGGAGGAGAACAGCTTCAGCAGAGCTACGGATGTGAGCCTTGTTCAGCTTATTCTTTTCTACTGTACTCCAGACTGTTATCACCTTCCAGTTATTGCTCTGGAGCGTAAGTCCAGGAGACAGATTTATTTCCCCCTAAGTTTAGGAGGTATCCATATCCTCCAACATTCTTCTGGCTGGCTGGTTACATTAAAACACGGAAGGGCATCATGCAAACATGCCCCTGCATGGACTTGCTGTGGACCTTCTTAGGAGAGGGACCCACAAGTAAATGAGCTGTCGATGAAGATTTCTTTCCCAGCTGTGGGCTGCGGCACACTCAAGTCGAGTGTTGCTCCCGTGCACTGCTAGAGACAGAGGAAACGTCAGTCTCCCGGACCTCGACGCGCAGCACCCTTCAGAAGCACTGCAATAAAATACCCCCGCGCCCCAATTCCTCTGCTAGACCCTGCGGTCAATGCATCATGTAGGACGTGATTTTGCTTCACTTCTCTTCTTATTACCATGACCAAAACCTGTCGTCCTCTACTCAGTACCTCAACTCACACAGAAGGAACAAATCCAACCAACCAACCCATTATAAAAACGTTCCCAGCTAGCCTCTGTACTCGCCCCATGAAGGGGATGTTACTGGAGCTGTGGTTCTCTGTTTGAGAACAGACATGAGAAAGCAAGGCAGCAGATGTACATGCAAGCAAGCTTAACTGAGCTTCCCACACTGCACTGCCTTCACCCTCCTCCCCAGGCACCCACAGTTCTTGAGAAACCGGTCCTCAGCCCCGGTGGAAATGAAGCTGGTGACAAATGAGATCCTGGGACAGGAAATGTAAGGGCAATGCCTGTGCCTCTGCAAGCTCCTTTGAACTGTGAAGATATTTAGTTAGCATTTCAGGCACCATTTATTTCACTTGCATCTGTGATTTTGTCTTCATTTGCTTTTCCTCACTGAGCATCACCCTTGCAGTTAAACTATCAGTTTCTGGGAGATTTACAATCAGAGGAAATACAAGCACCCCTAAAAAAAAATGTTAAGACCTGTATCTTTTTACACTGGGGTCAATATTCTCACAATCCCCCTCTTTCTCTGCTCACTGAAATGCAGGGGGAAAAGGCAAAGAAGCAACTGCCTCCCATCCATAAGCGTACGGTAAATCTATCGCAACAAAGGGCCAAGGTCACCACTTTCAAGGAGATTTTCGTTGCCTTTTGCATGCAAGCTGAGGTTCTTCATCTCTGTCGTGATGACAAAACCTGCCCTCAGGCTGCAGGAGCACTGCGATTCGCACTGGGAGAACACGGGATTCTGAAATGGTCGGGCTTTATCCTAATCTAGAGGATATGAAATGCAAGAAAAAGCATTCATGGCACGGGAATGAACCAGCCCTCTTTGTTTCTGTTTTTCCCAGATTCCCTACTCAGAGCTAGATACGCGGCGCAGACTTGTAAATGTCTCAGGCTGCAGCCATTTTAGAGGCCTCCATTTCTGACAAAATCCTTTAAAGGAAATAGCGAAGGCCACAGTATGAGGGAAGATTGGCACCATCCAGTGTTGCTCCGTCCACTAGTCCAAGAAGCTTCCCAAAAATCTGAATTCAATTTCCAGGATGCTGAATGGTTGCTCGCCTGGTGACAATGTACCAGCAGCTTCATAAGCTTTTTATTTTCCGTTAAGAAACCAATTGCCTTGGATTTTGGATGAGAATTAAAACAACCCAGCTCCCTCTCACTGTTTGTTCATTGTTCGTAAGCTGTTCTACATTTGTCCTGTTCAGTGAGCTATTGTTCCATAGGGGCACTGCAAACCTCTGCGAGCACAAACTCAAACCACATTGTAAATAGCACATGGCTTTGTTTAATCCAGAGCGAACCCCTTGGCTTCAGCTGGAGAGGCAAAGTGACCTGTCTAGTTTATCACCACCATTAGATATTGCCCGCTGTATTCCGGTGCCAGGCCATTGTTTGCCGTATTTATATTTTATTTTTGAAAATACAGCAACATAAAATGCTTCACCACACTGACTTGTCACGGTTACAAGGATGCTTTAACGGTTTCCATCCACTAGTTAAAACAGCATTGTCCTATTAAGCTCTGCTAGCAAATGCTCCCGTCGTTACAGCCTCTAAACGCAGGCTGCTGATGCCCTCTGCTGCTGCATTGCTGTCGGTGTGAGGGCTTTTTGTTGTTTCTGCAGAGAGCGAGATTAAGCTACTAGGTATCATTCTCGCTCCTAATAAACATGCGTGTCTTGTCATCAAGCTATTGCAAATCCTTTCCAACTCAGAAATCTATTACCAGGCAACAGAGCAAACTATTCATCACAGTGCTCTGCCCTCCAGTTTAAATTGTAAGTTTTCTTTTTTTCTTTTTTTTAAAGATAACATGCTGTGTCAATATTTCAGCAATTCATACAGTATCATAGAAAAGGAGAAGAGGGCACTATAATAAAAATACCAGTCATCAAATCCTCTAATTCCACTAGAGTTTACAGAAACCAGTCTGGGTTGTCATGCCGCCCTGAATATACGTTGTACATTTGAATAAGGGCATTATTTGAAAGTTTGCTGTGATAGATAGCTGTATCATGACAATTCTCACTGGTGCTGTGCAGTGCACTGTTAGTAACCCTTTGCTCACCTACGCCTGCACTGGGAGGGAGCAGCCGCCGCTCGCGTGCTTGTATATGCAACGGGCACATATGTGCACGGCACACAGCACAGGAATCCCTGCACACACGCAGGGAAGCTAAATCTGGTATCGTACGGAGCAGCAGAGAGCCATGTCATTGCTCTGATGGTGGGAAGGAAACCACAGCAGCCAGTGGTCCCTCGCTCAGAGGAGTCAACTTGTCTGATCCCCAAAGAAGGACAGCAATGAGGGAAAGAGTTAAAAAAAATATTGCTTTCTTCTCTGTGGATAAGAAAACCTCACCAGCGGAGAAGACGAAGTTAGCATCTCTCTGCAGCAATGGGGAGAAGTTAGCTCTGTGGGATGATCCTGTAGCATTGTCACCCATTTCCATTTGAGCAGTTAGCCAAAATTTGGGGACAGACATACTGTTTCCATTAGGAGAAGTAATTGATGAAGAAATCAGATATTTCTCTGATGCACTCCTATTTTTCTGCAGAGAATGTACAAAGCCGTATTTCCCTTCCCCCATTGTATTCAACCAGCAGGAGACAAGACTTTTCCGTTCAAAACTCCAAAACGTTTTCCAGCTAGAACTCTTCCTGAAGCCTGTTTCTTACCCCTTTCCTTATGGACGCATTGCAAATGCGGCTTTGGCTGTCTGCGGCCTTTCTCACTGGCTTTTCCACCCACATATCTGAGCGCTTCTTGCTGGGCACAGAGGATGTACTCACTGCTCCCGTGGCAGCGGTCCATTCCCCGCGGCTCAGTACTGCTCTTTTATTGGGTGTTGCCCCCCTCAAAATCCGCCAGCAGAGCTGCTCGCATCAGCCTCCCTCACTTCATACCAGCAGTGTTGGCTTAATCACTTTAAAAAATAGGTCTTCGCTACCTACTTTTTTTCAACTAAGTTTAGCAGGAGGTGCACGAGCAACTTGGCCATCAGACCTTCAGGGGTGAAAACACAGGCAGTCAGCGATGAGGAGCCAGGGGTGGCTGAAGATGGTGCCCACATCCACTGGCAGGGCTGAACCGAGCTAAGGATGTCTGTGCACAGCCTCCTCCTGCCATGCACACACGCGCACACAGTTTGGTGGGACGATGTCAAGGTCTACCTTGCATTTGCATTTGCATTTTGCCCTCGGTGTAGGCAGCCTGGCTGCAGAGCGCAGGCTGCTAACCAGCCCCGCACCTGGCTCGCATTTCTCAGATGTGGCAGTGTACTTGTTTCCATCAGCCGCAATGGAAAGCAGCTCCCTTTAAGGGCTTTTTTCTCTTTCCCCTGAACAAAGGACGGCTCTCCACTTCCTCGGTGTGAGATCTCACCCCGTCCTAGCACCACGTTTTAGTAGCACTTCAAACAGGACGCCTGAAGAAGCGTTTTCTGTCAGTGCTTGGTCCCTGAAATACAGATTTCCTCTTGTTAGCAGGTACTAAATTGAGAGGCGATAACCAGGTGGAGAAAGCAACCTAGAGAGATGATTCCTCCCTCCGGGCACGAAGAAATCTGCCCCCACAGAAGAAAACAAGATCTTAAAACAAAGCAGAATAAATAAACCTTCCCTCACTTCTGCGCGCCTCACACAGCTGTAAATTCAATGCTTTCTGGAGGAGGTCATGGAGTCCATCTGCTAATGGGTTTCCTGCCTGAGGGTATTTACAGGGAGAGTACATTTGATGGACAAGGGCCATCACGGGTGAAAACAATTTGACAGCACAGAAGATGAAAGCAGAGAGTGACCAGAGCAGCTCACAGCAACGTCCTTTGAGGACATGTCATGGTAACAGCTAGGACACCGCACACTTCTGGCAACTACGTTTGAACAAAGAAAGATGCTTGAAGAAAACGAGGGCTGACATAAAAACTGCACGACGCAGCTCCGAGCAGAAAACAGGGGAGGGAGGGACGGAGGGAGGGAGGAGCAGGCACACGTGGTGCTGGGCTAATGTAATAAGGAAGCCTGCAGTTAAGGAGATAACCATTTTCAGGTAAATAAAAAGCAGATTTATAAAGAAACTGGCAAAATCTTCTAAGATTATGGAAGGCATTAAAGAATTGATCAAACCTGTCCCTTGTATTCCTTTTTGAGAGCTCACATCAGAAGATGGATTTATTAAGAGCTGGTGAAAGTGCACAAGGGGTTTTTTTTGTCCTTCAGAGCATAGGAGTTGCATACTCAGACAGTCACACACTGGCTCTTAATCTTTATATTATCTACCTATTCTTATGTCCATCATTTGAAATTGCTTTCTCTCCTCCTGTGTCCCTGCACTCCCTCTCCTGTCTGTGTCACGAGCAGCTCCGTCAGCAGGACTACAAAATGCAGTAAGCATCAGCATTCATAAATGACAATTCCTAACTCTTTCCGAAATCCTAACTGTTTGCTGAAAGTAGAGGCAATGGTTTCTTTTAAGAAGAGGTTTTGAAATCTAGTTAGTGAAGCATTCTTTACTCTGCTATGTCGGCATGCACCGTCCTTAGCCACGCATCCATATAAAGCACGTACAGTGGTGAATACAGGAGTTGCTCTCCTGCAGTGTGGAGGACTTATCTAATACAATTCTGCAGTGATTTTTAAACCCCATTAAGGCAGCAGTCAAGCCGCTACCAGGTGTGAAGCTTTCAAGCTTGAGTCCATGCTTTGATGCAACCCAAGGCTTTTGCTGGACAAACAAGCTTCTTGCTTTGCTCCTTGCGGCTCCGGCACAGTGGGAAGCAGTGAAAACAATATCATCCAAGGAGACCTCACTGTCACTCTCCACTTGGCAAATACTTTCAGACTGTTTCTGTCACTGTTTGCAAAATGGTTGGGTTTTTTTTCTGCTTGCAATAAACTCACACAGCTGGCAACTTATTTGCCTTTCTCATGTTTCCCCCCATAGTACAAGCATTGTTTTGCCCTTCCTCACAGGCCATTCTGTTTCTCATTAGTCTGTGTTTGTCTCTTGTTTTATACATGGCAACTAAGCTCCATTACTATTACGCTCTCAGTTTTTGTCATCGCCTCTTTTCTGCTTTGCTACCACAGAAGACGCCATTAGGACAGTTTGAGATAACTTCATCACCGGCTCCATAGCACGCGTGTTTTAGATGCATCGCCTCTCAGTCCGCAATAGCAAGGAGGATCAGATGCCTGCATCAAGGTACTTAAATTTCTCTGGGAATTGGGGTCCTAGATGAGGACACAGGTTCACACAGAAACGAAGGCAGGGAGGGAGGCACCCACACCTCGCGTGGAGCGGGAGCACAGCCAGGAGGGAGGCTCAGCCATGGGACCGTGCAAGCTGTCTTCAGTCTTGCAGTTTAGACAGAGTGACAGTGTCGCATTTTCCGCTGTGCAAAATCAAAGCTCCCAAAACTCAGAGACGTGTTAAGAGAACAAGTGACAATCTGGCATGTTGAAACCATGACCGTGGAGAAAAAGTAACTGAGACAACCTGAGTGAAAGTGAAGGACAAGGTAAAAAACCCAACAGAAGATTTATAAAAATGTTGAGGAAGTCGGTTTCCTCTGTTCCTTTTCATGCCACCCTTAAATTGGAGCAACCAACAGCCCCTTTCCACGTGCTAGGTACAGCCATGATCCTGGTGCACTATGTGGCTGGCAGGCTGTCTCCTTCCCTGTGCTCATGGAGCTGTTTTCCAGATTAAGTTTGACAGGCATTTCAGTCAAGCACCCTGTTCTCATCACTGAGAATAACTCTGAAGAATGAGGCTTCAAGCAGGTGTTGACACTTGCTCTGTCATACAAGTTTCTCAGGTTAAACAATACTGACAGAAAGTCTTTCAAGTGTTTTCCATTAGCATGAGCTACTGGGCAACACCATCATTTTTCATATGTAAGAGCTAAAAGCTTGTATGCAATTTATTAATGTTATGCATTTATTTATATGCTTTTTTTAAAAAAAAAAACAGGTAAGAAGTGTTCATTTCTATCATGTTAGAAGCAGTCGGTTAAGATAGCACCTTTCATTTTACTCTGAGATTTAGGTTGTCATTTTCAAAATGACCCTTGGAAAACGGGCACCAAAGCTACCCTTGAAAGGTATTTGGACACTGGAAATACCTGGATGCTAAAGCCCATTAATTTTGAAAGAGTACATGATGTCTTAAAGAGTGTCTATAGAATGAGGGTCTCTTCTATAGAATTCTTTATTCATTTCTTAATTACTTCACGATCTGACACACAGACAACCAAGTCAAAGGCTGCCATCAGAAAACAGCCTTTGGAAGGCAGAACCTGGCTGCCTACCCTGGCCAGTTTAGTTACCCCATCAGAGGTCACAGCCTCGTATTTGGAGGGGGGACATCAAACATAGCCTCCTATATTGACAGATGTGAACATGGCCCTTTGTCTCCCTTTGTACCCCTTTCGGAGGGGACAGTCACAGCAAGCCGCTGGCTGCAATCTCCCACCAGCTGAACTTGAGACGTCCTAACCCCAGACAGAAATCAGACTGCTCCCCCCTGACACAAAAGCCGTCCCAAAGTTCACTGGCTCTGCAGACATTTTCCATGGAGAATCTCATTCGGATAATGAACAATTAAATGGTCATTTTAGATTTCTTTCCTATCTTTTCTTCTTTCCAAAAGAAGGCAACTGCTGCCCATGCTTTCTTGATTAGAAAATATAAATCCCTGAAATTCACTGATGTTTTTGAGATGTGGAAAAAGTTGGGCAATGAATTAAGTAAAAAAAGACTTGTCAAATGGCTGTTCTCTCTGGGGTTTGTTTTATTTTGTTTTTTCTTTATAACTATAGACTTCCACATTCACCTGGCTATAGGGGAATGTCCCCTTGGGAGTGCTGTAGCCATGGTCCCATGGGATGTCAGCTCCTGAGTAGGTGTACCAAGGACTCATAATCTACAAATTCGAAGGGGTACAATGAACTTCAGTTGAAGTCTCTTTGTAAACAGTATCTAAGGGATATGATATCCCTATCCATGGACTTCTAAATTAAGTCCAAGAAGAGATAACCCAGTCCTCCAGAACAAACTGGGATGTGAACCCACCAAACATCCTGGCTCCAGTAAGTGCTGGATGAATTTCAGCTTAGGTACCTAAGCTCTTTGGTAGACCTGTATCTCAGGAGCAACCAGAAACATATTTGGGGGTAAAAGGAGAAGAAGAGGTGGCTGTAACACACCTTCAGTGTGGTGGCCAACATATGTGCTTGGCCATCCCCAAGGATGGCTGTGGGCACCATGGGCAGGCAGCATTCACCTCAAGTAGCACTGAGCTCGAGAGGTCAGAGAGAAAAGCTTCGTCTGGCAAGTGTTAGGTACTTGTTTCTTATTTGAAGGTAGGCACTTAATTAAATGCTCAGTGAAGAAACAGCTACATTTGCCATGCTGCCCCCTGTACAGCTTGGTCTTGGAAAGCATTTACAGTTTGAAATCTAAAAATAGACTTTCACATCAATGATTCCTTTGTAACTTGTGAAATTAATAACTGCAAGTTAACAAAGGCTAACTCAATTCTCCCTCAAACAAGAAGGTCAGGTCTGTTTTAAATCATTAGTTAGGTCTAGACCAAGAATATTGTCTAATTGCAACCCAGATGCAGACAGCGCTGGGGTCGCAGTCGGAGGAGAGTGCAGGTGAGCTTGGAATTACAATTTCCACACCTCTCCCTCCTCCAGTTTTTAAGCAGTCTGAGATGGAAGTTTCATTCTAAAATTATAAATTCTTTAGCCATTCTATGCCAAAATTAAGCTTTCTGATAATAATCTTTTTTATTTGCCTTTACAACCCGAGAGGGGCTACGCAAGTGAGTTACATTCGCAATATACTTGATTGTGAGCCAATGACCTAAACTTGTTTTCTCTGAATTTCACATCAAACACTCAAAGTGATTTTTAAGAATGTCAAGATTACTCAGAATGGAGAGAAGGCTGGTATTAACCCAATGGGTCTACATAACCAATTTATAATGATTATTTGCCTTAACCGAGTGTAAGCCTCAGTCCAGTACAACACTTAAAACACACACCTAACTTCAACTTCAGTGGGGCTTCACTATGTGCAAATTTAAATCCAAAAATCATTGCCTTACTGTTTTTTCCCCCATCATTTGTACTTCATCTAATTCCCAGCAAAAGTGCACCTGCCCGCCAGCTCCTGGATCAGGCCCTTTCACAAAGGGGTGAAAGGCTTGCTTAGCATATCGACGTCAGCATCGAGAGGGAGCGTGATTGAGCTCTAAAAATACACTAGTGGGTAAACCGCGGGGAGGAAGAACAGCTGTCAAGCTAAACGACAGTACTGGCACAGTAACAAACGTGTATAAGCTATCTACGAATACTATTGGACTTCAAATCTGATGGCTTCTATACATCAGAGCAGCAAGATTCCCTCCAACAGAGGCATGAAGGACAGAAGTTAGGAAGTTTTAAACTGTCAGGTGACAAATGAATGATTATACGGCAGAACAGACCATGATAATGGTCTGAGTTTCACAAGGTAGTAGTCTATTATATCCTGTATCTTTTTTACCTTACCATTGACTCCTATTGACCATCTTTTATTGCTGTGTTATATTTCATTTATTCAGGTACCTTTCAGCTAAAGTCCTGACATTTTTGCCTGCCAGTTAATTTGGGATAAAACCTTATTGTAGTTGTCTAAGTTCCTGCACCTTGCCCACCGAAATTCGAAACGTAATTTGGGATAATGCAAATCAATTTGAAAAGGATTTCCAATCTTGGTGGCCTCTAGCTAATTCCACTTATGACTTCACTGACAGTAAAGCCACAGCTTTTGTTTTAACCATACGCAATGCTTCGTATGGTCATACACCACATACCCAATGATTGCGCTGTGAATAAATCACAATGGAACGGTACTCTATCCGTTAGAACATAGAGTATGGGCCCAACACAATGGGAACAAATGGCAAACTCTTGATGTTGATGCATGTGTTGTACGGGAACAACAAGGGTTTAATTGTGAAAGTAATACCATTAAGGCCCAAGACATTTGTCTTGACACTGAGCAAAATGTTTGCCATTTTGAAATACATCCTGATGAAACCCCTGAAACTGTACTTGTATACTTCGGAAAAGGATGTGTTTGTATGAGGACCCTTTGTGATTCTATATTTATAGACTACACTGTAAAGACATACAATCACTCAAATATCGGTATTTGTAATTTTACCAAAATTATGGGATGCAACTTTAACTATTCCCCTCCTATCACAACCCATCAATTGCTAACCATACATTGTATCAACATTTATTGCCTACCCCTATTGGAATGAATCTCACATTGGTGAGAAAACGGTTGCAATAGGATGACCTGAGTCAATTGCTGAAATGAATTTGGAACAACGGACAAAAAACTTCGATTACCATCCATCATGATGCAGAGAAGATACACCATGTCCTAGAAAGAGTGAAAAAAGTGGAGAACATCACTGGTGGGAAACTCTTTTTGGGTTGTCACCAACAGAACTGGAATTTTGAATTTGATGCTGCATCCAATTGTAGTTTTGTTAGTTTTAACCTTATTATGTTTCTTGCTTATAATCATTCTCTATATCAAAGTTTGGCAAAAAATGGAACAAATTACATCAACCCAGCATGTAAAAGGTATACAATCAACTGATTCTGTATGTAAAATGGTACATAACTAACATTAATTATGACACTTGAACTAAACATCTTATCAAATAATTGGACTCTTACCACTGATCTGCAATACATCACATATTTATGACATAGAGGCAAGAGGTAACTGTACTACCACTCTATGAGTTGACAAAGTGGATTGACTGTAGTCACGGGGTGGGTGTGACGGGTGCGATCGACCCCTTGACCAGACCAGCGGTGGTTTGGTGCAGGTTCCAGAAGAGGTAAAGTCCCGAGCCGTAGCCGGGCCATGAATGCTTCTGGTTTCAATCCGTTCTCTGAAAACCCACAAAGGAGCAGAGTGACAGAGTGAACATCGATGCTTATGAGCTTGGATCTCCGATCATGCGATTACACACGAATGGAGGGTGGCTTTTCCAAGATCATTTATCAAGGAAGAAAGAAAGTTGTGGGTACAAGGAGTCTCATGCATACCTTTTCCATTGCATGTAATTTGACTATGAGCCAACCACTTTATCCCATAAATATGACAGCCTGAGTGAGCCTTCTTTGAGCTCTCCCTGCTAGGCAGCGTGGCTGCATGGCGGTGATCTCCCCTGGGGCTGGGACGTTCTGGAAATACGTTGCTCCTCGAGGCAGAAAGACCACAGGCTGTTTCTAGTATCAGCAGGTAAATAAGGATATTGATAGCGTAGAGAAGATTGGCATAACTGTAAAGAGCCTTAATGCTGACTGAAGAATAAGAAAATTAAGATTAAAGGAGATAGAAAGGCTTGGGAAGATTCACCTCTTTAGCCTACTCATCTCCACGGAGAACAGACATTTACCACAGTGTTTTTCAGCTGAGCAAGCATAACTGCAACAAGCAACCATGAGCTGGAAGTAAAACAGTTCAAAGTAGAAAAAGATTGAAACAATTTACCATGTACTATAACACATTTTCCATCACTGGTGATTTGCAAATCAAGAAATGGAGGCTGTTGTTGAAGACTTGCTTTATTTCAGGCCAGAGTTAACTGAGGGAAGTCCTAGCGATCATGGCAAAAGTCCCATGAGCTGATCCCAGTGGCCTCTTGTTGCACACAGTAAACCAGAGAGACACAAAGGCTGAAGAGAATAGGAGGGTATAGCTCCACAGAGCTGTTCTCTGTATTTTCCTGTCCCTTTTGACACTTCTTTAGCACGAGTCCTGCTGGAACTCAGTTGATCATTGCTAGAGGGACCTCCCTGGTTTGGAAACCACGCTGCAATGCTCCTGCCCTGTCACTGGAGGCCACCATGACCCTCATACAGCAGGAGGTCAGCTCATCTCTCATCCCGCTCAAGATCGGTCCTCTCATTCTGGGATATGTTCACAGACTTCAAAAGGAACTTCAGATCTTCTTGACAGCCAGTGCGTGGTGGCACCTTCAGTGCTTCCTTGCAGGAAGATCTGATGTCTGCTATCCCCAAGCTTTTCACTGGCACTGGTCTGCTATCAATCTGACACATCTACTATAAGACAGAATATATTAGACCTGAGGAGATAAGCTTGTCATAGTCATATTTTAAAAGATAATTACTTTTGAGCACTGTGTAGTCTACTCAGCCTGCACACCGTCCTGACTTTCCAGCTCACATGAGATTTTCCTTGATCCAGCAAACACACTGTTTCTTCCCTCACCCGCTGGCACATTTCCTAAATATAGGCTTGTTTCTTAAGAATAAGGTTTCTCTTTACTATGCCCTTCTATCCAGGTCACACATATCACCACCACCACCTGAGACCCATGTTCCACTGCTGGAGGGTCTCCACTCTCCCAGACATTCGGACAGCAATTTCCACCGCAGAGAGCCAAACCTTCTTCCCTAGGCAGCCACACTGACCCCCATCTCAGCAGCCCCTGAGGTCTCCTTATGTTCTGGTATGCGCCAAGGAGACATTATAGAGTTATAACCAAGCTAGCAGTCTGTTTCTGAAGGCAGTTGTTTATTGGCCTATTTCCAGAACGTCAAAAAACATCTTCATGACAGTCCTTGAAAAACTCTGATTTATAGTTACAGTAAGGAATTCATAGAAGAAAACTTCGTTTCATGAGTTTCTTATTTATGGTTTTCCAAATGAAGCCGACAACGTTGTCTACAGACTATTCCCTTCTTGCATCCCCATCCTTTGTCTTCCCTTGCATAAGCGTCCCCGTCTTGACTACCCCTTTTCCCACAGCACCTCCAGGCATACAGCAATAATCTGTATGCAGAGGTGCTGTCACACTGAACGACTACCCTTTAGCACCAGAAAATCAAAATTATTTTTCCCCACCGATTACATCTTTCTGTAGATCAGAACGTACAAGGTAATATTGGTTCCTTCTTTCCACTAACAGCTACTTCCAGCCTTCAAAGTACTCTACAACAAAGACCAAGCCTCTGTGTAAGAGGGGGAAGATAGTACCAGGTGACTAACCAGCTCTCTGTGGATCTCCAATAGATGATTCAAAACCCAACACTAAACAACTGGCCATAGTACAGGGACTACAGACCTGGCTTTTCAGCATGGACCATGTGAAAAATCTGTATTTTGCAGAGGAAGCCTCTTTCAAAAAGGAGAAAGTAACATGAATATCCTGTGAGGGGCTCCTCCTGCTTTTTTTTGCAGAAACATGGGGGTGTAAGTGGGGAATGACAGTCCTGGTTCTTGTGTTAAGCACATCACATGTCCTGCTGGCACTACTAATAATTGCATTTGCAAAAGTGGAAGCAAAGGACAATCTCACAATCATAGGGGTTTAATCACACACCAGCTGGAACATATTTTAAACAATCTCCTTAGTTTACTGAAGTCGCATGTCTCATAGTTTCTAATTAAAATTCTCCTGAATCCAGGTGCTACACGTCCTTGCATTAAAGCTTGATCAGACTGCATTGCGTGGGATACAAGGGAAGCCCTGTCATGCAGAAAAGAGCATCTGCTTCCCATCTATCAATATCCTATGGAAATAAGCTTGCAGCCCTCATTATTTATAACTGATAAATATCTTTTGTATGTAGCCTTGGGAAAAAAAAAAACGGTAATGTGCATTATCTGAGTATTTGTAGTTTAAGATGACCTCGATTGTGCAGTTGTTGGGATTTTTCTCTAATTGAAGAACATACAGCTTCTTACACCTCGGAACTGGTTAAAAAGAAAAGGCTATGCCACCCTTCTGTTTCACCTGGTCCACACACAGAAGCTGTCTCAAAGGGCAAAGATCTACCTGAATGTAGCTGGCTACTATGCTCCCATAGGAAAATCATAAAAGCAGCTGCAGCTTGTGGCACGGGGGAAGTTAGATTAACTGGAAATGGCCTTGAGCGCAAGGTTTGAACTCACATCACTACATCTGCAGCTGAGTCTATTCACCTCCCTGCTGCCACGTTTAAACAAAGGCAGTTGCTCCACAGCCTGCATATTATTATTTAAACCAGATTTATTTAGATCAAGGTTAAGTTAGCTAGGTAAAAATGCAAATAATTGAAAATTAGATGTGTTCTTGAAGCAAAACAGCTTTCATTCAGAGGACTGCAGAAATATAGTTACTTTGGTTTTACCAAGCCCATGCAAACAAGTGCATACTGGAAACCTAACATTGGTTAATTTAGATTCAGGAAAAGTGCATGAAGTAACCAGAAAATCTGCTAGGTCAGTTTTCTGATCTCTAACTTTATCCTGAGATCAGCAAGCACCAAAGCCAACTGAACCTACGCCAGGAGTAAAGGGGGAGTTAGAGGTGATGCAAGGCATCAGGCTGCCTCTTTCCAGGAGCAGTGAGCTATTAAGTAGCCATACCTTACGAAACTGCTCATTGATTTGTAGCTAAGAGGCAGGCAGAAAGAGAAGCAATAGCAAATGAAGCTGTTGCTCCTGCTAGCAAAGCAGCAAAGGGGAAACCACCCCCGGGTGGAGCGGCTGCGAGGCTCCCGGTGCTGCCGCCGAGCACAAGCCCTGCAGGAGGACATGCGATGGCCACGGCACAGCCCTGTGCTGATGGAGCAACCCTCCCAGCAGGCCCAGGCTCACCTCCAGACACACACAGCGCCGCACCACGCAGGCATGCCAGAGCCCAGGCAAAAGGCTGAACACCACGTTTAGTCTTCGTCCTCCTGACAAAAACTCTTCTCCTGATATCCTGTGTGTCTGTAGGTTATAACGGGACACAAAAACCCACTAACCCACAGGGAGTGTGTCTTTCCCATCACCTGAAGTTTCTGCCCGATACATCTCTGGTGAAAATGATTTAATTCACTCCAGTGGCTATAATTATGCTGTAAGTGGTAAAGAGAAAAATGTACCCAGCCTGAACCTACTGTACCTCCATTCCAGTTGCTCTCCTGTTTTATAAGAACACTGTGGCAAGCGGAAACTCACCCCAGATGATGTGGTTTGAGGTGTTGTGGGGAGGGTGGGCTATTGCAATTGGGAATGAAATGAGTGAAACTTTTCTTCTTTCCTCAAACATTACACGGGAGCCATAATCTCAAAAGGAGACAGTCACATCCCTTCTCTGCAGCGTTCGGCTATGGTCATCAGACCTGATTTCAGCAGAGGTGAATTAAACAATGTCAGAGCTTTCCCTGAACCAAGAGCTTCCCTTAAAATAAGGCTGATGGAAAAGGCTGTACAGCAATCACGTGATGAAATTTTACATTGCACAAACAAGTCTGATTAGAAGAAATAACCTAAAGGGAGCAAGATAGTGCTGAGTGATGTGCAGGAAAAAGCTGAAGAAGTTCCAGAATATTAGGAAAAAAAAAAATAAATCACTTTGTAGCATTACAGAATCATAGAATAACTTAGGTTGGAAGGGACCTCTGAAAACAGGGCCTGCTTTAAGGTGAGGTCAAGTTCCTCAGGGCCTTGTCCAGCTGAGTTTCAAATATCTCCAGAGATGAAGAGTCCATAGACTTTCTGGGCAACCTGTTCCAAAGTTTAATGACCCGCAGTATGAAAAAACTCTTTTTTTATAGCCTGCTGGAATTTCCCTTGCTGCAACTTGTGTCCACCATCATTCATCCTTTCACCATGCACTGAGAAGAGTCCCTACAAGTAGGTAGCTGAAGACAGCAAGTAGATTTCCCCCACACACTTAGTCTTCACTTCTGCACGCTGAACAAAACCCCTTTCCCTTGGCCTCCTGTTGTACACCCTAATCATCTCTGTGGCCCTGTGCTGGACTTGTTTGACATTATCACTGTCTTTCACATAGTGAGGTCACCAAAACTGGACATAGATGCAGCCACATGAATTCCAAGTAGAGGGGAATAATTGCTTCCCTTGACTCACTGACCCCACACTTGATAATGCAACCCAGGAAACGGTTGGCCTTCATGGCCAGAAGGGTATACTGTTGAACCGTGTTCAGCTTGCTGTCCACCATGATGCCCAGATACATTTTTTGCGAAGATGCTTCCTACTCTGTCAACACTGAGCCCTGTAGTGTTGCATGGGGCTGCTCCCTGTGAGGTGCAGGGCATCGCATGCTGCCAGCTAACCTTCACACCACTTTGATCCCAGTCACTCAACCAGGTTTCACTTTGTGCTCCACCCACCCGACCCATATCTCCACAACTTGTCACAAGGGTACTACAGAAGATGAAAGCACCTGACATCCACTGCTCTCCCCTCATATGCGGGAGCAGGACCAGTCATCATAGAAGACAACTAGGTTGATCAGGCAGGATTTTTTCCTTGAGGAACACCCGCTGGCTTTTCCCAAGCATCTTATTTTCCTTCTTGTGCTTGGGTATGGCTTCCAAGAGGATTTGCTCCACAGTCTTACAAGGGACTGAGGGGAGACCAACCACCCCGCTGTTTTCTGCATCATTCCTCTTGCCCTTTTTGGAGATGGGTGTGACAATTTCCTTTCTCCAGGCATCAGAAGCCTCCCATAATCACCAAGACCTTTCAAAAATGACACAACATCTCAGTGATGCCCACTGACAACCCCAACACCCTCAGGTGCATCCTGTCCAGTCCCATGTCTTGTGTATTTATTCTGCTTAAGACTTCCATAAGTCAGCCTCCCTTTGCTCCTTGGTAGTACTTCTTCCCCAGCAAAGACAAGACTGTATTTTTGTAGCCCTAATTTCTCTAATTTTTAAAACAGTGATCATGAATACATCCAGCCATTACCCAATACCAATAAATCCATTCTGGAATACTTTAAAGAAGAGGTCTTCTTTGGTACAAGATTTACAGCTGTCTTTGGAGTAAGTCAGACCACACCAAAAATCAAGGGCTATAGTTCTTAGTAAAATACTCAGAGGACGGCAGCAGACAGATTTCACAGACAGACAATTAATCTCAGACCTCGCTGTCACACCACTCTACACCTCATCCACATCCTGCCCAAAACCTTAGTCAGCAGCAAAGACTAACGGAGGAGATACACCTCACAGCAATTCATTTCCAGGGACTGACTTTGTTACATGAGGCATTTTGATTAAGAAGATGAACGAGTGGTTCCTCTGATTTTTTGCACTCCTGGTACCACTCAGGCAGAGGGGGATTTTGTTGGGAACCCTGCGTTAAACTTCTGGAGATGCACTCTGCTTTTTCTCCATAGAGATGTTAAGCCCATCAAAGTCAGTGGAAAGTTTTTATTGCTTTTCAGTGTTTCCTTTCTTCTAGTACTGCAGCTGCAATGTTTTAATTACAAGTAGGCTGCTTCCGATAGGAACTCCAGTTTGTCAAAAGTATATATACTTTTTTAAGTTTAGTGGCTTTGATCTAGAAATGGCATGCGACTTCTCAGCTGTTTAAAGAATTTAAAATAAAAATACTTTAATCCTTCAGCTTTTATTACCTTTTGTTGCAGTTCCTCTTTGGACCAAATGAAAGGTAAAGAGTTATTTGGCAAAATGCCATAACTTTGCCCAAGTGCATAGTTTCCTGACCTTGTGGACAAAGTTAACACCATAAAGGATTGTACAGCCATCTTCTCAAAACAGCTTCCGTGCACTTGATTTTCCATAATCATGTGTGGAATTGCTACAGACTACAATGTTTCGTTGATGTCTTGCTGAGATGCTGGAGTCACAACATCTGATGAACATTGATCTTTTACCAAAGCCTTAGATTTGATGCAGCACTGCCCAGCTCTCCTGGTCTATCAGTCGCTTCCTTGGCTCACGCCTACTTGTCTTCATTCCACCGTGGATATCCCATCAGAGTGCACAAACATAAGAGTGCACCAACAGCAACAGCACCAGGATTCGCCACTGTCCCTATGATACAGATATCCGTTCAGCTAAATCAATGCTCTTGTAATTCCCTAGACAGGAGATTTGATCATCAGGAGACCTCAACCACTGGTGACAGATGATTCGAGATGCGTGGCTTTGGACGTGCCTTCATCTTTAGAGTTCGTGCCAATCCACAAAGCATGTGAGATGGAGCACAGCCTCTAAGAAGAGGCAAGTGGCTTGGGAAATTCATTCTAAGAGGAAAACAGTAATCATCCTCAAATTAAAGAAAAAAAAAATTGTCACAAGGGATGCTGTGATTAATGCTCAAAAAGGCTACAAGCAGCTGTGTAAATTCCCTGGGGAACGTAGCTGCTAAATTCAGGGATCGGCTTCACTCTGCGAAGCTGGAAGGAAGAGCGGTGGGGCAGCAGGGGTAGGCAGTCAGTCAGGGGAACCTTAAGCAACTCTCTTCTCCTCAATCTTCCATGGAGTCCCAGCAAAAGTCACAGGGGAACATACTAAAGACACAGGAGAGGGAAATTTATGCAAGGTATGGCACATCACCCTGATGCAGTGCATCTTAATTTTTACCTCCCTGTGACAGTGAGAGCAAGGCTGGTCCACGGCTGTAAAAGAAAATTATACTAATGAGGCCGGGGTAATCCACCTCTTGCTAACCATACTGCATGTCTCCCACTGACCTCAGCAGGAGTGAAATCAGACCCACAATTTAGGGGTATATTCAGAAAGGGTCACATACTGCAAAACGGGCTCAGTGGCTAGTGTTAGACACAGGCATGAAGGAGGAGAGCCATCTTCAAACTGCTCTAAGATGGAAAATGCAGCAACATCTCCTGGGATCTTTCTAATCACTCTTTGGGAATATTATTTGGATCTACGCTTCTCAGGCTCTGTCTCACCTGCTTTCCATAACCATGTAAGACAGCCGACTGTCTACGCCTTCCACCACGCAGCATTGTGTCATTGACACAATATAATCCAGCCCGGCTCCATATTTCAGAACTGAGGACTTCTGAACTATTTAGCAGCTCTGGAACTTAAAGACGGGTGTCATAAGCTGTAAGTCATCTTCTGGGTTTACAGATGCTTCCTTTGATATGTCATAAAACTGCTGGTAATTGAATTCCATAAGGGATTGTTTTCAGAGCAGTCTGTGAATCAAACTCTGTTAACAAATAATGAGTTTCTCATGTTTCCCCCTGCAGGAATGCGATTCTGCAGATCCTAAGGTTTCTCGGCTCTCACCGAAGCTGCAGATGTCAGGGGATGTGGCCCTTCAGACGGGTTAGGCAGCATGTGTTTCCATAGCAGTTGACAGAAGGAAAAAGGTGCAGGACTGGAGGTTTGCAGGCGTAACTCAGCAGTCTGTAAGGCAACTGCTCAAGGCATTTCTTTTTCCTGCCAAGCCTCGCAGACCTGGCTGGAAAGCAGGAATCAGCCCTGTACGGTTACCAGGTCTGCATTCCCATGGCCTCTCACCAGCAAACTTTTTCTCTGCTGTTTCTCTCTGGTTGCCGCTCACCTTTGCAGCCTGGCCGGGTCGGTCTCTGCTGCTAACCCGAATCCCACATCCCAGTTGTGTTCTGAAAGAGGAGCAAGAGTGGGGAGAGAGCCCCGATGTGGGAACGGGACTTTGTGCTGCTCCAGGCGGTGTTGGCAAAACCCCCTTGCACTGAACAGACCCCAGCCAGGGACCGTGCCAAACTTTCCTGACTCCGGTCTTTGCTTCCTGGCTCCCTCCCAGCTCCTCTGAAACCCTCCCCAGGCAGCGGTAGCCCTCCAAGAAGAGATGGTGCTTGTCCAGCCTTGGCGAGTCCTACTCAGCAGCGCAGGCACAGGACACAGCTCAATATAGCCAAGGACTTGGACATGGAAGGAGCGGCACTGACTTTCCCTGGCAAGGTCAACATTTCACAATCTGGCCCTGAAGTCAGAGGCGATTCGGGGAAGGGGAACCAGGCTCTGGCATCTGTTTTGTGCCAGGGGAGACATAAACCCATGCCAAACACAGCCCACACAGCTGCAGGGGACACTCTGCCATTGACACTTTGACTTTAATTTGAGCGCTTTCCAGGCTGCTAGTAGAAGAAGCCAATGTGACCAGAGCTACCTGAAGGAATCTGTTAAAATACAAAGAAAGCAAACAGGAGCTTTGTAACTGTGCTTGGTTTGGACAGCCCGGTCCTTAAGCTGATGTTTTGGACAGTTTCGACCCAAGCTTCAAAACCTTTGTGGCCAGTTATTTCCCAGACATCTGCCTGTATGGATTATAATTTGGGTAGCTGCCATCTGCCAGAGAGAGCTTCCACCATGGAGATCTTTCTTTTTCAGGCACTGGAAAGCCTCTTGGATTCTGACACAGGACCTAATTCAGATTTTTGCGGTTACAGGAGAAAACCTGGCAAGCAGAATGCAGTGGCAGATGGAAGGAAATCACATCCTTTGTCATCAGCCCTGCTCCTCTTCCATGACACTTCCCCACGTGAAGACTTTTGATGAGCTTACACACGAGTGACAAAGTGATGTGCACAGCTTTCCCTGCAAGGCACATGCATTCGCTCACTACAATGGAGAAAGCTACCAAAACACATAAGGAGAATTAACCTCTTGCAACTGTAGTCACACTGTTAACATTAAGAATGAAGTAAAGATCTGCATCAGATACTGACCTGGAAGAGATCTCCAGTTCTTACCTTTAAGCAAACTGTATCCATCTCCAGATCTTTTTAATCACATCTCTTCAAATAATAGCATCTGCCTTCTACAGACCGATACCCCACACTTATATACAGCCTTGGAATGTCGAGCAGCTTCTTTCAGCCATTACATTTCTCTATTTGACGTTGCCACTTTTAAACTCAATGGCAGCCTACAATTCAAGGGAGGTCCCACACCTCCCAGCATAAAGGAAATCATAAACACTATGCTGTGTCTAAAAGACTTACAATAGATCTCTACACAAACAATACATACGCACACACATATGATACCATGGACTATCAACAGGGAGGGCTGCTGTCCTTTCTCCTACAAAGGGTGGATGATATACTCCATCTTCTCAAGCACATACTCCCCCAGCATCGAGAAAAGGACACTGCACGACAGAGGAGGAGATGCAGGCATAGGCAGGGGAGCAACAGGGCTTTTCCAGATGGTGCATTTCCATCTGCAGAGTAGCAGAGCCCCTCTCCTGCTCCACCATCTCATGTGCCGGACATAGCCAGCTCACATCTGGGGAAAGGGAGGAGAGGACTGTAGCCCCGTGCTGCACATGTGCTCAGCATGGATCCATCCGTGAGGACGTGCAAAACCAGAGCCAGCTACGTGAATCTCACTTTCTGCACGCAAGGCCTGGCAGAGCAGTCATATTCCTTTACACTCCTGGATTTCCTTGTGTCGTTGTGAACCGCACATATGCATGACACAAATAAATTCAACTGACTTGTCTGAAAGATGTTGTCCTTATATGCTGCAAAGTGACCCCATGTCCTTAGATCAAGGGGTTTATTCGAGAAAATATCCCTTGTTTGGCTGTCTTTATATCCTCCAATAAAACATGTCGCACTATCACATTTCCCCCTCCTGTTCGCTTTTCCGTACTAAATAGTTCTGGTCTTTTTAAAGTTCTCCTCATGTGGTTTCTTCTCCCCAGGCACTGGGTAATTTTCATTGCTGTACTCTGGGCTTTTTCTCTCATACAATAACCTCCTTTAATCTCTTCTCCAGTGAGATGCAGTCATCTGCCACAAGGTTTTCAGGATATGAGGAGGAAAAAGGTTTTCCACATCTTTAATTGTATCAAGTTGGGATTGTAGAAGAGCCTTCTCCCAAAGCATCTGCATCCCTTATTAAACAGATTGCCTTCATCAGACTGGCAGTGCTCATCACAGCCAGCCTTGACCTGACCCTCTTCTGAAAGAGGAAGCACGCCTGAGGCTTGTGATCGCTCCTCTGCTTCGCATCGTCTAAGGAACCATGGGAAATCACATCTGACAACCACAAGGAACGAAGAGGGGAAGTGCAGACCCCAAGGAATGAATCTATGGGAGGGCAGACAGCAGTAGCACTCAGGCTTGTTAAGTATAAAACCTCTCAGAGTTCAAAAAAGGTTGGGAGGAAAAGAAGGAGGGGGAAGAGAGCAGGAGGCAGACGGGAGAAAATTCCTCGTTGTCCTGTAAGGTGGTCCACCAAAGGGTGGGCTTTGGGCTACTCGAGTGTCACTGGCGAGCAGCTATGGAAAAGGTCAGGTAGGAATCGTGTGACAAGGGCACAAGCAGAAATCAACAGAAGGAAGGCTCTCACCAGCCGCCTGCGTGGCAGGAGACAGAAAAGGGAAAAAGACCACAAGCGGGATGCTCCTGGGGCTAATTAAGGGAGCCACTCTGCACAAGGCAGATGCCAATCTTCTTGACTGACAGCCGGGAGGGGACGATCATATTGCAGGAAAACAAGTAAAGAGAGGGAGTGAGCTGGGCAAAGAGAAAAACGAAGCTCGCCAGCAAACACGGAGCAAGAGGCTCCTCTTCCTGCCGGAGGGCAGCGGCTGCGCCTCCGCGGGAGGTCGGGCAGGACCCCCCTCGGATGTGCCGCACGGCACAGACTGCTGGGGTCACCCCAGGCTTCCTCTCATCCCAGACTCCCTTGTTATCCACCGCTGATGGAGAGGGGAAAACAGACCACTGGTCTGACCCACCTTGCCGACCCCAAAGCCCACTAGATCCCTGGAGAGATCCCCACTGGCTTTTCCGGTATTTCAGTTAGATTCCTATATTTAAAATGAATATGTGGCCAGAAGTGGACGGAATAAATACAGCAAAGCAGCACATACATTGTCTAAACATGATTACACGCCAGCTGAGAATCTGTCTCAGACAGACCGAACTGTTACGCACAATCAAGTAAAGCCTTTTTATAAGGCAGTATATGCTTTGTTTGGGTTTTTCTTAAAAGCAGATCCAGCAAGGGCAGCCAAACAGTTGCTGTGGCGGAGGAGAAGTCTAGGAATAGACAGACAGTCCTAGAGGCACTGGATAGGCAAGGCAGGAACAGGGTGGCCGTGGGTTTTGCCTGGGCAGGGAACGAATCAGACTCACAATCATTTTTGCTTCTCTCCTCAGTTCATTTCTCCCCTGTCTCCCAGCTGGTGACTCAAGAGACCTAGAAAATGGTAGTAGGATGTCAGGTAGAGTCTCATCCCATTCGTACAGAGCAGGAACATTTCTGTGTGTACCCCCAACTCACACTGGTGGTGTTTTGCCTCAATGCGCACGGTCCAGCTGCCCACCCGATAAAAGAAAAGGTGCGTAAACCACGTTCCTATGCATTTTTTTCAGAATAAAACTGACTTTCCTATCTAGAGCGCCTTTGGGCAGGTTAAAAGCGACTATGGCATTTGATAAGCATGGACACCTATCAGATAGGAATAGACAAGGCTGACAGGTGAAAACAAACTTTTTAAAATAAAATCCTGTTGGCTATGAGAAGCTACAATGAGGGTGTATGAACACCACAGCTACAAGATAGGCTTAAAACACCTTACCGCTCAGATTTCTTCATGAATTTTTTTCTTCACTGTGCTGGACTGAAAAGCTTAGATTAGAAATAACTCCATCTCCTGTTGAAATACTTAGAAGATGCCTACTTTTTTTTCCAGAGGTCTTGTTTCAGCACACAAGTAGTGGCTGACAGGGGATGTTCTCAAGTGTTTTGTTTACAACAGGCAAATGAAACTCTCTGGGTTCACAAAGGGACGTATTTCAACCCCTTCGGGCTAGGGAAGGTGTTCATCCCTTACTTGGTGGCTCTACCAGGGGAGCATAGCCCTCAGATCAGCTTCTGGAGGTTAACCATAAGACATCCTGAAGCTCTGCAGCTCCCGGTTGCCTTGTCCACGTCTGTCCCTGGTCTGTCCCACAAGCCACACCAGCTGGTTCCAATCCTGCTCCAAAGGAGGGCGGGTGGCCGGCCGTTTTAGCACTCTGGGTAAGTTTCCTTCTCTAGAACATGGGACGAAGCAAGACAATGAGTAAATCTTGCCTGAAGACAGTCATTTGGACTCTCAGACGGGGGACAAATTAGTCAATATAAACACTTCTGGACAGGGACAAAAGACTTATAGACTGTAGAAAGTAACTGACCCTCATGTACTATCTTCTCCTTGGTGTTGCTGCAACGTACAGCACAATGGGGAGCTGATTCTGCATGGCACCTCTGGAGGACTCCAGGGGAATACAAATAGATAAATATCCATAACTGATCCCACTTCCCACAGAGATTAGAGCCAGGGCCAGTTCCTGCCCTGCCTCTGATTTGATTGGTCAGTAGAGATAAATTGTTTTGTTTCTGTGGCAAAGAGTCCGTGTTTGTCTCTTTAGAAGTTTCTACATTCAGAGTTAAGAAAAAACTAAGTGAAAATGTCCTAAAAATAATAAATAAATGCCAGTCTTCAGAGAAAATGATGGTGTGCCTGAATTTCCAATGCTGATATCAGCAGCAGTTTCATTAGCTTTTAAAAAATCATAGAGAAAATGCAATAGTGGACAGAGAATGTAATATTTTACCAGATGCATCTTCTACTCAAGGAAGAACAATACCTTCTGGAAACCCTGAAGAACACCCTAGCAAATCTACTCTTGTATACCATCTTATGGCAAGCGTCTCTGCTTTTTTTTTCAGGTTCTAATTACTGTTAAGGCTTTTCTGATTGCTTACATGGATGTGGGATCTTTGCACCATATGCTTGCTTTCCTATGTGTCGTCCTGCTCCCATAAAAGACAATGGGAAATTGTTCATGGCTGCAAGGCTGAGTCCACAGCTAATGGTGTTCAAGTAATTTCCTCATCAACAAATCTTCATGGAGTATTGAATCTGAAATACACAGCTGAAGACATAAAGGCAATACGTCCACCTTAAAGTCCTCAGCGATAAGGACCACAGTGATAAGGAGAAACAAAGACACTATGTTCACAATAAAGTCCTTGGGGATAAGGAGAGTCTGGCAGATTAATTGTTGTTGGTTTACAGAAATTTTCTGTAAGTTTTCAACCCTGTCTCAGCACCTCCTTATAGAGCAGTTTTCTCCGAGGAGAAGGCAGTTACCTCTCCACACACCTCCAACCTAGACAGCAGAAAACCTGCATTTTGGGACATCCTGATGACTTCTGCTGAACCATGAATCTTGCATGCATTTTTGTGCAGTAGAAAAACTACACACGGGCCTAGGATAGACCACGTAAAAACAGTTGTTAACCGTAATAAATATAGACACATTCACCATTATTTATTTATTTCCTAGCCTGAAAGAAGAAAATAGGCTTTGCAGGGAAATTACCTGGTTTTGAAGAAATCATTTAAAGCTTATTGCTACAGTTTGGTTCTAGGATCCTTTGAAGAGCAGTTCATACTAAAAAAGCTACTGCATATATCTGAGCCAGACTTCGTACTCTCGGACTTGATCAGTCCTGTTATCCTGGGATGAAAGGAGAACAGCTGAGCAGGTTTTTACAAGACTAAATATTCAAAAAAAAACCAACCTGAAAAGGTTGTTCCCTGACAAGGGAACCCAGTCTCCCTGTAACTGCTAAAAAGATGAAAAGGGATAAAAATTCATAAATCTTGTGGAAGAGCATAGGAGATATTCAGCCAGGTCTTGCTGTTCCCTTGTTTCACATAAAAGACTGTCAGCATCTGAATGCGTGGGTGAAAACTACTGATATTATCTTTTTTCTTGATGGTGTTACCTTCATGTTGCAAGTAAGAGTGGCTTCAGGCAGAGATTGTGGAAAAGATGTTGAAATCAGGTACCTTTTGGAGCAAAGAAGTGTCTCCTGCCAGCTCCGGAGACAACAGGTCCACCAGTGAAAGTGAAACAGGTATATTAAGTCTCACATTTTCAGTCTTGACCCAGGCAAGCCTATGGAGATGATTACTGTATTTAAAACCACCTGTGAGGAGTTATCAGAGGTACGTCTGTCCTCCACAGAAAGATGGCTGTCTACCTACAACCACCACCTTCACCCAAGTGACGTGATGAAGCCTCCAGTATTGCTGAGACATACCCATCAGTATGAGGCAAACTGCCTGAAAGGAAAAAAAAAACAAAAAAAACGAAAAAAAAGTTATTTTTGAAAGTTTAGGATCCTTTTCGTATTATACAATGTTTTACTGCATTTGGATATAGCAATGTGTAAATAACGATCTGTCTTCAGAATAAGGAAGTGAAATCATACCTGTTAATTTTAAACATTCGTCACAGTTTTGGCATGATTATACACTGGCCCCAGTCAAGCTAGATTTCTGTTAAGGTCTATTTATTAACAGATATTGGACAGAAAATTTATCAGAATACATGACCTGGAAGACAAAATTAGAATCTAGTAGAACTTTTTTATGGCTGCTGCTGTTCTGCGAAACACACAGCAAAATTTTATATATCTACCATTTGAGGAATCAGGATTTTAAGTATGTGATAGAAAATAAGCTTTGACTGGATTATATTGAGACATTAAAAAAACATATATTGAGCACAGCACTGTAGGAAGGAGTCTCAGAAATTTTTGAAGTGATAACTTGGCTCCCTCAGTAATCAGACCAAACTGATTACAAGAGAAGTGGAAGGAGATATTGGCACTCTGGAGTCTCAAGAATGCTACAACATGAAACAGAATGATTTCACAAATTTTTCCATGGAAGAATTTACCATGGAAGAACATAGCACTCTATACTTATGTAAGGAATATATCTTATCTAGATTAATAGTCCTAGTGGAATTTCTTCTTGTCTAGTGCATCTATTTTTCTATGCTTCTGCACAACCAAACAGGAGTGTATTAACACTACAACTTCAGCAATATCATTCTTCACTGCTTTAGCACTTGAACCTCAGCTTTCCTGAAGACCAACCAAGCTGCGACAGGTGCTAAGAGTTTGCCAATGATCAAATATTTTCCTGTTCTCCACACGCCGGTCAAGGAGACAACATAATTGTCTTCAGCCCGCATGGCATGACATTCACCAACGTCACACCCTCCCAGGTAGGCATCAGACCACAGATCAGTGGTTCCACAAAAGGCATTTTCTCAGGTTATTGAGAAGAGATTTTAAGTCTAGAAGGTCACTGTGGCTGTAGTGGTAATGGTGGTGCTATTATTATTCTTCACAGTGCCCTGTATAAGTATTGCACTAGCAAGAACATGTCTCAGTCCCTTGCACAGCCACAGAGCACCAGGATGGGCTTCAAGACTGAGAGGGTTTTGAAAGCATCAGAATATGCCGTGGGCTGCCTGGAGTGGAGTGTTGCTGATCTGCAACGGTCGTATCCCTGAGTACATTAAATCTTTTGGAATTATCCTGTTAATTTGAAATCTGAGATGCTTTATAAGTCTCATTCCTAGGATTTTATGTAAGCTCTGCTGGTAATACATGGTGTATGGCAAGTTGGTTAAGAAGAACAAATACTGCCCGTGCTAAGAACAGAAAAATAAAGCTAGATGAAGTTTAGATAAACTGATGTCAGAGAAGCAGTCCATAAATCAGCAGGAATTTGGAACTGATTCCCTTGATTCCTTTGAATCCCTTGAATTTGGGATTGATTTTTCAGCTGAATTTTTCCTCTCCCACATGGAAGTCTTTTTGTTAACATATGTATGCAAACTAATTGACCTAATGAAGCTGCTTTGTTCGTAGAATTTTAACACAAGAGAAGGATGCCACTTTTCCAGGTCATTGGATGTAGAGGGTCAATAGCAACAAAATTTATTTCAGCTTCACCTATCAGAATTAATTTCAGATTGTTCTCTAATGGCTCTTACAAAGCAGCTGCTACAAAGCTAGGACTAGTCTAGCAATTCAATGCTATCTCATGAGTTTTTATTTAATTTATTGGAAATTCAAGGATGCCTGATAAAATACACGACCTAAAGAAAACTTCTAAATCCCTAATATTTAACTGAAGCAGTGAAGGTCCTCTGCATCATGAGAATCTTGGGGACATCAAAAAGGTATCAATTAGCCCCAATCTTTCTGTGCATTTATTAAGGACAGGGAACTGAAGATATCGCTTCCTCCAGGGATAAAGGTAGGAAGAAAGTGAACTCTTCAGAAAATAACATGAGATCAAGAGAGAGCTGTCTGTGGACACTAATGGGCTCTCATGTCCCTGACCAGCCTCCCCCACCCCTGCCCATTTCCCCGGGCCCCACTTCAGCCCAGCCCAGGCCCTCAGTCCCTGCTCGCCATGCTCAGGGGCTGTGGGACATCTCCCTGATCCTTACAGATATGCCCCTGCACCCCGGCAATAGCACTTCGCTTGTCCCAGCTCACGCCAAAAAACGCAGTTGGATCTCCACACAGAGCCCCTACATCATTTGCCTCCCCGTTAGTGGAGGTGGCACCTGGTCCCACATGGCAGGAGCCTTTCATGGGTCTCAGGTGTCCTGCTGGGAGATCTGGGGGGTGGCACACGGGATTAGGCAACGAGATTGGCACCATTAGGTTGGAGCTAAGGTCCAGCCCTCCCTCTAGAGGGGCCCTTAGAGAGAGGCTGGTCTTCGTGATGTACCTTCAGCGCTGCAGATGCTCTCCTGCACCAGGCACAGCCATCCGGCACATCTCCAGCATCTCCTCCAGCAGTGTGGGGTTTCGTTCTCCGTAACTCAGCTCAGAAGCATCACCTGCATTTCCTTTGAAATTCCCAGCCGCTCCTTGTAGTGTGTCCTGGAAGCAATCAGACTTCAGTAATTCAGAACAAATTGGATATTAGGCTTCCCAATGGGCCACAAAACATTCATTAATAATTGCAACCATTAACTCACTTTTGAGTTTGGAAGTAGAGAAGAAAAATGAGTGAGATCCCAGCTCCAAGCCCAGATCCCGCACACCTTGCATGTAAAGTGAGTGTTCCTGCTGAAATCAGGTACCACTGAAGCTGACAGTGTAGCCGTGGTCTCTGGCTTGATGTCATCTGTTTGCCTAAGTGGTTTGCAGTGTCCTGGGCCTGTAACCTTCCGATCTCAGCTGGGACTCTAGAGATGATGGAGTCCCTCTGCTGAATGGCTTGCAAGACCCAGGCTGGCATCAGCAGCTCACTCCTCCACCCGCCTTCATGACTCTCTAAAAAACTCGTTCAAACACAGTTCATGTGTCTGGACGGACATCAGCGGTAGCTGGAAAACTAAGTCCCTTAGCAACTTATCCCATATTTTTCCATAGTATGCTGACAAATAAAATGCCCAATACCTTCTGGCAGGGTGACTGTAGTCACATAGCGTGGCCTGATAATCCGGGAAGAAAAAAAGGGGGGAATGATCCTCTTTCAATTCCTCCACCGGCACTGGAAGCCTCCGGGGGCTGCAATGGTGGGAGGTGCTCAGCAGGGCGATGTCCTGCTCTGAAAGAACACGCCACGCGCCGGCAAAGGCGGCACAGCCCCGCTCCCCGCCACCGCCTCTGCTCCTTTCTAAAGCAAACAGCAAAAAAGTGCATTATAACACTGCCTAAAAATTTCTTTTTAGCCGTTAGCTGAAGAAACATAGCCAAAGATGTATTCAGACACTACTTGAGTACGACGCTCCAGCTACTTCCACACAAATTCCTACAAGGGTTTTGAGTAATTCACTAAGCAGATTTTCAGGAGAACTTAAGTTTTCCTGATCACTTTAATTACATGAAAAATCTGCCTTCAGAGAGGTTTCACTTCCCCTATGGCAGTGGTCCATTAATCTTCCCAATGCCACCGCAAGATTATACACGTAATTCTCTATCTTTTTAATTTTCACTGTGGAGTTCTTGCAAAATTTAAGAGGCTGCATGGCATATCCCGGGGACAAAGGTCTTGAGTGATTTTGGCAGCGCATCTGTTTTACTGTAAGTCTTTATATAAACCACTTCAACCTTAAAAATTCCCAGCCGGCACGACAGGTAACAGCCACGATAACAAAAGGGATCCGCGAGATGAACAGCCGGATTTAAAATTCCTTCTTGTATTGTGCACATAGCCAAGTCACCTCAAACCAAATGAAACAGAAGTACATCTGAAGTGGAAGAACATTAATACCGAGGGTATGCTTCTTTGGGAATAGGTTTAAGGATTTCCACCGATACCCAAAAAGGAAAGAAAGACCTGAGAGGATTTCTCCAGGGACATACCATCTTCTACAGGACAAATCTAACCAGCACAAGGCATTTTTAGAAATAACTGCCGAGCAACACGTGTCTAGGTTGGAGGACATTTGCACGGTGTTTTTGAATTCGGGTTCTCCACCATTTCCACTTTTTCTTCTTTTCTGTCTGCTCTCCCTTGGGCCTGAATGTTTGTCTTCTTTAACACCACAGTTTCTTTACTCTGAAAAGCAGCCATACTTTTGGAGGAATATTTCTGTGTAAGGTAAAATACAACAACGACAGCATATTTCACAAAGACATTACTTTGCCAGCAGGGATGTGGGCACTGGACCACAGCTATTTTTGTTTAGTGCTCAGACTTAGAGCACTCTGCTCCATGGCTCGCTGATCAGGGGCAGGATTGTAACGACTCCGCACCTCATTTCACAGGCCATGATTTCAGACTACTTGAACGTGGGATTTTCAAGGAGTGAAGCTAAAACTGTCCTTTTCTCTCAGGCTTCACATTTTTGAAGTCGCAGTTGTAACTGGAACAAAACTTTTGAGTTTCTTGAAGAGCCTTGATTGATATTTTGTGACGGAAAACTGCAGCTGCGAGTGAAAAACCTGCTCATTGTTGATAAGAAAAAAGGCTGCTACTTCAAGGATAAGAGCTTGGCGAGTTTCAGACTGTGGAAAGCTGCTGTTCAGAGCGAGAAGACAGCCTGCCTTGCCCTGCAAAACCGAGGGGCAAGCACTTGCAAAGCTAATGCACTCGCTGATCCTCCCCACAGTCCCTCATCCTACCCCGGGTCCCCACCTCTCCTCCCCATCCACTGTCCTCTCATGGCCCATCACCAGCTCCTGGGAACCAGGATGGCCTCCAAACCACATTACAGACACCCAGAGCATCCCTTCAGAGCCTGACGAAAACCCAGCCACGTTGTGCCGCTTGCATATAAGACAGAGAAAGCTGGCCCTGCCTCACCTATTCGGGATTGAACGCCTCTGAACAGTCGTGCTCCTGAAGATGCTTTTTAAATAAAATCATTTGTGGTGGTGCTACTCCTGGTAAGGTGGATCTGGGTGCTTGTTGTGGTTTAACCCGGCAGGCAGCCAAACACCACACAGCCGCTCGCTCACTCCCCGTCCCCCCGCCCCCCCTGTGGTTGGGGGAGAGAATCAGAAAAGAAAAAAGTAAAATTCATGGATTGAGGTAAAGACAGTTTAACGGAACAGAAAAGGAAGGAAAAACAACAACAGCAACAACAATAATAATAATGATAATAACGGTAGAATAAACAAAATGCGTGATGCACAATGCAATTGCTCACCACCCGCCGACGGATACCCAGGCAGTGATCGCTACTTCCTGGACCACGCCCCCTATTTATATACTGAGCATGACGTCACAGGGTATGGAATACCCCATTGGCCAGCTGGCTGTGCTCCCTCCCAGCTTCTTGTGCACCTGGCAGAGCATGGGAAGCTGAAAAGTCCTTGACTAGCAGGGTACTTAGCAACAACTGAAAACATCAGTGTGTTGTCAACATTCTTCTCACACTAAATCCAAAACACAGCACTAGGAAGAAATTTAACGCTATCCCGGCCAAAACCAGGATAGCTTTTCATTGTGGGCCCTTTTCTGAGCCCTTTTCACTGGGAAGACCAGCTTCAGCTGGAAGAAAACAATGAGAAATCATGTCCAGGGCTGAAAATCTTGCTCTTTTTTTTTTTTTGTCGGAGAAGATAGATAATAAATGCCTTCCGCTGCAGACATGTGGGAATGGCAGAAAAACTGTTTTTCTCAAGAGGACGCTTGATCATGTGATGGTACTGGCAGGGATGTGGAAGAGAGGAAGGCATCCAGCCGACACCGATGGCCTCTTCAGACTGCCTCTGGAGACCTGCAGCTGAACCTGCTGCCTCTCGGGGCAGCTAGCTTGGCTCCTGGACATCTGAGAGGCAACTCAATAGCTTAAGAAGCAGCATGGGGCCAAAAAAACTGTTGCTGCTCTTTCTGTGGCTCTGATCAATCCACTTAACCTCCAAGATAAAGGCAGGAGACTGCCCTTCCTGGAGAGAGGAAGGTGAAAGGCTGCAATGATCAAGTAGCTGGTGTTAATACAATGCTCTGTACATGCAACAGCTCACTAGGATGCATTGAAAGAAGTCTTTTATTTAAAACTTACTTATACAAAAGAGCATCTCAGTGCTGGAAGTGCAGGAGTTTGCCTCAGAGCAGTCGCTAGAGGTGGTTTCATCGCCCATCAGCTCACTCATCAGAGATGGAGCGTGGAGCCGGAGGCAGCAGACCCCCGGCGCAGCGCATTGGGGATGCCTCGGCGGGCAGACGGCGCTTGCTCACAGCCGTGTTGTCTCTCTTTCTCCCAGCCCGGAGGAATGATGGGGCTTATAGCTCCAAGGGTGCTCTTTGAGTGCGAGCCGGAAAAATCTGTCTCTGCCTCATACAGCAGGACTTAATGAAATAAATGGAATAATGCACTTTGGTTATGAACACTGACAAATTAGTTCAGAAAATTGATCATCCAGTCATGGTATTAAGATGAAGAAAGCTCTGTCATATGTAAGCAGAAAGGGTTATAAAGCAGGTAAATGAGTAGAGAAAAGAGCTGTATTCAGAAATCAGTGAGTTTCCATCCTAAATCAATATTCCCTTATGTTCCCAAGCAGCAGTACTTACCTACAGGCTAAGAAATTATTTGCAATAACCAATTCAAATCTTTAGGTAGGTGGCTAACATAGGGCATGCTGATGTACTGAAATTATAAAAGTTATCCAGAAAAAGCATTCAGAATCAGGCAGATGCAAAGTGTTCAGGAAGGCTGTTTCAAAATTTGCAGGAATTGAATCTCTTTGTTAGGCTTCAAAAATAACATGAGTCTCTAGCAAATTTACACCACTGACTCACAAGAAACAGATTACATTTGCTGATAAATGATAATATCAGCTTGAAGGAATAAAAGTGCAAACATGTATATACAAGGTTTAGCACTTTCTTCTGGTTTCTTATCTCATGGCTTGATATTAACAGAGTGTTCCTCTGAGGTTAAGCCCGTATCTAAAACTCTACCACAGGAACATTATTTCTTAGCTTTCGTTTAAGTTCCCATGGAGGCCAAAAACCAATTGTAGTGAAAAATAAAGCTTTCATCAGAGCCTGAACCTGTGTTGACAGCTGTCTTTCCAGAAAAGCTGATTACTGGCATAGCTGTTTTCCTGTCTCTCCTGTTCAGAAGCAGATGCAAATACATCAATATTACCTGTGGAAATGTTACACACACAGAAAATGGCATTTATTGGACTTATTTGCAGCATATACTGTTACTGTAAAGTTCAAGATCCCTTAGGCGAATTCTTTCTTCACTCTCCTTTAGGCAATGCAAATTCTTCTTCAATAAATTGCTTCGTGTTAATTTTAGAACTACTCCACGATGAGGCTTTACCTGCACAGACAGACGGACAAAGAGTAGCCCTGGTCCAGGGCAGGAACAGAGTCCTCTCAGGTAGTGCGCCTGCTGACTTGATGATGAATCCCAAACTGGCTGTTCAGTCTGTGTTCACTTCTCTTGACTCTTACTGCAAGCAAACCAAGCTTGGAAGACCACACAGTGTGGCATCCCAACCAGCTCCTGATGTGCTCCTTCAACTGGATCAAATTTTGAATTTTAATAAAAACATTCTTACAATGAGTATGATTCATATTAAATGACTGGCTGTTAACAGGGTTTGCGCAGCTCTGAAGGTAGTTTTGGATCTTTGTTCTGTAATATCAAATACGGCCTGTAATGTTACAGCAAACAAATTAAGGGGTGAACTAGGAACCACTGAATCAGGTTTAAGATCTATCATACACCAGTTAAATGCCATGTGACAAGGCTTACTGGGAATGGAGAAAGCCTTAGGAGGTATTCAAGTAATGAAGAACAGACCCATCCTGAAAAATGCAGACATCAGAGGGTAAGCTGAGCTATGGAAGTCCCGGAGAGAACTGAAGACTGATTTGCTACTACCTGAGTTACTTAAGAGAAGATACAATGCAGACTACTAGTAATGGCAACCTGAAGCCCAAAGCCCTGGAGAAGGGTATCGGAAGATCTTCTTAGGGTGATGCTGAGTAAAGATTCTCCCACGGGAATTGTTCTTCCACCAACTCTATCTTCTGTGCATATAAGTAAGAAGCAACAGCAGCTAAGGATATGGTTCTTTGTTACTCATGGTTAGATACAGCTTTTCAGGATTGAAGTGGCAATTTTTCCCTTTGTACTAGGCTACCATTTTCCCAAATAGGCCTTCTTTCTGTGCTCCTGGGGACAGTTTCTGAAACTGAAGGTTGCATCCAGCTTTTTGCAAGTCCTCAATTAAAACAAAAAAAAAACCTGCCAGAAATATCAGTGCTGCTACAGCAAGAGTCAATGTTTAAAGGAGCGGAGGGAAATGCCACCATTTTAAAAACGTGAAGGAAAGAAATAAATCTATTTCTTCTGGCTTGCTGGAATTCAGTATTACTTACCAGCTAGTGGACTCATGGTTTTTCTTCCTGTCTTCACAGTGACCTTGGCTTTGATTATTCCTTGTGCATTCATAACTAATACTATGCCAACAGTCCACCACTATAGTTCCAACAACAGTACTTAACGTACTGCCTGAAAACCTGTTTTTTTGCAGATGTGAAGTTGCCTAATATTAGGGTGAGGGGTAATTATATAAAATTTTAACTACAGCAGCTGAAATGTATGAGAAACAAATATATTTGTTTGTTCAATTTGGTGTTGTCATTGCACAGTGAGAGCTGCATGGTCTGTGAAATTTATCCTGTTTCAGTTAAAGGAACTGAGACTCTTCCCTTTGACTTTGTGTGAGAGTGGATGGGGCCCTGAATTTGAAACCGTGAATCAGTTCGGAAAAGATGCTGTAAGGCTTGTGTTTGAATGAGCGTATATATGCTGAAAAGGCTGCTGAGTTCTCATGCAGCGATGAAATTATGCAGAATGTGGACCATGTAAAAAAGCTTATATTTTATTAATGAGTCTATTAGTGCCAACGTAGCTTATTTTTGTAGCAAGCAAATAATTTTAACTTGAATTTTCTTGTTTCAGGACCAGAGCAATGGAATGCCTTTGTTATTCCAAAACGTGCACTTGATAAGGATTGTTTGGCTCACAGAAAACACAGTCTACTAGGAATGCAAAAATCCACATTTTGTCTTTTTCAACCACGGGTGCTTGCTTTTATATGTGGCACAAGGAGACAGAAACTGCAATGATGACCATTTTTTCTTCTGGTGCTTCTTCCACTAAAGCATCATTAACTCCTTACAAATATATGGCTTATAATTCCAGTCCTATGACGGAACACCGTATTTCCTGTTTAACTCAATTAGTATATTTATCCTTTCTAACTCTTGCTGGCACCTGAGTAGAAATGTGATGACCTTGAGCATACCTGGCAGAGTAGAATCATCTGCCACTGCCAGGCAGGACTGCAACATGAAAAGTCCCAGCAGAGAGAAGATAACTACTAACTGTACTCCTCCACCCAAGAGATCCTGGGTGTAACACCAGTTGTGTCATGGTTTAGAAAAAGCTGAGAAAAGGAAAGAAATTTTCTTCTTCTTGACATTTTTTTTACTCTTACCTGCATTCTCTTTTTCTTGCCTTGTAAACAGTGGGCATAAATTAATCTCTCTTGTTGAAGTGCATTCCTGCTGAAGGGGCCCCACCCATCTTTTAATTCTGCACTGACACGTGCTGGAGGTTTGCACTGCCGAGTCTCTCGAGCGTAAAGCCAGCAGATACCACCTCACCCTCAACACCAAGATGGCAAAGGCAACATGGGTGGGTTGGAAAATAGCTAGGGAAGGAGGTTTAGAAGGACATGAAGAGTGAGGGACATGATTAGAGGGAAGCTCCCTTATTCCCCATTTATCAGTCTCATAAGAACCTCTTACAGCAACGGCACTAATATTGCCTATTTAAAACATGCAAGAAAATGATAAGTAAGATTTATACTGACAGCATCATCAGATGCTAACCAGAAGGTTAAATGAGCTCTGCAGGAGGAACCAGCGCACTTGTGCTTCAGAGAACATGAGGTTTAGAGAGCGCTGCTCTGCCCAAAGCCACCATGCAGAGCTCTGCAGAGTGGGTATTTTACATCGGTGAATGACGGTAATTTTGGCAGTCAGGCTACCACTGATTAGTGTCAGGTTTTTATTGCCTGACAGGCAAGCAAACCCCAGGCACAACAGCACTGCTCTCCAGACTCTGAGGAACATCACCTATTTAGCACTGGCATACTCAACTCCTTCTAACATTGTCATCAGCCTACATCTGTCGTTGCTGTGTGTAAGCAAAGGGGTCCAAGCCAGCGAGTGTTTTTATTTGCACCTTCTCATTTTAACCTCATTCAGGTTCCCAGACATTCATGGTTTTGCTTGCTTCCTTTATGAAACAGACGAAGTCTGGCAGTAACTGGCCACAGGCAGCCTTGCCCAGACCCCAGAAGTTTGTCTCTTACGTGTGGTTATGCTTCAAAGATGGGGTTTTTTTAGTTCTGAAGTGCCTTCCTAAATCAACTAACCGCTTTGCACTCCACATCGAATCTGTGCATCATCTGTGCTAATAAACAGGAGATCTTTGGACATCTCTCAAGGTGTTTAAAGACCACTGCAGTATAGTTTACAAAGACCACAAACAACTAAGATGATCTATTATCTGAAATTAAAAAAGCATTTGTTTACTAAATCTCGTTTTGCAGAAGATTTTCTAACATGCTGTGGTTTGTATTACTTGTGACCTAAAAGCACTACAGATAGTACATTACTGCGTTCTTCCTTGCTAGAAGTCAGGGCCAAATTACAGGCTAATTTGGAGTTTCCAAACTTTGACTCTAACAGAAGAGAGGATGACTGGGAATCATCTTAATGCTCAGAAGGAGCAGTGAAAATTATATCACAGTATCCTTTTCACTGCTAGGGAGCTTCCACCACTTTGTTTATATATATTTTCAGTTATAGCACTGGCTACCTCCCTTCAGGTAGAATTCCCAAGGGAGACTGATGGCATTTGATAGAAAAGAAATTAACCTAGAATTACAGGGCATAATGCTCATAATCCGTCTTTTGGCGTGGAGTTGAGCCGGGAAGTTAAGGGTAAGCCTTTGACCAGATGTCAACTGTTCTCCCACTAGATCCTTACAGTAAGCCTCCAGCTTAGACAGGGAAAAGTATTAAGATGCTGCTGTACCAGAGCCATCACTACTTCATCAGTCTGGTGGATAATACACAGCTTATACGGCTCTGAAGACTCCAAAGGAGGAAAAGGAGTTTATGAGGACGAAGAGGCAGGGATGTAATTCGGAAAATAAGAGGAAAATGTATACTGAGAAAGGAATGGATGCTATTTCATCACGACACAGAGCAGGGTGGATGAAGCAAATACAAAACCAGGAAAAATCTTGCCTTCTTAAAGAACAAGCAAAGAGATTTTTTTTATTTTGCAATTTTTTGTATCTTTATTTAATTTCAAAGTCTCCATTACTGATTCTCTCTTCAAGACTTCATAAGCTGGATGATGGTTTTGCACTACAGTAATAAACTCCCACGACATGAAATCTCTTACTCACAATGCGATTTTTCTCTCATCTTGTTTCCCAAGGCATCTTTGAGATGGTTATCAGTAAGTAACTGACAGTAACTGGTTAACAGTCTGTTACCTACTTTTCCTTTCATCAGTTGGTGAAAAATCTGCACAAACCACATAGTGCCAGCAGAAGAAAATACCACTTGTTTCACTGAGACAGATGCACACTGCTAAATATAGATTTTACCGAACTGTTGGTTTCTAAGTTCATAGGACTCATTTCCACTGCTTCTCAGTGGCTCTTTCTCATCTCCCACATCATTGTCTTTCATCTGTGCAAAATAGGCAGGAGAAGCTTTGCATTCATAGTGCCTGTCGAGAGATTTCAGGTGGATCAGCATATGAAGAGCATAGGCAAGAACCAGCAGCAGAATCAGTGACATAACCAATCCCATAAGTATTGCTGGAGAGAAAAAAGATGCACAGTCTTTTGCATAGGCAAAATGTCCTTCTTCAATGTTAAAACCTTGAATCTACAAAGAGAACAAAAGGGCTTATATTAAGTAAAGTACTTGCGTCTCAGTTACAAGCAACTTCATGAATTTGCTCCTGATGCCGGTAAGAATTTTTAATTTAATATCTGCTTATTGCAAAATTGTATCTATCAGTGCTGGCTGGGGTTAATGCTCAGAGTTCATCCAGGTCAGTCTTCTAGAAACTGCCAGTTATTCTAATCCCCTTCACTCTGCTGCCCAAAGGATTTGCAGTTGTGTTTTAAACAAAATCTTCTATGATCATCACTCTTGATAGCCCAGTAATATTTAATTGTAAGCGTGGTACCTTTCAAGTTAACGTGCATTTCCAGCATCATTTGTTGAGAATCGCCAGAGTCTCTGTTTCAAACTGCATAAACTTCAACATGACAAACAAGGAAATATTCTCAATTGCCTACCCTAATATTAGATTTTTCTCACCAGATCCAAGTGTGCGGTATATGGCAGCAAATCAGCTAATCTACATGAAATTGCATTCAACTATGGCCAATATCAATAGTGGCTTCAGTTCTAACATGAAGTTTACTACATTGGCATTCAGGGAATTGACTGTCTGCTTCACGAAATCGGTCCACGGGCACTTACCACATGGTGAGAACAGGAAATCAGCTTTCCCCCTCAATTCCCTTTTTCAGCTATTCATGCCCTACGACTTAAGTATCTAAAAGCAAGACATCCTAGTGCAGTCATCTTAGGCTCCCTTATTGTCAAACACAGAAAAATAGGCACTTTCAGAAGATGATTAATCTCATCCTAAAATAAGGACTTAAGATCAGTCAGAGGAATTATCCACTGGCTTTAGAGGCAGGCTGGGGTGACTATAATCAGGGCACAAGGTTAAAATTACTAGACATCAAAAGTTAAGTGAGATGAATCCCATACTTGGTGACTGATGCTGTTATGGATGCAGGGTTTAAGAGCCCAGCTCAGAGAGACATAACACTGAAAGTTACATCCACTCCCTACACTTAAAGGGAAACCCAAGCAAGAGACTATAGAAAATCTATAAGCCCTTCATTTCCTTTGACAGGAAGATAAGTATAATAATTTAAGTCTTCATTCCTATTTCAAGTTCCATGGAGATCCTGTAAACTGTACATGGAAGGTCATTATACTTTCTTGGCAGTGAAGTGCAAAATTTCCCATCAGTCTACCCCTGGGATGCATTTTCCATGACATTACCTGGAAATCAGTAAAAGTGACTTCCCAAAGCTTTGAAAGATCATTTGCAGAGCTGGGTATGAGAAGTGCATCGTATCTCTGCAAGCTGCTCACATGTTCACAGTGGTAGGAGTAACTTGCTGGTGCATATATTCTGGTTGCATTGAACGTCGCTTGTATGGAGTGGTTGTAAAGAAGTTGCAGTCTGTGTAAACTGAACCAGTTCTGAACAGACAGCTGGTAATAGCTGGTTGTTAATAAGAATCTGAAAATATTGTATGGGAAGAAAGATGAGTAAGAAAACAAGTCTAACTAAGAGTTGCAACTATTCAACTCACATGTTGAACAATCTTAGAAGATACACTGGTATTACCAGAGTTTCACCCATTTATATCAGCGTGAGCTCTAGCTCCTTCTATTGAGTCTGGAAAGTGATTTGCAGTTCTTCATTGTTGCAGCTGAAAGAGTTTGCTGCTCTCCCACACAGTGAGAGGAAATGTGAACGGATTTTTTCTAAATGACTGAGAAAAATCTCTGTGCAACATTGGTATTGTACTTCCATCCAAGATATCGAAAATTATTTACCAAGAAATGCTGTTTTCTTCTATTGCCAAGAAGGAAACAGAAAGCAAGTCACAGTCTGATGCCTGAGCAGCCCACACTATCAGTTCTTGCAGCAAAACTCCCAGACAAAAATGTAGCTAATTAGCAAGGTTTAGCACAAATCTCAGACATGGGAAGATTCCATTCAAAAGAGATGACCTGAAGTTTTGTCATGAATAGAAAAGTCAACACAGAAGAAGAAATGCCTTAATAAAACAAGGCAGGCAAATGACAGACCCATTAAATGCAGGTGTCTCAATTATACAATCAACAGTTTCTATCACATTATTTTTGCTTACACAAATTGTCCTAAAACAAATTCCATAAGCAACTGCATAACAATATATATTAACATGTGATTATCTAATATTTTCTTTTTCATATAAACTTACCTAATAACAAGCCCCTTTAAATTGCCAATGTCACCAAACTTCAGAGAAAGCCTAGGTCAAAAAGCAAGTAATGTCAGGCTAGATAAAAACTTCAGAAATCTTAAGAGAAAAAAGCAGCACAAAAGATTAAGCACAGTTATACATGGAGCCTTTTGCTCAGTGTATCTTTGAAGTCCGTGGGAAAAAAACCTGAAAGGATTAAATCTTCCTCCAGTGAAATCCAGTAGTTCACCTATTAATTTGAACAAGGCCTAGACTATCCAGAAAGAATAGAACTGCATGTTTAACTTTCAACACAATTCAATCCCACTGCTTCCAACATCAGTTGACAATTAGGTTCATTTGATCTGTGTTCTCCTTCTCAAGCCATAATATCTTAGTCATGAATCACCTCTGTATGTCATTAGAAAGTGTAAACCGCTGTGTTATTCTCATCTTTTTAAATACTAGAGCATAAAAAATGCAGATTACATTTGAGTTCAAATTTCACGCATGTGTACTTTTAAGCAATATAAATACACTCACTGTGAGGTAGCTCTACAAAGCACATCTGCGGTGAGCACGAGCACCTGAAGTTTACTAGAGTGAAAGGCCCTAGCAGGTTAATTGAAAACTAATGCATACTTTACCATCCTTCTACCATCTCTGGAATTAATGCATTGTAGCACTGCATGATCAAGTGGCATACATTTTGTTGGCTTAATAATAAAATTTTGCCTCTTAAAACCTACATAATAAAGTATAGAACATGCAAGAAAGCAAAACCATTGGGAAGGGGTAGTGTTTTCCTCTCTCTCCACAGAAAAGAGGAGAAAAGGCTAAAAAAGGCTCAGTAGTCACAGTACATCTCTTGACCCCAGCAAAAAATGCCAGCCTCAGCTTCAAACTAAGCATCAAGGTCCTGCTTGCCTTTAGCAGCTGTGTCCCTAGTTCGAGGCTACCCAGAAAACTATGGGAGAAACAAAGAGAAAGATCAGAAGACATGGCAGATGAGATAGCTCTGGGCCCACAGATTTTGACATGAAACCTCAGATATGGTGAAACACTGATAAAAGGCACGTCAAGGGTATGCTGTATGGTTGTTCTGCTTCCTGACTCTTCCTGCAGCTTTTTTAATGAACAATGTGTTTTATAAATTCCCAAATACCTTCCAGCATAACGCATCAAGCAGAATATACAGCCCTGTGGCGGGCTGACCCCAACCAGCAGCTAAGACCCACGCAGCCACTCGCTCACTCCCCACCCACAGCAGGACAGAGGAGAGAATAGGAAAAGCAAAAGAAAGAGAACTCATGGATCAAGACAGAGTTTAATAAGTGAAGGAAAGAGGGGAAAAAAAACACTGAAGTTTTGCGACGGCAATCACTGACCATCTCCCATGAGCAGACCAATGCCCAGCAAATCCCTGAGCAACGGCCACCCTGGAAGACACAACCCCTACCCACTTCTTCTTCCTCTACCCCCGTTTTTATTGCTGAGCATGACGTTATACGGCAGGGAGTATAACTTTGGCCAACTTGGGTCAGCTGTCCAGGGATTGTCCACTCCCAGCCTCTTGCCAACCTCAACCTACTTGCTGAGGGGGCAGAGTGACAGAGAAAGCCTGGACGCTGTGCAAGCACTGCTCAGCAAGAGCCAAAACACTGGTGTGTTATCAACACTGTTTTAGCCACAAACCCAAAACACAAGAGAACTATCTCCCTCCCAGCCAGAGCCAGGGCAAGTCCTAATTTCTTAGAACTCTGTATTTACAGAATGAAGCATCCACTACTGTAACCAGACTACAGAGGTACCTGTGACAGATAGGTAGACAGAGTAGCCTGCTCAAATCTAAGTGTCTCAAAACAGCAGCTCCAGTAGGAGTTCGCAGTCCACCACTGCACTGTCTTTCTGATTTTTAAAGCCTTATGAACAAATATAATACTGTACTTTCTGTTTTGAAATCCTTACTTTTGCATGAGTATATTTTCTATTAGGTTACAATCTACAATAAGACTAAGATTATTTCTGAATTGCAGACCAGAAGAGAAGAAGGAATGTTTGTTAAGTTATTACTTTAAAATATTATTATTCCATTCTGTACCTCTGCCTGTCAAAACATAGTGCTGGATTAGTTCCCATGCTGATGACGTAAAATTTAAACTGCCTTGTTGAATACTATGATACCACAGGCAGAAAACCTGGCTTCTTTTTCAATTATACTTTTAGTTTTCTTGTAACCTCACTAAAATTTCTGTGCACCTTGGGTTATCCTTCACAGATGTAAAATCAGAAAGAGGTAACGCCTACTTCCTGTGGAAACGTCTTTAGACGTACAGGTGAAATGTTGTATAGGAGCTCAACGAAACTGCTGGGTTTGGTCATGTTATTTTTATTGTTGTGTGTCATTACAGATTTAAACACCATTTCCGGGGTAGACGCAATGCTCATGTTCCGTACATGCCCAGTTAGGTATCCACCTCCAAATTTTTAGGCTCTTGCCTACCAGAGTGGAATCAATGACCTGGTATTAGACACGAAGCCAGCCAGCACACTACAAGGAGGGAGAGAAGTAGTCAGGTACACGACAAAGGAAACAACAAAAAATTACATGCCTTTCTATTATAGCCATGGGATTGGAGGATTTTGGATCCAGTAAGGTTAACAGGTGCAAAGCACTGAAAATGCTGAAGAAGTTTATGACAGACTGGGATGTAGAGTTCAGGTTTTTGGAAATCTCTTCAGGTCACATGCAAACCTGTAGTGAATTCATTCTTCGGCTTCAGCAACTCATGGATTACATCCTGGGACTTGGGGCCACCTAACTCTGTTTCTAAATACACATCTGCATCTGGTACCAATGGTTTACATTATTGCTGGCGCACATTCTATGAAGGCATAAGTAGTCATGCACAGCCAGCCCCTAAACTCCCATATTCAGCAGAGGATCCACTATTCAATCTCCCAAGCAACTATGGAAAACAGCTGGACACTAAAGAGGTCAACAGGCACGAACAGGAAAACTGGTTGGCCAGAAGGATTGACTATACCATGGCAACAGATGAAGACAGCTATGTACACCTATGTGCCTGTGCTGGTTTTGGCTGGGATAGAGTTAATCTTCTTTATAGTAGCTAGTATGGGGCTGTGTTTTGGATTTGTGCTGAAAACAGTGTTGATAATGCAAGGATTGTTTTAGTCACCGCTGAGCAGTGCTCACACAGAGTCAAGGCCTCTTCTGCTTCTCACCCCACCCCAGGGAGGTTGCTGGGGGTGCACAAGCAGTTGGGAGGGGACACAGCTGGGACAGCTGGCCCCAACTGACCAAAGGGATATCCCATACCATATGACGTCATGCTCAGCACATAAAGCTGGGGGAAGAAGGAAGCAGGGGGGGCGTTCAGAGTGATGGCGTTTGTCTTCCCAAGTAACCGCTATGCATGATGGAGATGCTTTCCTGGAGATGGCTGAACACCTGCCTGCCGATGGGAAGCAGTGAATGAATTCCGTGTTTTGCTTTGCTTGCATGCGCAGCTTTTGCTTTCCCTATTAAACTGTCTTTATCTGAACTCATGAGTCTTCTCACTTTTACCCTTCTGATTCTCTCCCCATCCCACTGCAGGGGAGTGAGTGAGTGGCTGCGTGGTGCTTAGATGCCGGCTTGGGTTAAAACATGACAGTGCTCCATGAAAGACTGGTCTGAAAGTATATAACCCATGCTGCCCTGCTGCCTGCAACGTCACGACATTATAGGAAGGAGCTTGCCCCTGGGGCTCCACCTAATACAAGGTCTGTTTCCTTGAGTATGTATTTACTAGACTTGTTATCTGGTACTAGTTCCATTGGCACAGTAGAATGCCACCTTACATTGCATTGTCTTCACTGCAGTTTGAATCTCCAACATCCACCGTTGCATGGACACCAAACGTCTTCTCCGTCAAATCCAGCTGCGTGTGGTTTTCAAACTTAATCATGATCCTCTTGGCCCAGAAGAGAATGCAGGGGATGCCGTTAACTGTGACGTTGAGAGGACTGTAGTGGCTGTGGGTGAACGGCCTCCAGGATGCTCTTTCCCACTGTCCTCTCCTGCTCAAGTTGTAGCTGACAACCTGATAGACCACATAAAAGATCAGTATCAGAAAATGTGTATTTCAGGAGTTACTCTCCATCCTACCAGAATAAATGAGGCCAGCACTTGGAGAGCATCTGTGGAGCCAGTTCTCAGCCACAGCAATACTGAACTGAGGAAGCAGAGAAATCTCTGGCTAAGCTGTTCTCACCATGGGAATGGTACCACACACTCCTCTAGCTCCAGCACAACTGGCCAGAGAGCCAATATAAGTTATATCTATTCTGCCTGGGTAGCATCACTGGGGCAAACCACATTCTTAGCATGCTCCCATCTCACCGTAGAGCTGCCCAATATAAAAAATTGAAGCAAAGATAGAATCACAAGGTGCTCACTCCAGCAGAATACTCTCTAGGACACCTGTAAGAATTACTTCAACACGCTAAAGAGAACTCAGCTTGGGCCAAGGACACAGCCTACCACACTGAAAGCACACTAGGCAGATCTCCAGGTGAAAGAAATGTCCAAGTCTACATCTACCTGCAGACAATTTGGCTCCTGACAGCTTTAAAATGGGGAAAATGCCTCCTGCAGAAGAGGATGGCTCAAGTATGGACCCCTGCCTTTACAAAATCAGTCGTTCGCAAGATTAAAACCTTGGGACTGCAGCTTCCATGTCCTCTGTAGACATTAGAAAAATGCTATCCCTTCTAAGCCAAATTTCACAGCAAAAGGAGGACAATTTGGCTGTCAGGCAATATAATTTGAGACAGTGAGTTAGGGCTCAGAAAGGACTGAAAAATTTAACTGTCATTTCCATATCTCAAACTAAAATTTCCAGACACCAACTCTTTTCCATCTACACATACGTCCTACCTGAATATGATAACGTACACAATGTCTGCATGGCTGTTTTGCATGTCATGTGATTAAGCAAGTTCAAATCATGTACAAACAAGAGCAGTATTCTGAGTCCCAGTCATAAACAGCATCTTACCAGGCTCCAGAAGGGAGAAGGGATGCGGTTAAGCTCCAAAGCTTTGTCTTAGCTTAAAGGGAGATTTTTTTTTCCTGTTCAGATTAGCGAATCGCGTCTCCCAGCTCAGACCCTGAAAGACTCCTTTTGATAGTTGACCTTACATATGGCACAAGACTGCTTTAGGACTAAAATTAGTAAGTACTCACAGCAATAAGCTGAAAGCCAGGTAAGATCATGGTCAGAAAAAGTGATGCAACAGCCAGCAAGAAACGCTGACTATGACTGTCATTTGTGTAAATGATAAGGCTGTCTTCTCAGAAGTACAGATGAGAGATATTTAATCAAAAGATTATTTACATTAGATTGCATCATTTGCAGGGTTTTTGATAAGGAAGCCTTTTATGCTCAGTTTTTGACAAGACCTACAGGCTGGACTCGAGAAAAACTCCCACTAAATTTAGACAATCAGCAGTTTTGCTTCAGCTATTCTTTTAGTACCAAGTGATACAAGCAAAATACTGGCCGCAGAAGCCGAACGGCATTGTACAGAATATGGATGATAGGATTTGATTCTTTCAGTAAGACCCTTTGCCCAAACCCACTGCCAGTCAGCACCAGCAACAGCAACTGAAGTCTCACCTCACTTCTCAGAAAAGCAGAAGATTTCTTGTACAGGTTGTGAATTAGTACCACATCACAATGATTTAGACAGTTTTGTTGGCTATTTCTTGTAAACAATGTATTTGTTGGCTATTTCTTGTAAACAATATATTATTTAATTCAGTAATGCAGATTAAAAGATCTCAATGTGCTATGAAAAAACTTCACAGATCCAGTTCCTTAAAACATTACCTGTGTAATTGCTACTTGATTTACGTTAAATTTTGGCTTCACACCACCATAATGTTGACCTGCAGAAGAAAGTGTGTTATTACACACAAAGAAAACATCGATTCATTTATAAAAGCATAATCTTGCATGTTTTTGTGAAAACAATAATTATCCCTGCAGGAAATGTGTATTTCAGAATACCTGATTTTGACTTGGAAAATATTTGGCTTGGTGCAAATACTGCCTTCAATACATCCATTTGCTAGTTTAGTTTACCTTACTTGTGCAACACGGTTCCTCCTCTTTTCATTGAACATCTTGCCATCCTTACTGGGAAGAACTTCAGTGCCCAAAAATGACAGGATTCAGCCTATACATGTATTTAATCACCCCAAACACACTTAACAAAAGCTTCTTTCTTCATACAACAAATTCTATTGTCAAAGCTTGTGTGTTGAATTGCATGGCAAAAGCATCTAACTATGGGTGGGAATTTCTTCACTTGCATTGGCCAGAGATGTGAAGCTGTGACAAATAACCTGACGGCCTGACTGCTTGCCAGGAGACTGAAATTTCACAGATGACAGATCATTTCACAGACACTCTCACAGCTCCATCTTTCAAACATCTAACTCTGTTTTCATTTGGTTAAAAAAAAATGAGTGAAAACTTCTTTCTTCCACATTCTCACCATATCTCAGAGTCAGTCAGTAAATGATTATTTTAACCAGGCAAATCCTTTAAAGGGCATTTTTAGAGGGATATGCTTTAACAACACGATTGACAGAAGAGTCACTAATGCCAACAGAAGCAACATCTGGGAGTGAAGATCTTTTATAGCCGCACTAACAGAGCCAGTACCCAGGCATTCAGCCCACTGAAAAAAAAAAAGCCTTACCGTTTCTTTGCAGAGAATCTTGAACTGAAAACGCACGTAAACTGGAAGAGAGGAGAAAAATATTTATTGTACAGCATCTGGATTTAAACTGCAGCAAGGTTACTGGGGAGAGCTCCTGTTCTTGCTTCATCCAATAAAACATTCGAAACAAACTCAGATCCTTAGCTGGTTAATGTCACAGGAACAGGGCAAATTAATCCCAAAGCCAGTGTACTCAGGCTAAAAATGTCTCTTTTTCAGAGATTCCTCAGATGGAGCAGCCCAGCCAGGCATGCCCATATCCTTACCATATTGACTAAAGGCTTCATTACCCCTCTTGACTCTTTCCATAGGACATCAGTTTTGGGTTAGAGACTGAACCCGTCCCAGCCCACAAGCAGGGGAACACAGACATAGCACTGCACCATCCTCAGCCCCCCGTGAGGATCAGAAGCAACATGTTGAATTCCTCCAGGACAGAGCAAATGCACTGGGCTAGTATGCCCAGATTTACAGCCATCTAAAGACAGCTCCTGAACAGTTCCAAGCAATCCCAAATCCCATGGAAGTCAGCTGCAAGGCTGGGAGCGAGTGAAGCGCATCTCAAGAGACAACTACCAGGCTCGTGAAATTTTCAGTCTTTGATTTTCTTCTTTGGTATAATTTAGGGATAAGTCTTCAGCTGGTGCAAGTATGATCTGCTTGCCTGAACTGGAGAATGCAGCCCAGTGGATTCACGTACATCACCAAATGACCTACAAGATCAAAAGAAGTCCAAGAAACCAGGCTCCCCCTTAGGACCAGACTCCACTCCTTCAGTCACAGGAACACCTTCCTGCCTCCTCCACACCACAGCAACTTCCTTAGGACCTGCAGCCCCCTACAGTGAATTGATCTACTGATCTGATGACATGTGCCCACTTCTCATGTTTGCTGTCAGCGTTCCCCAGCAGGTGAACACACCGGCCCTCCCGCACTCACAGCCCAGCATCATCCCCCAGAGACCCTGTACACCCTGCCCTACTTCTGCCCGCACAGTGCCTTCCAGGCTGTAAGCTGTGGTGAGGCTGGAGCTGCCTCACAACCACTTCATGTGGAAATACACTTCCATCTTCTTTTCTTGCCTTGTTTCTTACCCGCTTTCCAACCCACCACAAAAGCAAATACTTGAAAAGATATAGGCAAACACCAATACATAAGGTCTAGGAATAAAAGCAGTTTTCAGTATTTATATGTAAATTGTACCATAAGGTATTTGAATTGCAGGGTCAAGCCTTGGCCTGGCTGTGGAGCCCTCAAACAGCTGGGTGAACCCACTGGACTACCTGGGTAGGGAGATCTGCGTTACCCACTAGCATGTATTTCAGGAGTGATCCCAACCTAATTTCCACCGCGGCATCCTTAATGGCAGATAAATATGAGTCTGAACAATGTAATGCCAACAAAGAAGAAACGTGGGATGGCTTAGAGCCTGCCTTGCTTGTTGCCATGCCCATGCGGCTCTGGCAGTCAGGGAGTTTGATCACACTGAACCCAGCTCACCTGAAACGCATGGCAATGTTACCAGCTTCAGCAAAGCCCAGATTTCACAGGCAATGTCTGGTTTACATTCGAGGTTCAGGAGGGCAGCAGGCTCTTTCTTCTGATCAGTGTCTCTTCCGTGAGAATGTCCTTTCACAGACATACTCTCTGCTGCCACAAATAGATCTCTTGTGTCCCCTTGCAACCTCCTCAAACCCAGAAGGCAAAACAGACAAAAGTGAAGCAGAGTCTGTATTCCAGCTTGTCACTTTGCCGCCAAACACCTGGTCTGATGAGCAGCTTTGCTCCAGACCATCGGGAAGGTTGCTCAGTCCCTTCAGCAGCTGGGGCAATAAAGCAGAAGACAGTCTCTAGAGAAAACATAACACAGCACAAAAAGACAGCTAGGCTCTGCAGCACCGCAGCAATGACTGTGATCCGAGCTGAAAAAACCTTAAAAAGATCTTATCTTCAAAAAAGTTCAACGTAGGTAACAGTTTAAAATCAGTCTGGCAGTTTTAATTACATATAGTGAGACCAACTCTCTCCTCAGTCAGAGCTGTTAAATCCCAGGTGACTTCAAGGAGGCTGTGCACTTTCAGAGTGGGTCCCACTCTCCCCCACCACGCTTTTGGAGCCAGGGTTAATGCTGAGCTGAGTCTCTAAAGCTGCTTGAAGGTCTCGTCCCAGTAGTGAACAGCCTTCAGAGATGGGTGGAAATAATCCTCATTTTGACAGACAGGTAACAAAAGACATGGTTAAAATGGACTGAACATTGTTTTCTTGCTCAGGTAAAACTCTCTCTTAGGTTGTTTAACAATTAGGAACATGGGTTTTGTGATTTGATGCAGCCTTATTTTTCTTTTCTAGTCTTCCTTCATGACAGATTGTGCCTTCAGGCTGGAAAAGGCAATTTTGGGACATCTTTTCATGATAATAGCCACAAAAATGAGGCACACCAAAAGGAAATTAATGTAAATTATTTAGTTATACTAACTTTAGTTATCTTTAGTTGTACCTATATATATTTAGTTATGCTTAGTTATACTTCTAGCTCCTCCCTATACACATAATTAAAAGCTCATAGCCCATTACTCCAGTTTGGAAATCACCATGCAGACTAAAACATTGGGATGAGAGGAGGCTGGTGTAAAATTGCATAATTAATTTCATCCCCTGACTGGACTTTAAAGGTTTTTATGTTGGTTCTGGGAAGAGGAAGGGTTATTTTTGTTTTCACGATTGTCATTTTAAAAAAAAATCATTACTTAGCTTCCCATCTGGGATAAGGCTAATACCATGGTCATGCCAATTAAATCATCTTGAGAAATGTTAATTCAGAGGCAGCACCAAGCCTTCAGGAGAGCATACAACGAATATACGAGGCATACTCATTGCGAACGCCCCTGTGGGGTTACCTCCTGAGCAGAATGGTTATAACCAGCCTCCACGCAGCCCACGTGTGCAGGCTGGGCGCTCGTGACAATGCAGTTTGACTCCTGTACATCACATGTAAAACAACAGCAATGTGCAGCCATGCTGCTACAGAAGAAATGTCAAGTTTCTGCTCTCAGCATGAAGATACTCAAATATAGATGAATGTGCCCAGCTAATGAAATATTCATGCTTTCATGAGGAATGCAGCAGAGAGAGTGACCCAGGAACCACCGCTAAGTACCACAGTATGACAAATACGATCAGCCACATGGCAGGCACACTTGGGAGGCAGGCGGAGGCATGCAAGTCAAGTATCTCCACCTAGGTACTCTTGTTCGTTACCCTGTTTACTAGCAATGCTGGCTGCCTCCTTTCCTCCTGCACAATGCATGCAGTCCTGTTAGAAAAAGGCAAGGGCAATCCATCATGGCAAGGTTTGCAGTCTTTGCTTTGTCCTACTAAAGCCAGATCGCTATGGCACAGTCTATTCAGTGGCGCAAGGGAGGATCGCCTCCCAGTTTCTGAACAAGCACAAGTTGAAGTTGATGTTATCGAGTCTGTCAGCTGCCTTTGACCCTCAGTAACCCTGAGGTGGCACAGAAGTGTGTGATCTGTGACAGGAACGGGTGGCCTTCAATAGCCGTCCTGCTGTCAAATCAGCAGTCTTTCCAATCAAAAGGCAAGCTGTGGAATTCACAGGTGACCTCTGGCAGCAAGGCCCTTTTGTCCTCAGCTGGAACATGTTTCATAGAACAAAAGCATTGTAAGAAGAAATGGAAAAATAACAACACATTAAAAATGTGTATTCCCTTTTTTACATAAAAACGTTAAGTACATATATGAGAGACAGGAAACTAGCTAGCACTACAGCCACTTTCTCCACTGCCTGCAAAACTATCAGCAAACAGTGGCTAAAACTGAAATCTGTGAGAGCAAATCATTTTTAGCACACTGAATTAGAGACTAAACTTTTAAATTTATCTTTTTTTTCAGCTACTCTGCCCTAAAACTTCAAATTCAGTTGCACACATGGTATATGTTTTGATGACTAATATTGTTCCTTACCAGTTTGTAAATAACTAGCCCAGATACACCCAGACATGTATGTTGTATGTTGAATTTACCATACCAAGTACGTCAGGAACCCACATGAAATTGGATTAGCCCTAATACAAAGCACTGGGATTACTAATCACTATGTAAAACCCAATTAAATAAGATTATAAGTATAAAGAAGTGTAAATTCCCTCTTATCAGAGGACATTATCCATCTACATAAGACAACCAAGTCTAGCTTGTTTGTCTGAAAAAGTTCATATAGGCTCCAGCCCTTGAAGACTTCCACGTGAGCAGTCTCTTGTCCACTCCAGACGAGCCGCCTGAATAAGCCTGGCACTCAACAGCAAGCGAGTGTGGAGGCCATAGACAGTTTTCACGCCACAAAGTTAAAGGAAGGCATATTCACACTGCCTTTGACTCTTCATATTGCTGCTCTGACAAACTGCATCAAATGGCAAAATGCACTCTCCTGCAATATTTCCATTATTTCAGAATTATCACTCTAATACTAATATTGTCCAGCTGCACACTACCTCACTGGCTGCTGAACTAGTTTCAATTAGCTTAATGAAGTATTTAATTGGAAAATAACATGTGAACCTTCAAACGCACTAAAAACAAAGTTATGACGAAAGATGATGAACGCTTGCTGAGCATGTGGTAGCAATGAACTGGTTGTAGTCCTAGGGACATTGGTCATAAGTAATTTCAATGAAGTTATTAAAATTATAAATGTGTAAGCCTGGGAGCTGAGATTCAACGCAAAAGACAGTTCCTTCTAAGAAACATCCTAACAAAAAATGTTATTAAGTTTTACATGTATCTATTTAAGTTCTCTCATTAAGAAATATCTGCATGACTCCTATAGTTTTTAAATTTTAAGTATTCTGTGTCTTATTTTGGTAGTCTCATGTGTGATTTGACACAGGGAGACAGATTTACATAATTACTTTACAATGCACTGAATACTGGGGTTTGATCTGCACTTTAATGGATGTCCACTAAGAACTGGATCAGAACGACAAGACACTCGAGCTTTCTTTTTTAATATAAAAAAAGAAATTGAGCTCACAGAACTTCTAGCAGATTCTAACACTGTGCAGGCACAACCTCACCTCCACTGAATGCAAAGGCAAAATAAGCATTCAATTCACCGGCATCAAGATAGCAACTTCATTTCTTAACGTCTGTTAGAATAAAGTTCATGCAGTGCTCCACTGCTTGCTCTCTGATTTTGATCTGATTGCAGAAAAGTGCAATTATACTAAGACACTAACAAATCTGAAAACTGGCAGAGGAGAACAGCAAATAAGCTATTTAAATGAAAACATATTGTAGTATTTATTGGTAACCGACTACCAGATCTCTTAATACAAGCTTAAGCAAATCACCACATGTCCTTCTTGCCTTAAATGCACAGATTTTACTGCCAGCTGTGATCTTCATCAGCACATTTGAGCTGTGTTATTAGTGATTTTGGGGCATGATTCAACTAATAGAGTCTAGGCTGTTTTCACTTTTGTAATGCTTGGCTCTAGAAAGTCCTCTCTTTCCCCTGCTGTGATTTGGGCTTCCTATTTATATTTCATTAGAGAAGAAAATAGCACTATAAACAATGATAAATCCAAATCTCTAGCAATTTCCTAAATTTAATACTTCTTTGCAATATCGAATTCATGTTTTAAATATTCATTCTACACAAGTAGAATATTTTAGCACCTATGTTTCTTGGAGTAGTTTTCATGCCCTTGCTGTTTCATACCCCTTTTCTATTTATAATTTCCTTTTCACACAGACCAGGGAAAGTCAGTGTGAGAGTCATTAAAATGTAATGGAATATATGACAGATGCCCAGAAAATACTCATTTTAAAACCATTTCTAATATTGTTTATAAAATTGTTTTAAAGTTACATTTTTAATGCAGTGTAGGCTTCAAAATAATTCATTTCTGTATTAGCCCTAGGTGTTTTCAAACCTCAAAAGAAAATTAAAATCACGTCCTGACATTCTTAACTGCGATTGAATCTCCTTCCACACAGCACAAATGACCAAATTACAAGATTTAAAACATGCACTCAACTCCACCAACAGAGTTTGCGGATACACACTCAATTACTGACCTGCCATCCACTGTCGCAATCATTTGCTCCACAGATGCTGTGAATCCCACATACAAAAAAAGCAGTAGGAACCTAACGGCAGCGTTTCTTTCCATTGAGAAGACAGCCAGTCCCTCCACACCCAGCACATCTGCTCCTCTGGTCCAGCGAGCAGCCGGGCGCATGCCTGGCAGCATGACGGGCAGCAGATCCAGCCAATCAGGGGCGGGATTCGCCACTCCATCGCCACACCGCTACCCACGGGAGAAATTCTTCATGTGCTCAGGTTTATTCTGATGGCAGACACCTACCGCTGGCACATTCCAGCTTCCTTGTGAATTAAAGATTACATGTTCTGGGGAAATGGTACCAGGATGCAAGCTGTTTGCTAAGGAAAAAAGAAATAAAATCAGATGGTCTCTCCAGGCTCTACAATCACACTGAAGAGCACTTCTTACCTGTAAGAACCTTAAAGAAAGGTGAAGGTGCTGTTTCCAAACAGCTCTGAAATTTCTCCTTCCATTGATAACCAGAGAAAGAATTACATGTGTTTTGAAGTCTTACAATACCTTCAGAGTAATAGTATTATCCCCATTTTACAGATGTGAAAGCAGACATAGCAAGCTTAGAAGTCAAATATTTGGAAGTCATTTCCTGTCTTCAGCACTAATTCAGTTTGTGTGTGTCCAGCTTTCTGGCTCAATTGTCTTTATATTCACAGATAACTCTAAGCCAGACCACAGCTGTTAAATGTCCACAGAATTACAGTGCCTCTGTTTCTGGACTGTCAGACCGAGACACCAAGGTGCATACGCACCACTGTGAATACGGCAGGTTGGTTCTGGGATGGGTCATTCTCAAAAGATACGTGGGCATGGGTGCCTCTTCTGAAGACCCTCTGTCCTCGTCAGCCTTCTCAAAACATACATCAGCTGTGCTCATGATGGCAAAGAAGAGGGCAAGGCACATGAGCTGACTCCTCAAACCCGATGACCCACATGCGTTCTCCACACATAGCTCACTAACTGCAGCTTGCATTCACAGTGCCTATACAGGACCAGGAAAGCTGAAATCAGGATACTTACCGGTGGACCAGGCGCAACGTGCTCTGCAGCGCGCTCATGGGCAGTCTGGCCACCTTCATGAACACAGCTATGGATCTGTGACCAGTCTGGAGGGAACTCCGGCGCCCAGGCAGAAACGGGTTCTTGGTACCCGCCTTCAGCGTGGGCGGCTCACTCTCGAAAGGAAGCTCAGACCAGCACTTAGCTGACGTTTAGTCACACTGCACCCTTCTCCACTTAAATATCAATCACTGCTCCTGCTAACAGCTATGTGTATACACCTACCTATGGACACACACGCACACACTGCCTTCTTGCTCGGCAGCTAACGTCAGCTACCCGCTGATGTGATCACACAGTAAGCCCTACTTCACTGATTAAGAGTTCCTGTCTATTGCATTCCAGATATAAGATAAAGATAGTGGTTTTAGCATTGTAACTATTAAAAAGGATTTACCATCTTAATTAATTTCTTTTTCAGTGATACAGAGAGTATTCACTAATCTTAAAACTCAACAGCTTGTCCTCAGCAGTACTGCTTCTATCCAATTTAAGGACGAATTCAGATACTTACGTGAGAATCCCAGCTTGAAAAATGAGATAAGGGAGCGTAGTGATAAGCAAGGACCAGTCAAAAATAATCTCTCAATTTTCTGTGAAGCACCAGAAATGTATGATGTTAACTTGGAATAATCACACCAATACAGAGCTGAAAATTTTTAAGCAGCCCTGGATGGAGGCAGAAGTGCCATACACCTTGCTAAAAACTGTGAAGCTACTCATGTCACTGACTTTTTAAAATGTTTTAGTGCTCCTGAACCATAGTCCCTTCAAAATAAGTGGGGTGGGGAAAGGCACAGAGGCTTTCTGACGGTGCCTTCAGATTTCATTCATGTGCTGCTGTCTTCTAAGTGTTCCTCATCAGCATGGGAGCAAAAGCTAAAGAAATAAAAATGCTGAAATACAAACCAGTATGGCACAAATGAACAAATCATGTGTCCTCTGAGGGCACAGAAAGTGAGAGAAAGTAGTATAAACAACACGTGGCAGGCCACAGCTAAAGTCAATACAGGCTGAATCCAAAATAACGTCCTGTAGTCCATTCTGTGACAACAGAATGTTTATTTGTACCTCCAGCCTGTGTGTTTCCATGGTGCTATCAATTTCTAAAGGGAACCTGCCTTCTTAGACCACCATTTCACATAGTCAAAGAGGGGAAAAGAACATGTCAATTTGCTCAGAAACAAAGGGGGTTTTGCAGACAACCAAGACAACATGTAACGCCAAACTGCTAACATACGTTAAACCCGTATAAATCAGTGAAAATATACTGACTTCCTCACTATACACTAATACAACGGGTGCTGATAGTAACTCACTAATCAACAGTCATAATCTGAAATAATAGTAGAAGCAAAGAGCATGAAGAAGTGTCTTTCCTTATCTCTTTACACTTGTTAATAACAATAATAATAGTAACAACAAACAACAACAATAATATTAAATATTTGATACAGTTCCTAAAAATGTTGCTTTTCTATGAGGTTCAAGCATAAACAGACTTACATGGTATCTAAAATGAAATGAGACTGACTGAAAGCAAAGAAGTCATCCTAAGCATTTACTTCATTCTGGTGAAGAATGATGACAATACCATCATCTCTGCATTACTGAGTTTAAAAAGAAAGCTTAAATGGAGCCTTACATGCAGTAGTCCTCATAAGGGCATGATTAGATCAGCTGTTGTGATTCAGTTGACTAATCGCTGTTGTACATTTGCCTGTTTCACATTGAAATCAACCAAACAAAGCTTGCTCGGTCACATGCTTCAACTACATACATACACAGTCGACAAAGGGTGAACAGAGGGTCATGGGCAAAGCCCACACACTATGTTAAGGAACACACGAGGTCACATTCAACTCCACAAAGGCATCCAATGAACCTGCTGCAGGACAAAGTCAATGGGAAGTCAATAGTTTTGTTTACATCCTATAAGATGGGCTATGGTGGGCTAAAAGCGGCCAATATTCCAAATAAGATTAAACTGCTGTTTATCATCTTTTTTTCCACCTCTGGCAACAAGCTTTTGTTCATGATTACTCTTCATGCAAAACTCATCCTTTGATGATAAAGCAGCTACCACTTAGTCCTTTTTTACTTAGTATCATGGCAGTTCAGACATTTCTACCGCCAGGGAGGAGGCACAGCAGGAGATCTTACTGTACTTTAAACACGACTCTTTTTTTGCATCTAGCTCGCAGAAAAGGTAGTTAAGAAAGCAGCTGGCAATTATATTCAGTGTAAGGGTTCACAGTTTTGTGAGGTTTGTGAAGCAAACAATCAGAGACTGATAGGTTAGGCAGCCGATACTGCTGGCATCCCACACATCCCCGAATGTGTCACCACAGTCCAGCAAACGCCCTGTCAAATGGGATGATTACATGAACACTGATGGAGACTCCGAGGTGACAGCTGTTCTGCCCGATGCTGCAATGATTATACATACACAGAGTTTGCATGCGATGAATGAGACCGCAGATGTAATTTTAAACATGGATAATTCATCTTTGGCTAGCATCTCCTCAGGCTGACAACGACACAATCTATTTTCAACACAGTTTATAGTTACCTTCAGATGACATATCTGGTCACCATGAATTGAGAGGCTTTCTAAAATAACATGTCTCAACCAAAGTATGAGGTATCAGCCACTGTACAAGGTACTAGCACTTAATATAGCATTACTTTGAAACAGGCGTGGTTCCTCCAATTCAGATATATTCACAATGCACTGGCAATGCAACACAAGCATGGACAGAAAATTTGCCTTAATATATAGAAAAAGCTTGTCTTACTTCCAGCAAAATCCTCTCTCTGGGCACCTAATTTGCCTGCAGAGCCTTCATCTCCACCACGCAGGCTGGGATGATGCACAACTTAATCCTGTCACAACTCTCTTTCCTGCTTCCCTGCTACTCTTTCCACCCTTCCTAACAACCCCAAAGGATGCCATCCTATCTCGAGAAATCTCCACACGGTCTCCAGGCCCTACTGCAACTGGTCTGAATGGAGACTGGATCAAGCATGAAGCTTCTGATTCTTAGTCTACCTTCACGGGAGGGGGACCACACACAAAAAAAAACCACAAGAAAGCTCAGTCTACGTTACAAGGTAGAGCTACCCACTGTGGAAGGCGGTCCCAACGCTTGTGTATCTCCACTGCCCTGGAGAATGTAACTGGCAGCCAGAGGACTGATTTGTTTGTTTTACACCCATCAGCGTTTTGTAAAGTACTTGCCGTTCAGGTGCGAGAAAGCCACAGGCTCTGAGGTACCAGACAAGGTAGCCAAAGCCCTAATTCTCCCTCCGATTTTTCTTCAGCCTCCTTTTGTTGTTCTCCCTGCTGGAAGAGCCGCATGAGGAAACACTGAAAGCACTTCACACGCTGGGGCTGCGCTAAGGGAACTGGGCGGGCACGGCCGCGGCCGGCGGCGGAGGCAGCAGGCCGCGCCTCGGGCGGGGCTACACGGACCCAAAATGGCGGCGGCGCGAGGGACGACGGGAGCTGTAGTTTCCCGCCCCGTGGGGAGCGCGGCTGCCGCCGGGCCGGGCCGGGGGAGCGGGGCTGCCGCCCGCGGGGGCGGTGGGGACGCGGGGCATGGGTGCCGGGGAGCGAGGGACCGGCTGCAGAGAGGTCGGCCCCTGGAGCCCTCCAGTTGAGGCTTTCGTTTTACAGCTCTGCGGGACGTCAGCAATCGGGTTTCACAGGGAACAGCGGAGATCAGATTATACCGGGAGTTTTAAGATAAATTGTGGGATTTGGGGTGGATTTATCTGCTCGGCCAACTGACACATTTAATTTTAGAAGCGCTTATGTAACAGTGCTGGCGTTCTCCAAAGACAACAACCCGTTTCCACCCAGCTGCCAACGGCCCTCCCGGGCGGCTGTTCCCAGCAGAGTTACTAATTTGGGATATTTCACCGCAAAAACACCTAGCCAGGGAGAGGAGGGACCCACCAGAGCAGGATCTTGTGGCTGCCTTTGCAAGCACGCCTCTGCAGAGCCCGGCGGGGCACCTGCGGCCGGCAGCGTGGCGGAGCCTGGCACGCTGAGTACCGGGGAGCCGCCCGGGACCGACCACGAAGAAACTGCTGCTCGGTGTCCGTTCGCTCCTCTGTGGAAGGGACCTGCGGAAGCGAAGCAGCCCAGCTCTGCCATCCGTCAACGCGTTAGCGTCCAGCTCATCCAGAAGGGCAGGAAGATAACGGCCCTGGTTCCCAGCGGTGGTTGCCTGAAGTTCATGGAGGTAAATAACCTGCATCCAAACCCAATGAAGTTAACTGACCCAGTGTAACCGCTCAGAAATTGTAACGTCACTCACCCTGCCTTTGGGAAGTGTCGAGCTGCTGTGTTCTGCTGGTACTAAACACGGACTCTGAAATCGATGAGCTCAAATTTTCCAATTTGAGGCTATTTCAACAGACTCAGCTACTCCACTGTACACCTGCATGTAAAATTATCAAAGTGAGTCTTGGTTGTTAGCCTTACTTGACTTTATTCTTAGTTGTTATCTCAATTAAATGGTACAGTTGTTTTTAACAGTCTGGTTACTGCTAAATTCTAGGAAAATGACAAAGTTCTGTTTGCTGGTTTTGGTTGGAAAGGTCACCCTCTTGGCGACATTCATGGAGTTCAAGGTTGTCACAGCAGCCAATGTTTCTCTGTTGGCCTTGTACAAGGGCAAGGAGAGACCAAGATCAGAAGTTCCTTTTGTGCAAGCTAGAGTACTAATAAACATTTTAATTTGATGTTTGCATGCCTTTCTGTGCCATAATAAATGGTTTGCATATACAAATATAACCTCTGCATGTTATTAAACACTGGGTGACATGTCTGAGTGGACATTTTTGCAATGGATGACACTAACTAAACCTGAGCACTTCTCTTTGGTTTTGGATCAAACAAACACCACTAATTTTGAAGAACATGGTGAAATGAAGAAAAACTGTCACAACAGAAGTGTCCCGAAGTCCTGCTAAAGTTTAAAAAGAAACAGCAAAACCTACAGTAGCATCATCTCAAATCATCTTTCCTAGATCTTAACGTCATAGTGAATATTTGTGCACCAAATGCCATAGTTTCAGTATATTCATTTTATTTATTAATCAATTTCCTTCCTAGTCAGCTTTTAAGTATTCCCAATGTTCTTAAGATTGTAAAGCAAAGCTGTAGCATTTTTACAAGATTAACTTCCCTATTCTTAAAATTACCAAATAGCTATCGCATTCTCCACATTGGAATTGCATCTTCTGAAGAGTTGCTTTTTACAATAGTAATCTGTTTGCTCCTGAAACTGTTGCTGGGTTTTCTGGTTTTTGTTTGTTGTTTTTTTGATTGTTTTTTTTAATTATTTATTTAATGTTTTTTTATTATTTTTTCTATCCAGATTGAATGTAGAAACAGCCCTGCATAAACAAAGTATGTATTTTCTATTTAAGCTGTAAACACAGGTTGTGTTAATAAAGATACATTTAGGTCTGATTACTGGCCTTTCACAGCAATCCCCAAAAGAGAAGTGAATGCTCATGACTTTTTTCTTCTGGGGAGCAGATTGCTTGAATGAGGCAGCTGTTCAGCTGGCATCTGCAGATTGCTAAAGTTTGGCAATATGGACTAACAGTAGTTTTCAAAATTAATAAATACTCGTTTCTGTTACAGGGTTTTACTCTGGTGTAGATCCACTGGAAGACTTAGGGGCAACGTAGGTATTTAAGTCAAAAGCTGGAAGTAAGAAATCCTGGCTCAGCTACCATCAGAGCTCCTTGGCATCTTCCTCGCTTACCCTAAATACATCAGATTTCTGCTTTTCCTGGCGCCGTGAGCGGCTTGGCAGGCGCCTGCTGCCTGCCTCTGAGGAGGCTGCAGAGGAAGCGAGGGGCTTGGTGAGCCCCAAGAACACTGCGGCAGAAGAACGGGGCCTCCCAAGCCACAGCCGAGGCCACTCCACGCAAAACGCGGGCGATGCCACCCTGCCCTCCTCACTTCCAAGACTGCCCCGAGTGCGGGAGTCATCCTCCGTTTCTCTTAACCACGGACAGCACTGCGAGCACCCCTGATGCTACGGAGAAGGGCCGCACAGGCGCCATTTGGTGAAGACGACCTGAACTCAGCGTCCTCCGCCGTTCCTTCTGTCTCCTCAGAGAAGCGAAGCCTCCTTTCGCCGCCTCACCTCAGGGAGGCGGCCGACGCGCTGCACTCCGTGCCCGCCCCCCTCCCTACCGAGGTCGGTAACTCGGATTGAAAAAGTTAAAACCGGGGGCGAACGGCCCGCTGGCGCAGCGCTCCCACTCCCCGCTGAGGGAACCGAACTCCCGCCCCGGCGGGGCCGCGCCGGGTCGCCCCATCCGGTGCCGGGCGGGAGTTTCAGTCAGGCGCGGCGCGGGCAGCCCGCCGCGGGGCCTCGCCGTCGCAGCTAGGCGGCGCGGAGCGGGCCCGCCTCCCTCTTTCGCGCTCGGCAGCCGCGGCGGAAGGATGGGTGAGCGCCGCGGCGGGGAGCGGGCCGCGCCGGGCGGGGTGCCCGGGCTGAGGCGGGGGGGGGGGGCCGTAGCGCGCTGCCCTACCTGCCCCGCGAGCCCGCCGCTGGCTCTGGGCTCTCCCGGCGCCGCCGGGACGGGCGGGAGCGCCGGCGCCGCCATTACCCGCCACATCACCGCCGCTCCGCGGGAGCGACGCGGCCGGGCCTCGTCCCCACACACGCAGCGGGGGGGTAGCCGCGGGACGGGGGGCCGCCTCGCGGGACGGGGGGATGCGGCGGCGGGAGCGGCCCCCTCATCCCTCTCCGCCCTTGCTCCGCAGGGAAGTGCCGAGGGCTCCGCACGGCCCGGAAGCTCCGCAGCCACCGCCGCGACCAGAAGTGGCACGACAAGCAGTACAAGAAGGCCCACCTGGGCACGGCGCTGAAGGCCAACCCCTTCGGCGGCGCCTCCCACGCCAAGGGCATCGTGCTGGAGAAAGTGTGGGTAGAGCTCCGCGGAGTGCCGCCGCCGTGGGCCGCGGTGGGGGCAGGGCAGCCTGGGCGGGTCGTGAGGCGAGCACCCACGGCCTGCCCGACTGCGCGGGGGGGCCGGTGCGCGGCGTGGGGCGGCCGGCTGCCCTGGAGAGTCCCGCGGGAAACGAGGCCTTTGGGAGGGACCTCGGGGAAGAAGCACACTAAGCTGTTCTATTTTCTAAAGGTGTGAGAGGTTTTGCTACCTGTGACACGCCGCATTTCTGTTAGTTGCTATATGCTGGATTGAAAACGTGGTTTATTTTTCCAAGCGTACCTTTCCAAGGTATTTTTTTTCATACACGTGCCACTTCAAAAATTCTGCTTATGTAGAAGCAAAAGAATAAAAACACCACTTAACTCAGTTTAGGATTTTGGGGGGATGGATTTTGTGTGTATGCTTTGTGTCAAAGAGCCCATCTACTTGTTTTCTGGCCTTTTTTTTTCCTTTTGCAATTTATAAGCTTAATTGGGACACTGCCAGGGCTCCACAATGTTTCTCTCCCCCTCGTCCCCTCCAGATTTTTATTTACTGAATTAGTATGTGTCTGTAGGTGATTAATTTTCAATTTTTACTCAGGTTAGGAACTGGGCTTTTACATATTGAGTAGCTCTAAATAGGTAACTTAACAATTTTGGTTTTGAAGTACAGATACCAGTTGCACTTAGTACAGAGTAGTATAGTAATTGTGGTGGTGTTACGAATATCGGCTAGTTCATCAAACTGATTTTTGCTAATTTATTTCCATGTGCTTCCATTTTAGTGGAGTAGAAGCTAAACAGCCCAACTCTGCCATCAGGAAATGTGTTAGAGTCCAGCTGATTAAGAACGGCAAAAAAATAACAGCTTTTGTTCCCAACGATGGCTGCCTGAACTTCATTGAGGTAATTTCCAAGAAGTGATCTATAAAAAGTTGTATATCAAAGTAAAGAAACACATAATGGATGGATTTAGGGGATGGTTAGACAAGGGTTCATGGCATTCCGCACCATGTGTATCTTAAAGCTGGGCAGACAAAAAATGTGAGAGATGTTTTTGTACTTTCCCCTCCCTTAGCAAAGCCCGGTCTCAGCTGTGCTGCTGCAAGCTAAATGACACCTCTGCTTATGTTTCCTTTCTCCAAAACACTGCAGGGGATAACAGTCCTTTATTAATGTATACCTATCGATGGCCTTCAGTGTTTCTGCCCTTTCTTTACATTTGAACCACACCCTAGACTTTCTGATGTTGCCCATTTCAGCAGTATGTACAGGTTTAATGTTTATAGCTTTGTAACTACACGGTCTTTCATTGCAGGAAAACGATGAAGTTCTGGTTGCTGGTTTCGGTCGGAAGGGTCACGCTGTTGGTGACATTCCTGGAGTTCGCTTCAAGGTTGTCAAAGTAGCCAATGTTTCTCTGTTGGCCTTGTACAAGGGCAAGAAGGAGAGACCAAGATCATAAATCCAGATTTATTTGCCAAGAATGTCAATAAAATTTTTGATTGGAAAAACTTCTATGCTTGTTATTTAAGGCTTACAATTTTTCTAATGTGTATCTGCAGCTGACATACCTCAGAGATGTTGGGGCGTGCTGTCTTTTTTGTTGTTGGCAGCTGGCTTTTCCTTCTGTAAGAAATGCTTTGCTGTTGAGTGACAGAAGAGAGCCAGAGCATCTTTATAACCAGCAGGTGAGCCTGAGAAGCACTTGCATTTCCAAATTTACCTTGTGTTGTGTGGAGCAGGACAGCTGTCTGCTGGGAACATCGGAGATTTCATAGAATTAAAGGGTGTTTTAGTGCTTTGTGGACCACCCCTGACTGCCAGCACCTTCGTGAAGGTTTCTTCAGCTTAATAATGAGAGCAACCACTGTCCTGCTGTCAAGATGGACCAACAGATCCCTCTGAGGCCTTTGTCCCCTCATAACCCTTCTTCCCAAAAGCTGTCATGGGGAGGGCCCCACAAAACGATTTCTGGGCTGTGCAGAACCATACAGATCTGAAGCTGTCCCAGTATGACGCTAACACTGAGCTGGTTGGGACTGGCCTAAGGAAGCAGGCTGTGTTGTAGGGGAAGGGAAAGGTTTGCTCCGTTGCCTACATCGTTCACGAGGGCTGGAGCGCTGTAGGAGCATGGAGGAGAGCACTGTGTCACCCCGGCACAGCTGGCCCAGTACAGCTGACACGTGCTATGTGCACCGAAAGTGAAAGTGGGCTAACTATTTCTTTGGTGTGGCAGCCTCAGTGATGCTAAGGGGGCTGCATCATCACCAATCAGTGTATCATTAGGGATGGCTTCTGCAGTGGAAAGGGGCTGGGGGAGTAACAAGTTTACAGCCGCGTCTTGCAGTAAAGTTACGTTTCCTTGTTTTCCTCTGTCAGTAAAGGTCTGGAGAGGTATTTCTTACTGGATGTTAGTACAGCACTCACAGAGGGAATGTAACTGTTCGGATGAAAAGATTTGTCAGGCAGCAAGATTAGATCTTGTATCTCTGTTAGATCCACTGTGACCTTTTGCTAGTCATTCAATTTTTTTTTTTTTAAAGTAATTCCAGTTTTATAAAACACCACTGCACTCTACAGAGAAAGATTGCTCTTCAGGAGCACAGGATAACTGTACTCTTTCTTTGGACACTAAATAATTCAACTACCGTGTAGCTGTGTAAAGGTGGTTGGTCTGTTGGGTTGGTTTTTTTTCCCAAAGCCTTGGTTTTGCCTATCTGTTCAGTGGCTGACTGCAGACACTCTTTGAGAGATGTTTGTATTAACTGTAATGAACACTACATAATCCAGAACTTAATTACAGACTCAACCTTTTTTAGAAGAAACAGACTGCTGTCTAGTATAGCTGGAATTTTCTCTTCAGTCATCACGTCAGTCATAAAACTCTTCCCATAGGAACGGAAATGAAATTTCTTACTGCTAGGTCTCGCAAAAAAAAAAAACCCCGATGTTTCTCTGGGACTATTTAAGTTCATCAGGAATCAAAACGTCCCCTCGAGCACGTTGGGAGCAGAAATTGCATGAATTTTAACGCGTATTTTGGAAAACAACCTTCCTCAAATCAAAAATGGTCACTGTAAATGTTAAAAATGGTATTTATTCATGGTACTCAAATGATGACAGCAGTTCTAGTTTCTAATGTGAAGACAGGCAGTGGCATCTCACGCACAATTCATCAGATTCAGGTCCTGAAGGGATTATTAAACCATTTATCTAACTTCATCTCTGTCCTGCTCAGCCAATAGAACTTCACCCAGTTGCTTTCATGTTAAGTGCAGATTAAGTCTTAACTAGTTGGACTTGGGCAAGTCTGCCTGATTGGAAGACACCTGTTTCCTTTAGTGCATTCCAGCTGTTTTCATTTAACTGCTGTTTACTGACTTGAACAAGTCTTTGAGTAGGGCTTTCTGGCTTTCTTTGCTACATTAAAAAAACTTCTAAATAATTGGGGTTTTTTTTTTTACTTTTCAAAGATGTCTGCACCATAATCGGACTATTTGCAAAACAGAAGTAGTTCATCAGTTCATATCTTCAATCATTTTTCTCTCTGTATTGTCCAGTTTTTCATCATCACTTTGAAATGTGGATGCCAGAACAAATACAGAATTATAGAACAGAACATCAACCAAGAAGCCAATGTGTCCCCCTGTGTCAGCCTTTAAATCATTGCCAGATCTTCTGTTCTGTTGATACTTGCACCCGTATATTTTATCTTGAATTTGGCCCCTGGAAACTACATTCTGCACAAAGCTTATAGCAGAGCGCTGGGGTCTTTATTTCATGTTAAAGCTATTTTATGCAATAAAACCTCAAAATGTTTATCTGGCTGAAGTTAGAGTGTAAACAATTCCCTCATTATAATCACAATTAATCTGTGTGTTCATCCAAAAGGCTCTGCTTCAATTAGTATTCATGAATTTACCTGAAAACAGAGCAAAATTTAAGAACAGATTGAGAATCTCTACTACTGGGTATTTTGTAGCTCAGTCATTGGGAATTTGTGAGATTTGGATTCAAATCCTTGTTCAGGCGCAGAAGCAATGTTGAACCTGGGTGTCCCTTATCCTTGTAAATCCAGTAGCTCCAGTCATGACGAAAACAGCTTTCGCTGCAGCCCCTTCCCAGCTTTATGGGAGAACTTTGGAAAAACTGCTCTCTGTGATTCCAGAATTAAGTCTCCCTTTGTTGGAACCTGACTTAAATACCCTTTAAGATTTTCAGGGCGAAGCCTGAACTCCTTGACTAACCTGGACACAGTGTAAATCCACAGTACCTGTAGTGCCCTTCGGTCAACGAGCATGTCGGAGCGTAAGTTGCAGAGGTTGGGTGGACCATGCCATCAGCTATCCCCATGGCTCCCGGGGTACCCATGTCGTGGTTTAACCCAGCAGGCAGCCCAACACCACACAGCCTCTCGCTCACTCCCCCCCCGCTCCCCGCTGCCCCACAGTGGGATGGGGGAGAGAATCGGAAAAAAAAAGTAAAATTTGTGGATTGAGAAAGACAGTTTAATAGAACAGAAAAGGAAGGGAAAATAATGATAATAATGATAGAATATACAAAATGAGTGATGCACAATGCAACTGCTCACCACCCGCTGACCGATGCCCAGCCAGTCCCCAAGCAGCAATCACCACTTCCCGGACAACTGCCCCAGTTTATGTACTGAGCATGACGTCACATGGTATAGAATACCCCGTTGGCCAGACTGGGTCAGCTGTCCTGGCTGTGTTCCCTCCCAGCTTCTCGTGCACCTGGCACAAGCTGGAAAGTCCCTGACTAGTGTAAGCACTGCTTAGCAACAACTCAGACATCCATGTGTTATCAACATTATTCTCATACTAAATCCAAAACACAGCACTTACCAGCTACTAGGAAGAAAATTAACTCTATCCCAGCCGAAATCAGGACACCTAATATCACCTTTTTTTTTTACTGCGCTTTCTGGTTTCCTAGCCCTCCTGTTTTCATGGATAGTGCAGGGTTAACTGCTTGTAATTTTTTTCTTTCATGCAACCATATGCATGTTCTGGATGTGTTCTCTTTTCACCCAAAATGTTATGCGGATGGATTTTGAGGATTGTCTCCATCTGCCCAGTATTTCTTACAGCTTCACTGAATCAAAGCTACTGTTTACGCACAGTAACTTCAACCATGCTATTGTATGCCCAGAAATCCCAGATATACGTCCTTATCACGTCTGCTGTGGCTCTGTCTAATGCTTCTGTGAAACCTGGAATACATACGCAGTAATTGGAGGTAGCACATAGTAGAGATGCATACATAATCTACTACAAAGTCTCTGAAATCCAGCCTTCATCCAGGAGCAGAACAATGTGAGTAGGTTTGAAAGCATTGGCTGCCATCAGTATATTTACTAATAATATGCATCAAACCAACTGCAGGTACACGTGAGAGAAATCAGGTACACAATTACATGTAAAACAGCTAGAATGTCACCCATTTTTTTCAGGTGATCCTTGATTACAATAAGACTGGAAGCTACTGGATGAGGGAACCTGAACTATGACTCACGGCTTGCAGATCTGACAGCAGTTCTTGGTGGAAGAGACAGATCCCAGCCAGCTCGTTTAATCTAAAAATCATGGTCTTGTGTATGCAAATGTTATCCTACACAACTGCTGGTGTGAGGATTCCAGCTCAATTTCTACAGGAGATATTACTTCAACTAAGAAAATCAGCAGCTTTGGTTTTGTTATTACAGCAAACTGAGTCTGTTTGGTTTTGTTATTTTGATTTGCTTTTCTTGCATAGCAAAAATTTTTAGTAGGGCTGTCAGTGATGATACTCCTTTGAAAAAAAGGATTTTACTGCAGCCAGCAAAGAGGACTATCGAAGTCCTTGCGGTTCAAATTCTTGTCAAATTCTAAAGTCAATCTGGCAGTAGAGGAGATGAAGATTTACCCGGAGGTAAATGGAGCTAGACCAGTTTCCAAAAGTAGGGCATTGTCATGAGGTAATCTTGCCACTAGATGTTGCTATCAGCACAATGAGGGGAAAAGCTGACACATAAAAGGTATTAGCCAAGAAGTTGTTTATGTGGTCTTTAACAAGGGGAATCTTCAAAGTGGGAAATTTAGTTTTTAACTGATTCAGTGAGTTCCTGTTAGGAAAACGGGACACTTCCTGTCTTGTTGCCTTTGTGTACCTAGATGGCTAGATGCTACATAGAAGCACAAGAGCTTACAGAGTAAATTCACTTGAAATCTTGTTAGATCAAAAACATGGAAGAGAAGAACACAGGTGCTTATTACTCCATCAAGCACATGTACATTTTACAGGTTTGGTTGAATTAGGGGCTGGCTTTGTGGGTGTTTTTTAAACTTCTTGCAACGTAGCAGATGTCAGACTGCTATTAAGGTGAAGGGATAATAATAGTTCTCCTACCAGGAGTAGGAGAACGCACAGAACTGGGAACAGAACAAGTAAAGCATGGCATTATTAAAGCTAGTTGCACATTTTGAGTTGCATTTTATTATTTGTTTTACAAACGTGTTTAGCACGTAACATCTAGTCAACACTTGGGCACCAGGATTCTTCTAGCAAATGTGTCTGTGGATTCTGTCAGCGCCCAGGAATAACTTGTGTGATCTGTGCACTGCAGAAGGAAGTCAAAAGAAGACATGCCAAGCCAAACCTCATCACCAGGTGGTGAGGTGTTCTAAGCCTAATACAGAAGCATTGAAATTATGTGTTATACAACCCAAAACCTCTGTAATCCACAGAGATCAGAGAAGAGGTGAACTCGGGCAATAGATACAGCAGTCCATGTTTCTAATTCATTAGCAAAGCATGTGTAAATATTAAAAGACTTGGCTAATCATATGAAGCTAACAAGATCTGACTGCTGGGTGCAGGAGAATGAACTGTACAAACCCCGGAGAAGCAATCAATGCTTGGTGGAGTGAGGGCTGGCTGGAATCCACCGAAATGCAGTTCAAGATTTTGATTTGGATCAGGTGCAAAGGAAAGAAGGATTAGTCCACCTCCACAGTTTGCCAAATCTTTTTCCACCTATGCTCAGCCCATGTTCTCCCCTGCTGTGGGCTCTGCCTGCCCCTGGAAGCGGAGTGGCATCAACTGCGGCACTTGCTCAGCAGAAAGAAAACTCATTAAGACTGGCTTCTGAATTTTAAGGTGATGTATTCCAAAAGAGACATCGGGGATTGTTCCTGGTGGTGCAGATGACTGCTGGTGAAAATCTCCTTACTGGGATTCTCTTCTATCTATAGCCTAATCCTGGGCAGTAACAAAGGTGGGGAAAGGAAGCACCTGAATAGCACCTCACTCCATCTGGCCTCTGCTGCTGAGGCTAATAGTGTACGGCTGCTGAACCCAGCAGTGCACAAAGCACGCAGCCTCATCTCTTTAGACAGGGCTGCCTCTTCCAGTCTCTGTACTAACAACTGTACTGAAAAATAATACTACAGGGAAACATGTTGTTTTCTAACAGGCTTGAGGAAGAAGGTGTTCAAGGCAAGGCTCTGTAAAACGATTCTCTTTTCAAACACAGCAGTAAACTCCTCTCTCGCCCCAAGTTGAAATTCATCTTCAGTAGGTGACAGTTACAAGAAGCTCTCAAGTGGTGAAGTGAAAGCTTCCTTGCGGTGCAGCGTTCTTTAAGACTCTAACGAATCTAGGACATAAAGATAACAGGTGTGACACCTTCCTAATTCTTCCCGAGCACTCAATACACGGTTACTCTCTTTGGGGTTACTCTCCTAGCATGCCTCTGTATCAGCCTGGCTTTTTAAATTTAGGAATTAAAGCTGCAGCTACTTGACATGGCAGTTTTGCAGCCTCTGAACTTCAGATACACTTTTTTTTTATTCTAGACGGTAAGAATTTATTGCTAAGAAATGCTCTAAACTCTCTGAAACACTCTGAAAAGCCTACATGTTACTAAAAATATGCACAGATATTCATACATACGCTGTTCTCTAGAAGAGAGTATTTTGGAGGCAATAGTTGCAACTTCACAGTTCAGAAGAAAGAGCAATAGTTTTTGTGCTGGAACTGAAACACTATGCAATACAAATACAGATGTCCAAACAAACTCAATAAACCATAGTCACAGCAAATGGCAAAAAATAAAAAAAATTATTGAAAGAGTTTTGCTGAAATTCATGGATTTGCAACACGGATTGATATTGATTACTTCACTATATTCAGCTCTAATTAACTAGCTCAACATTTACTGTTGTGAAAACAAGCATGCAATGTGTCCGAAGGAAGTAACCAAAACCAACCAACTACGAACCTTCTGGCAGACCAGATGGGGGTTAAATTCTAACCTGATCATGCTAACACAAATGAGGGATTATGTAGGTAGCAATTGCATTCCAAAGAAAAGCGTATTTTTGGCTTAGTTGAACACATAAAATTCATTCTTCTTGCTGATTCATGTAACCAAGGGCAGGTATGAGTCAGTTGTCTTAAAAAGAAGTCCCCAGAAGCAATGGTCCTCAATATGTCTTCCCAGATTAGCAAGGATGAACGACTGAGCAAAGTTACAAAACTGTTGGAACTGGAAATTTTCTTTTTGGTAAGCTGCAAGATACATACATAAGATAATGTATGTAGCCAAAACCCAAGTTTAGATCTAAGAATCTTCAACAGAGTCGCTAAATAAAATTACAAAATAGTGCTGCAATTAACTCGATTTTGAAATAAAATAGAGGGTTTGTCCATTAACATTCTGTATAAAATATCCTGAAAGTCATTAAGGCACAGATGTAAATGGGAAATTAGATGCCTACCTCTCACTTAAGCCATTAGAAAGTAGATACCTAAACAGGATTGTATCTCTCCTTGATCCCAAATATTTATGTTATCCTGTATTTGTTTCTCAATCTAACCTTAGTATATTTGTACTAATTGAGCTGAATTTTTATATAGTGGTATTCTGGACAAATTTCAGGGAAACACTGATACTGATGATGACTGCTCTGTTGCTTTGTTGTTTATGGTGTTAAACGGTTAAGAATTGCAGCAGGGCAGGGGAACTGTCAGTTTCTTATCCATTCCATGCTCCCCATTATTATCACTGTGTCTCAGTAACTGTAGGAACAGGGTCAAGGCACTGGGGAGGAATTTGGAGGGACGTTATCAGCAGGAAGGAAGCAAGACAGAGACAGCTTCAGAAACCGGAACAACTTGAGTGTCCAACCAAGTGGATGTATGGCTATAGGATATCTAGGAGGTAGAGTGATTGCTGGGAGAGGACGTCTAGGAGTTAAGAGTGTGACTGTCAGGGCACTGGCAAGGCAGTATCCCGCTGCGTGAAGCCATCCATTAGGCAAGTGCCTAAGGTTGTCTCTGTCAGAGGAAATCTCAAGTCTAGTACAATGTGCAGTGCCCTGTCCAAATAATACTCAATTTTGTTTACAAATGATAAATTAACGTAGAAAGTAATGGGCGTTGAGAATTCCTCCATGTAAAAGAAAAATACTTATTTCTTATTTACATACAAATTCCTCTTTTCTTGTAATTCTTGAAAACAAGAGAAGATTGAGGTGCAATGGAAGGCTGACGGAGTGGAGAAAGTGACTGGAGTATGTTCCCCCAGACTTACTTCATATTTGTTTTCTTTCGTCTGTATTTACAATCTGTAAGTTACACTGTCCGACGTACAGTGTCACATGGATGAGATGCTAACATTCTGACACTTCACAGACTTGCAATAAGAAGTCTTGCCTATAGTGAAGAAACCCAACTGGCCAAATCCTATTATGAATAATACTGTTGTACCGCAGTTTCTGCTTCCAAGACAGAAAAAAGGAAGAGCTGGTCTCCAAGAAATGCCTATGAAACTATGCTTATTTTAAATTTTGCACAGCAGCGTCTTAGCAGTTGAATCTTCTCAAGGTCTATCAACTAGTACTGAAAACAATATTCAAAGTTGTTCCAGGCTCTTTTCTTCTCCTTTATCAAGGAACAGCTCTTGTCCAGTATATGAGAATACTAAAACCAGCATTTCAGCTTAAGTTATTCCAAAGCCACTCTATATTCAGGATTGTATTTTATTATTTCTATTGTTTAAAAGTGGAATTTCCTCTGTATATTCAACCCCCAGTGCAATACCAGGTAAAATCTGTGATGCTTTGGGAAAATCAACATAACTGATCCTTAGATATGCAGATGCAGCATTCAGTGCTGATGGTTTATAGGGAACAACTCCATCAGTCCCTTCCACTTCCCTGATCCTAAGGTCAGCAGGAGCTAATTCCGGAGCTTGGTTTCAATAAAGCTACCTGAAGCCAGTTCTAAGTTATCCTGGGAATAAAGGTCCCAAGGGCTAGCCAGCACAGTGTGAGTGCTGGATATGCTGGATAGAGGCGGGAGAGCTGACAGAGAGCTGCTTAGCAATGCAGGGCAGCTGAGGAGGGCTGATGATTGCTTTTACTCCTCTGCTCCAGTGCACCACAAATGAAGATCACAGAGCAGGGATGAACATTTAACAGCTCTTAAAACTGCTGTTATCTGGTTTTTTTTGGTTTTCCTCCTGTGTAAGTCTCCCTTAAATTTGAAAATAGGCTACGGATGCAGTTATCAAGCATATGTTACCAAAAGTGTTAAAAAAGACAATGTAGCTACTGTCGTGGTGCATGAACAGAAAGCTGTATTTTATAAATCTTACATGGAAGAATGGCTTTTCAGGTTGTTATGATCCAGAATGGGATAAATTATGTGCTTTCATTATTAATTCCAAATGGCTGGCAAAAGAATTCTGCACCAGTGGAATTGTAAAGACTGCACTCTGTTTCAATCTACCAGTAACATATGATTTAAGCTAAAAATATGCAACCAATCAAAACATATATGAAAACCCAGAATCTGAAACCCAATGCATTTCACATTTCCAGCTCTGATGTGGCATACATTGGACTCTGGATGCAAGTGACATATTGCTGAACATATAAAGTAAACTCTGCAATTCCACCTCAACTGCTCAGGACTTGTGGTCTGGTTTACACTGCAAATAAAATGTGATTGGGAGAGAATCCAAGATGACTTCCATGGAGGTTTTACTTCTAATCTGTTTTTCACTGATTGCACTACTATGCAATTCCTACTTGCCCAAAATTCAACAGCTGTCAGGGGAGGCTTGCATCAAGACTGCAGGGTAGGGACCAAACCTGTGAACAACTATGAGTACAATGAGAAATACTAATTGACTACAACAGTAGCTCCCACAGGGTATAGCAAAGCTTCCTTTGGAGGCAGTGAAGCACAGAAAAGCCAGATGTTCTCATACGATAGCATGAGGCACCCTGAACTCTAGAACTGTATATGCTTGACTGTAAGTACTCTGTTTGTCTACAATCCTGATCCTGTCTGTTCCCTGAAGCATGACGTACACAAAATATTCTCAGCAAAGTATTATTCAGTCCTGGGATTAGGATATTCTGTGTGTGGCGTGGAACGTGTGGTGTGGAACACGAGGATGGTCCATGCATCAGGCTGTGGTGGAGAAGTAGTGAAGTAGTCTCAGCCCATACACTGATTGCCACAAGCTTAAAGCACATCTTACAAGTATTTTGCTGTACATATCCTCACAGATGTGCAGATTTTCTACAGACATGATTTTTAGTAGAAAGTTTAGTAGATCCAAACCCAGCATCTTAATTCTGTATCAAGGAACCATAAGCTTGTGCATTGGTGTGCAGTGTTACTAAGGCCATAACCACAGTAAAACAGAGGTAGGAAATGAGTGAGTTCAAGAGGTCAATGCGATCGCAAGGGAGTTCAGGTCTTTGTGGTGCTTGAGAGTTGTTCTCACAACTGCAGCCAACTTTTAGGTCTTCCACTGTAACCAGGCAAGTTCTTGCCAGAGAAAGAGCCATGAACAGTCATCTTTCCATATTGCATTGCTTACCAGTTGGGAAGGATTCCTTTGTTTGATTTCATCCCTAGGAAAGTCTGCAGTAGCTTTACTACAGCTAACCATCATCTGTCCTTTAGCTCAGAGGTCTGAAGTGGAGACATCAAGCAGAAAAAAGAGAAGAGATGAAATTAAAATCATTGTAGCGGAGTTATGCTAGATCACACCACCAACCATGTGCTGGAGGGACCACCATAAAATGCTTCTACACACCGAGAAAGACCTCAGGACACCAGGGGCCTTCTGACAGTCATGAAGGGTGTCACCGATGTGCCAAGCACATCTCTCTCAGCACAAATTTTCACTGCAAAGTAAGTAAGGCAATAAGGAAGCCATGTAAGCAAAATATTGAAAGGTGAGTCCTAATCAAACTGAACCAAGAGCTCCAAATGAGAAGATAATGCTTTTGCCAGTTACCCATCTGACCTTTTTAATTTCATAGGAGGATGGGAGAGAAAAAAGGGTGATTTCACTTTCTCTTACCTTTCAACTGAATCAGCATTTGTATTCTGCGCAGGTGCTAGTTTTGCATAACTCAGAGGCAGATTTAGACCCACAACTGGGCCTACAGTACTGAGCCACAATATAATGTAATTTGGGTGTCTAGGGAAAAAAAACAACAAAAAGCATCATAAACATATTATCCCAACCTTTCCTGAATTGCAGACACAATTGACAGTCATAAAGTAACTTCAGATGCGGCTATGCTTTCACTTTATCTATATCAAATGCATTTTAACTTTCAGCCCTTAGGTGACAATCCAGAATCTTCATCTGTTTGGACCAAGGAATTTGGTCCATTTTGACCATTTCTACTTCCTGGCTGATTTACTTTATCTGCATTGCATAAAGCCTTGCAAGGCGCAGCACTGTTTCTCACCTGTTCTGTTTCCGTGAACCAGTCAGTATAGAAGACATAAATTCATTAGTCCGGCAGGGGTGCAGAACAAAAAATGGCTGCCCAAGTAAGGGGTGCTCCTAAGAGGGAATATCAGTTGTTTTATTATGCAAGAAGAAAACAGAAAAGACACTTTTTGCATTTGGAAAAGACAAAACAGGGGCCAATTAATCCTTGATGCAACTTTTCTCATTTCAGAATCTAACCTACATTGCTCTTCTACTGATAGTCATTGACAAATTAATATCTGAGACCATATTCTCCTATCTTAAAAGGGAAGTAAGATCACCAAGCAGGCTATGCCACCATTTTAGTTAAAATGTAATGGTTTTCAAAAGTAACTCAGGTTACTCCATCAGCATTACCTGAATGCAAGTAGGCAAAGCTACTCTGTAAACAAGTACCTGATCAAATGTAATACATGAAACAAATCCACTCCATGGAAAAGCTCTTTAAGAACCTTGACCCCCTATCCTTGTATCTTCTCAAACTGGTGCTGGGAAGTTGTGGTGGTGCATTCCCTGCTCCCCCTCTACTGGGCCGCTTGTTGATCCGGGCCGCTTGTTGATCTCAGAAATTCCTGAAAAACCTTGACATTGGTATGGTAAGTGAGGCGGTTAAGCACTCCTTGACCCTATCAGAAACTGCATAGCTGAGGCTGGGAACGTACTCCTACTGCCTGGCCCAGGTGTCATCCCCTGATACCCTTACCCGAGTCGTAGCTCAAGTGGAACAACACTGAAACCTTGAGAATTTTAGTAACTACCACCTGGGATAGTGGCCAGGATGGAGATTTATGGATGACTAAAGCCAATCATGTTGCAAACCTATAAAGAGCGGTCCCAAGCGAGACCCTTGGAGCTCTCGGGACCACAGTGGTCTGCGCCCAGCATCTCCCTCCGAGTGGGACGCCTCTCAGAGCTCGCGAACTCTCAAGTTTGCGATATTCTGAGGACCGTCGCTGACGACAGGACCTGGGCTGAAACACTCCTCAAGGCTCAACCCCTCGCCCTTTGAGAAATGCCAAGACATTTGACATGAATATTTCACTGAACTCGAGGGGAACTGTTAGCAGGTATACCTTTTGTGCATTTATATATACTTATGTCTCTGTGTGTGAACTAATAGTAAGCATAATCTGTAGTTAAGTCACTGTTGTGATTGTAGTAGACTCTACTAACTTACTTTGTAAATGTTAAATCAGTCAATAATTAACTGCAGCTAAAATCTTGTGATTCACCTTAAAACTGTGAATGAACCTTAGACTGCTGCTAAACATATATAATCCCTTAGACATAAAACCTTGACCAAGTCTGAGACTAAGAGTGGGTCCAGCCACACCTAGACTCCATCAGGAGTTTAGAGAGCAAGGGGGTCTTCTCTGAATCTCGTGACTTAATGAGAGGTTCTCCCTTACCCTTTTTCGCCCTCGGTCTCTGTATAAATCATTCCAACTCAATTCTAATATTTTCCTTTGTATACTTCATCTGTGTAGTAAGTAATAGAGTGAACCTTGCCATCGAACTCTGTTAAGTCGCACCTTTATAAATCTCTGTTAAAATCACTTTCTGCTAATACCTTTGACGGTGATTCATTAAGCGGCCTCTAAACCACTCATTCGCGACAGAATTAAACACAGTTTAATTTGAAGCCTGTGAGGGGGAGCAAGAAAGAAGAGCCCTCAAGGTGTCTTTATCTTCCACTAGGTGGCATATCCTTATTTTAGGCTATTCTACAGAAAAATGTCCTAAAACAGTTGTTCTTCAAGAAGCCCAGTCAAAACTGTCCTGGAAAAAAAGAAAATCATTTAGTGACAGTTAAGTTTGCAGTCAGGCACGCTCCCTACAACATGGTAAGACTCTGTTCCTCTACACCTTCACACTGCACACGGTGCTGCCGAAAGCTCAATCCAACGCTCCATAAAGCTTTCACTCTCATCTCCAGCCGGCACTTGAACAGAATACATGTTCTGACTTAATTAAGCTTGCACCCAATGCAAAGCCGTAACAGTGATCTCATCAGCTCTTACATGGGTGATACCATGAGGTCAGCATATCTGGCTGTCTCACGCACCATGCCCTAGGGAAATGATTTTACTTTAATGCTGCTGAGGTCATTGCTACTACTTCTGCACGAAAATAAACAAATCCTACCTCATCCTCACGCGCAATAAGGGGCATAACTTATGCACAGCCCAGAATGGCTAGAAAGGGATTCCAGACGAGAAAGATGTCAAATATGAAACACCATGAGAGCCTGTTTACAGCCGAGCACAGACTGTGCTTAGATGTCGCTAAGCCCGGGACTCTGCCGGGGCCGAGAAGCACACGACGCAAGGCAGCAGGGTGGGGAAAAGCGGGCATGGACCACGACGGAGAAAACAGCAGGATCACCACCTCTGCACGGTGTTCCCCGTTCAGCCGTGTGAGCCTGGTCCACTGCGCTATGCCACTCACCAGAGCCACAGCAGAGACTGACTATGAGGATTGACGTGATAGGTGTTTTATCCCAGGTAAAGACCCTTTTCCTTAGATTGTGCTTTCTCGATGGCAAAGAAGAAGAAATACTAAATTTAAGCTCCGACACAGATTTCCCTTGTCCAAGCTGATACAGTTGTAGATAGACTCCCCTAGTTCTGTGATGGCATTTTATCTTAGCATGTAGTAAACTGCCTGCACTGAAGAGAAGATGCTCACGGAGTAAAGTCTTCCTGCTACAGTAAAAACTCCTTCTCCAACCCCTTGCCTAGAAACAAAAAACAAATCCTGGCCTGTCATGTTCAGCAAATAGGACACGTTCTGTATTATTAAATATTAAACAGGGTCTCTTACAGCTGAAGCACACTTGGTTCTTATGCTGAAAATGTGTCCATGAGGATCAATCATTTTGTGTCTAAGACAACTTTAAAAAACTTCCAGAAGGTTCAGAACATACAAAAAATAATGTTCAGAAAGATTTGGTTTACATTGCAGTGCAAACAGATAACTTGCGCAAGAATGCTACCATCTGCTGTTGGTAAAAGTGAACTGACGCTGTTTTCCATTGAGAAAAAGTAGCAGTTTGAATTTAAAATCTTTTCTAATTATCTGATGGCTTAAATTAGCTTAGGTCTCCAAGTAATTCTAGAAAATACAGAGATTATGCCAATGGTATTCCTCAAGGATAGCAAAAAAAGGTAGTTAACAATATTTACAAAACTATTAAGCAATAAGAAAAAAAAAGTAGATTAAGCAGCAATTTCCACCAAATCCCTTACACAAAGAAAGAGCGTAAAGAGGTAGCATACACTCCCAAAAAAACCAGAGAAGATAATCTGGGCTTTAAGTGACTTAGCACTCTGAACAAGGCATAAAGATAATTCCCAAAGCTGAATAGTCAGCCTGAAGTCATTCCCAACCATCCTGCCACCTGCTATTTGATTTTATCCTGCACTTCTTGCTTCAGCAAACCACCAGTGAGTGACAAATGGAGGCCAGACTTGATTTTTTAAAACAGCTTATTGACTTTATATTCTACACCTTTCTTCTTTTATTTCTTCCTCTTCTTACAACATGACAGAATGACACTGAAAAAATTCCCAAACTAACAATTAGATGTCGGTATGAAAAAGCAGAGTGTATTGCTACTCAGTTTTTCAAAAGGGTAACATCCTTGGTCCCACCATCTTTGGCATGAATCTGTGACTAACGAGCATGTGATAGGGATGAAATCTGTTCACGCTCCGAATTCTCTGCAATCTCTGCTCCATTACTCTTTAACAGGTGGAAAGGCTCTTTCTTCCCCGCCAGATCCAGTGGATGTAAAGAGAGGACCATCAGCTTCTGGGTTGATACGAAGGCTCTGAGGACAGTTGGTCTTGGTTAATGAAACCTCTTTCTAGCTTGTCTCCTCGTTCTTCAAATTATCAAGGGTTGCTTCATACACTTCCTGAAGTAACAGCTGTGCCAGGGTGGTGTAAATCTCACTATAATCCACAGGATTTGGAATGGCAACAATGAAATGACCCGGGGTTTAGTTAAACTCATGGTGCTCCTTGGCCGGGCTCTGAGAATGGCATGTGCACTAAGGCTGCACGTCTGCACATTCAGGAAGAGTTGCTTTGGTTTCCATTTAGCAGGGTATTTTTGAAAACCGAGCACTGTCCCTTATTTGTTTACCTCTAATCCAGGAAACTGAAGTTCATTATTACACAGATCCTTCAGCACTGAAAGTCTAGAGGCATGATGTCATGCAAAACAGCTGTGTCCAAAGTCGGAATTTTTCAATAAGCTTGCTGTGTGTATCTTTCTTACCCTAAACAAAAGGCATGAAACTGCAAGAATGCCATGCTGTTTATTCAAAACCTGAGAGAGAGGAATATGTCACAAACTGATAGGAAAAACACAAAAGCACAACGGACTAAAAGAAATCCTGAGCCAAGACCCATTAACCAGGAGCCTCTAAGAAGGGAAAAGGCTGAGGCAGGGAAGAAGAGCTGTTAAGCATCACGGAAAACACTCTGAGAGCATCAGGCCTGATTCAGTCAAATCCTAAATTCCTGTGCATAATGGCATCCCTACAAGGCTTTAACGTATACTCAAGGTTAAATCACTGACACAACAGCTCTGAGGAGGAAGTGCCGGACAGCTGCCAATAAAAATGCAAGAGTTACCAAAGCCCTGAATTATTTCAGAATTGGTAACAGGCTACAGAGCCTTTTCCCTGCCAGGTCACCAGTTCAGATTTGGCCCGGGCTGGCGGTAGCTAGAACTCATTACTGTGCAACGGCTGTATATGCAATTGTCAGGTTTCGCACAGTCAGAGTGCCATTAATTAGTGCCCTTGCTGGTAGTCACTGCAGATGAGTCCAGAACAAAGGCGGTGGTTTATCTTGTCACCGAAGGCGGCAGTCCCTGCAGGTCAGCTCTGAAGTCAGGAGACCAGGAAACCCGCACTTCTGCTCATGGCGTGCCCTGAGAGAGGGCTGTGCGTCTGCAGTACGATGAATCCCTTCTCAAACACTATCAAAAGTGTGAGAATTAATGAAAGTTTGTGCTGCATCAGCTTCATGAGCACATTTACTACCTGCTGCAGTCATCTGGTGGAATGATGATATTCCACGTGCACTGAAATGTACCCTGCGCAAAACATTAGGGCAGCAATACTAGCCTTCAGCTAGCCAGATCCATGAGCCAGTTACATGAAAAATAGAAATTCCTACTGGGACTTCATGCAAAAAAACCACCCCATTTTAAATAGTATAAAAAAGTCTTCCCACTTTTAGTTCACAATTAATCTTTTTCCAATCGGCCATGTAGCAATGCATTTTAGAGAGTAATGTGTGAGAGTTTCAAGCCAATTCTCACAATTACTCGCTGGCATTGTACAGCAAGAACCCATTTGTGGGTTGCCCACAACTCTTCTGGACAGTAATACACTGACACACAGTTTATTTGAAATCAACAGCGTTATTTTTTTGTATCTATCTATGATGTTGTATCTATCTATGAGGCTGATTCATAACACTGTCTGTTCAGCACCACACACTGGAGTCCATCATGTATCTGCATATCCCTCTGAGCCTGACCCAACTTTCATGGGAAATAAAACGTTTACAGGACGCAGCTAGCTCCAGTGAATTTGGAAGCTCAAATGTTGCTTCATCTATTCTCTGTAGAAAGACCTCTTTACTAGTGACTTCAAGGAAGATTTGTAAGGACATTCTGTACCCATTTCTGTAGCTGTTACCTCAACTCCTCCCATACAAAACCATGCAAGAGCTAGATGGATGAAAAGATATGAAATGTTTCATTGGGTAGTCTGAAAATGAATGTAGTTTTGTTTAGGAATGCTACAGAAGACTGAATGTGACTGAGCGCTGGCAGCACAAGAGCTTACTATTCGTTAGCTGCACAACTATAACCATCCGAGCACGGGTGCTGAGCTGCCTCGGTTGTGAGGTTAAACCTCTTTTATTGAGGTTTATGTTAGATAGTGTGCCTGAGCCCTTGGCAACAACAACAAAAGATGAATGCTTCGGGCTCCCAGAGGACTGAAAAACATGTCAGTTGAGCAGCAGCTTTTTCTATGTGGTGGAAGAAGGCCTCTTCCCATAAAGTCCATCAGTGATGTGAAGGCTTGATCAGCCGTCCTTCACCTGTCCTGTCATCATTTACTAATGAAACTGGACTGTCCCTCACAGGGTCATCAAGAGTTAAGATGTAAAAAACTAACTTCATTCCCTCTCCGGTGCAGTGCCTACAGCACAGTTAAATGTTAAGACATGAATCTGAACAGTGGCAAAGATTGGGTAGTTCCTAAGGACAAGTATAATTAAGTCTAAAACTTCCATCAGATTGGATTAAGTCATTTTATCAAGCAGTGAGTATAGGAAATACTATCCATGTCAGACTTAAATTAAAAATAAACATTACTTCAGGTAATGGGTGATTGCCTGTAGGTATCTGTACTGTGCTCTGCTCTTCTCTTCCCCAGCCAGCAGGTATTTTGTTGTCAGTACATCTCTTGTAACAGCACCATTTATTTTCTCTGTCATAAATGGAGCTCTTCCACTAGTAATGGCTTCTATTTTCTCCAGTGCTACATTAAACTGCCTTCAAGCACCCATCATAACATTTATGGTCTCTCCATTTATGATAGTGCAAGGGATTTGTGCCTGAAACTGCCTCTTCTCCGATCCAGTTTGCATGATGTTGCTTTGCACAAAATAAATTTATGGAGGGGTGTCAAAACTTTCATGCAGGACACTACCACCAAACACCACAGCCAGGACCAATTCTTTTCATCATTTTCCCAGCAGTCTTCACAGTTATCAGGTCAGAAAAAGCAGGCAGGATTAACGAAGCATGCCCCCCATAATCTCTTCCACTTAGGGAAATGAAAATAGTGATGCAATGAACAAAGAAGTTGCATGCTCTTCCCTTTGCACCAATTTTTGACAACATTTACTGAAACAAATGCCTGTCTTTAAGTAAAAATCCTTCACACAAGATTATGATACTGTAAGTATTTTATGTTCTTGAATTCACAGTCTATCTTCTTTCTCATTCCTTGTTTCTATATACATCAATAATAACTTTCTTGTTAATAAAATCTAACTCTACTCATTCAGAAAGAAAGTAATAAAATTTTGCTCTTCAGATTGACGGTGTGTCCCATAACCAGAACAGTAACTGGGCACATGTGGAACTTAAACCGTGTTGAACTTGAGGTTAAAGGGATTACTTTATGCTTAAATTACACATGTGCTCAGGTTCGGGTGTAAAAAGTGAGCAACATTTTTATGAATGAGGGCTAGGGAGACTTTAAGGCTAAGCACTGAAGCCAGATGAGTATATGCATGTTGTGTTTACAAGGATCAGTAACGGTGCTTGCAAAGGCAACAGGACAGCAACAGCAATCACAAGTAAAATGTTCCAAACTTCTCTCTCTCCCCTTCTCCTCACAGAAGATTTTCCTCTAATAATGGAATTACTACAACAGAAACTCTGTGATTACTATGGAATCACTATGTTGCAGACGCAACGTTATGGAACTGTGATTACACAGGGAACTTTTATCATCCCGACAGAAGGTATAGATCATAGTAATAAAGCTGTTGTTAGGATACTAATTGTATAGGCTTCTCCATCCTACTGACATAGGTTGCAACATTTCTATTAATACAGCCATTTCATAAAAATAATGTTTTAGTAATACGATTGGTATTGGTTACAGGGAAATTATAATTAAAAAAATTTTCAGAGAGGGCAAAATGGCTGTTGAAAGAAATGTGCTTGCTGTAATAGCCGTTAATTCCAAAAAAGCCTAAAAAAAGTCATCAACTCCAAAAAAAACATTTATGCTAGTGGGCATGGGATACAGTTTATTATGTGGGACAGGTGACATATTTATAGTCACTTTGATTTAAATTTACAAGCAGAAGCCAAGTCATCCTACTGATGTAACTGAGGAAAGTTTCTATAACTTTGCCATAAAACCCAGAGAAGCATTCCCACTGCTAAGCCCGTTGAAGACGAAACAACCTACTTCTGTCTGTAATGGGTGCCGAAGAATGACTAGGAAAGTGCAACTACCGCTGTTCTCCATTTTCTCAGACAATCAAAATAAACCTGCAACGGTACTGAGCAAGGGAAAACTTGAAGGGACCCTGATGAGACAAAGAAGTGTAAACTAGACCAAAAAAGCAAATTTGTCATTACTGAACCTCTTTTTGGAGGAGAAGGCTGCAGAGGGATTTGATTTATGCTGAAGTTCTTCTTTGCAGACAAGCAGTTGCAACTGCCCTTAAGATTTAATTTATCTGCTCCCTGTGTATTTCGAAATACATACCAACTAACTTTAGCGACAAGCTTTTATTAATACTTTTACTATTACTAACCCCACACAGCCAACTAAGCTGGATCCTATCCCTCTTTCATCAAATATGAAGTCCAAGCTGAAGAGGCAATTAATCAAACACCTAAGTTTTTCTGAGGCAAATGGAGTTGCTTTGGCAGATCCTACAACACAAACATGTGAGGACACTTAATGCAGCCAGAATTTCTGATGAACCACATCTACCACTTTGTACCGGCTGTTTCAAATCCATTATGGCCATGAAAGCAGAAATGCAGGTTCTGAAGAAACAAACACTTCATGGCACAAACTGCTTTTTTCGTAAAGGACATCTTAAAATCCAGCCTATGTCATTAAGCCTGGCTGATTACAGCTTGAATGCTACCTCTGGACTACAGCTTGCAGTAAAACAGTCTTTTCCTTCGGACAGAGCTCTGACCACCATGCTCCATGCACACATCACTTCTATATTGCTAACTTACTGCTACTTATGTTGACAGCTGCGGCTTCTGCTGAATGTGACAGCTGAATATGTCTACAGTTCGATGCCACAAAAACATCAATCTTGCTTTTCCATTTTTAAAGCTATCAGAACTACCAGGGTGCATCTAAAACAGGAACAATACCTCTAACCGCGATCTTTGAAGACAGCTTTACTTCTCTTGTACAATGCAGAGTGCAAGTTAGAAAGTCACAGACAAAGCTGGTTTGCCAGAAGTAAAGTGTTTTCAAGGGTGGCAAATGGAAACGGGTTTAAATCAGAAGTTTTCCTTTAGCTTACTTTACATCTTCAGGCCCTTCCTATTTTAGGTGTATTCACAAGATAAATATATTCTCCATATAGTGACTTCTATAACTAGGACAATAACAACAGAGAAGACTCCCGTAAGATCTGATGTGCATATGCGCTTTTTGTGCAAAGCTAACTTATTGTAATACTTGATACTACAGAATACAAAATATAGTAACTAGATGACCAAGACCTATTTCATCCCCAGTTTATCTGTCTGATTCTAGAATATTTACAGTTTTGAGGGGGTGGTGATCCTTTTTTACAATTTATAGTTTTATTGTTTTTGGAAAGTTGTTGAATAGCTAACACAACATCCTTGAAAGGCATACCTAAGAAGTAATGCAGGACAAGCACAACATTACTCAAGAATAGCCAACGCTAATGGTATTTATCTGTTTATCTCATTTATATATAAATATAAATATAATATATAAATTTATGTATTTTTATTTATAGAATAAGGCTTGAATTATTACTTTTAAGAACAAGAGGAATCAAAGCACTAGGTGACGCTCAGACAAAACTACGTTTTTGAAGCTTAAACTTCTCACAGGCATGTAACTTGCATTTAGAATTCTTTAAGAAAACTTTATAGTTAAAATTGGCAGGACCATAGTTATATTGTCAAGAAATGGCATCTCAGCCATTTTCCTAAGAAAATAAACAGATGATTCTTCTTCCATGCTTGCCAAAATAAGATTAATTCAGTTGTCACCATTTTAGTTATGTAGCGTATAGTCTTAATTAATTACTATTTAAAATCTGTTCTTAAGAGATTCATCTAAGGTGCAAAACTCAAAGATACAACAAGCTGTGGAAGTATGGAAAAGATATTGGAGACAGATTTCCTACCCTGATTAAAAAATGGTAAGTTAAGAAAAAAAATCCATACTGGCATTTGACAAATGTGCCCCGAAAGGGTTCATTTTATAATCCCAGGAATTCCTGGACAAAAAGATACCAGGAGAGATTTCATAAGACTTTTGAGTTTGAAATATTGTAACCAGCAAATGGGATAGCATATATTCCTACCTCCTGTTTGCAGTTTATCAAGGTGGTATGATAGCTATAACAGTCAGAAGACAGTTACCACAAGGTAATGAATGGAAAGCAAATTTGTGCTGCAGCAGAGCAGTAGAACACTGATTTAACTATATCAAATATAAGGAGGCTATGACATGTCCATAGAAGTGTGACTCAACCCTCATTTTGAGCTCAGGCCAAGGGAAGACCTTCTTTGTTCCTCATCTCTCCTTATCGTGGCAGATCTCTGTGCTCCCCTCCTGCAGTCAAAGCATCTTATATTACCTATCATTTGAAATAACATTTGTTGGACCAAGTACTCTGAATCACTATTGAAACTGAATATCCAACGTTTTGCACAGACGCGGTAGGACTGTCAATATTCATGCTAATTCTCCTAATGATAGACTCAATATAATGCTATGAACTTTGTACTACCTAGAAGTCAGTTGTCACAAATTTGCCCAAGGTATTTATGGATCTCTGTACACAGCATGGTGGAGTCAGAGGTTTGAACAGGGATTAGCAACCACCAAAACAGCGAATGCTGGCACAACAAAGGTGGGCAACAGAAAACGGCAAAAGGACACTGAAACTGTCTCCTGCAAGGCTAAAGTGACCGCCTCATGCCTGCAGCTAAATGCTTAATGAAACTGGTATTCGGAGTTTAAAAAACACTTCGATCACATCAGTGTCTCAGTCAACACACGACTGAAACGTCAAGCTCTCTTCTGAGAGCACAGAAGAGCTACAGCTTATGGAACCTTGAATCCACCGTTTCTATAGGAGCCATAGCTCCCACTCTGCAGGGGGATTTTGGGTGGTCTCTCTCATTATTCTTGAGTCAGGTTGCTATGCAGTCAGAATATAATATACAAAAACAGGAGCCAAAAAGGGACTCCGGTTGACTTTCAACTTCAAGGGCTGTCAGCTGGTTTTGTGAGCCTTGGAGATTGTATACAGCTGTATACAAGCCTGACTATATAGAGTAAATTCATCTCCTTCGATGAGTTCACTTTCTTTTTTGAACCTCAGACTGCCTTAAAAATGTAACAAGTGCCTGACTGGATTGGACCAATGGTCCATCTAGCAATGCATTCTGTCTCCAAAAGCAGCAGTTGGAACGGCTATTTTGGGAGAACACGAGTCTGGCCTCTCTGTGGTTCACTCTCCTTCCACTGCTCCAGCACGTCTGCTGTAGTAAGGATGATGGAGGACACATTCCTGCCTGGTAATTTTGCATCCATTTATGGACAAGTGGCCTCCTGAATTTGTCTAAATGCTTCTGAACTGCTGATACCATCTGCTTCCACAACTTGAGAGCACAGGTGCTTAGGCATAAATTGCTTTCTGTTAACATGGATACCTAACTTCCATTTAAATGGCACTTACAACGCTTTTTTTATTTAAAAAAAAAAAAAACCTGCCAAAGGGCTTGACCAAAAGCCCTTGCTGCAGAAAACACGAAGGGAAATTGTTACAAAGTTCTCAACACCTTGTGACCATACCAGTTGCCTCTCCAATGGAGCTGAATGTGTCATATATGATACCCATTTCTTGCATACTGTGCAGTCAATGTTGTTGTGTATCTCAGGCTTTTCCACAAAAACATTCAATAAGGGGGAATGTTCAGTAACCAGCTTCATTCCAGTAGTGAATTGTTAGAGGTCGTGGCAGGGGGAAGACAGAAGAGCAACCCACCTCAGCCTACAAGGAGAAATGACAGACCAGGGAGGGAACATGCTATTACAACTTCTTCCACAAAATCTCTGCTTGGGAAGCTCTGTGGAAGCGAAGCCACAGCTAGATAAATTACCTGTAAATGTAATGTGTAGCACTGAAACAGTTTTTCTGCAGAAGCAGAAAAGAATCAAGGGAATCAATACTCTTACATTGTAATTCATTCAGTTAATGAATGAATTCCCACATATCTGTGTGGAAAACATTATTGAAACTTCATTTCAGAATAACTGATCAGCTCAAGTAACAATAATACCAGGACTTGAAAGTCTATCCTGAATTGTGCCCCAGAAATTGGCAAGGATCCTCCTACTGCTTTTCATCTCTACATGTGAATTATCCATTAAGGCTCCGTATTTATTCTACATCATTTAGTACTAGTCCACTATTTGGTCTTTTCCTCTGATGAAATTAGTCAGACTAGGTTTATGTCCACGAAGTCTTACTGGGAAAAGCATGATTAAACTGTAGGGCAGCTATACATAATTAATTAATGCTTAGTTTTAAAATAAAACCTACTTGCTAGCTTGTACAATACTACTGCTTGGTTTAAACCACAGAAGTTCAATAAATCACAGAAAATTTTAGTTGGAAATAAATATCCACCAGCTTCCCCATTCTTAGATTTTTCCCTGTGAAACAGCTTTCCCATCTATACTGGTAAGACTCCCTTCCTCAGGAAGTTGTACTAATAATTTTCCAAAAATATTAGCAGGGGATCCATAGCAACTGTTGATATGACTCAAAATGATTTAAGAGCGATCCTAGCAACCTTCTGTTAAGCTATGCTGTATACAGCCTCCCCCACTTAGCAAAATCCCACAATATGGCAAGAAAGATTTGTACGTCTAAGAATAGCTACCTACACACATTTTTCAAGATGACTGAGCCATAATGATTTAAATCCTCCCTACCACAGTTTCAGCAAGATGTGCCTCTACAACACTATATCAATGTGTTCTGTTCAGAGTTTTGAATCTTTCTCCTTTTCTAAATCACACCATTAACATCCCTGACATTTTAGAAATAATGTTTATTGATTTTTCTGTTAACACTGCTATAAATTAACTGATGTAATGGACAGGATTACTGAAGTACAATAAAGAATCCGTCTTCCAGATTCTGAAATACATATTGAAAAAGAGCAGACTCGGGATTAATATAGAAATAGTGCAGTTCTGTCCTGTTACTTGGGTAGTTTAGGTTTGGTTGACTACTTTTTGTATGACAGAATGGACATATAACAGAAATGATATTACAAGTACCCGCTAAGTATCAAAGGACAAAAGAAAAACACCTCATTCAGATGAAATTGAGAAATAAATGTTGAGAAAAAGACAGACAAGAGAATTCTTTATCACTTACTATTCTGAAACTTAAGATCAGTACTTTGTGAGTTGCTAACTCATCCCTTTTTGTAGTAGAAGTGCTATTAGTAAATGGATACAGCTTTATTCATTGTAGATGAGGACTCAAAAAAGGGTTCAACAGTCTGCACCTGAAGATGCATGAACAATGCAGAAGGAAACCAGCAGAATCACCTTTAGTCCTAACTTAACTAGCATTGGTATCAACAGTCCACAGCTTTTTATCTTAAGGGTTATACAAGGTGAGCCTTTGAGCTAAGACTTGAAGCACTGTGGAGGATCTTTCAAGAGACCATCACATAGACAACAATGTTCTCCCATATTTAAGAATTTATTCAAGGTTCATAGGAACACACCAAAGGAGAAATAAACTTTGAAGAAAGGTGTATTTGCAGAGATCGCTATTCGTAAGTTAGGCCACTAGGTTTATCTTTTCTGCAGTGCCATGAAGCAGGGGCTCATGAAAAAGAACTTTTATGAAAAGACAGTGACAGAATAACACAATCAATGCAACCACAGGAAACTTTTCATTCTTAAGAATCCTGAAGGTTTTTGCACTCTTCCAGAAGCAGAATTTCAGACTGGCAGAAGATCTGAGTTAATACAATCCTCAGGCTTAGGTTTGCACTGTCCTCACAAACTGCCACGTTTACAGTTGGTAGGAGAATGCTCTGAATGTCTTTTTCTGGAGAGACAACAAAGCGCTCAACAAGCAAAATGCTGATTTATTGTTGGCAAATCCAGACCCATGGTATCAACATGAAACACATCCACTCCCACGGCTGGGGGGAGTGCCCTGCACACGCACCTCTAAGTCATATTTTGGCAATAGAAGTAACTGCATCTGAACAGTTTTGGTTAAAAAGTGTGGGAGGGGGAGGGATGTATGGACACGTGTTCTGTAGCTTCCATAATCCTTCAAAGTCCTGACTCACAGATTAGTTTTTTAAACTATTTCTGCAAGACCTTCAAGCTTTCATTCTTGGTTTTATTGGGCAGTTTTTCAACTATTGAGCCTCCCGTAATAATGCAATTCGATTTCTATCCTTGGATGTTTGATTTTATATTCCATCATCTCTAAGCATTGATTAAGCCTTAGCACATATACTTGATTGTGTTTATGACTTTGTTTTCTCAGGGGAAGGTCAGACTTTATGACAACATCACACCGTTAAAAACAAAATTTTTGGTGATACTTGGTACTGACTGTGATCAAGTTCATTCATCAACTTTTAAAATTCTTTTGCTAGTTTGCTTCCACACAGGAAAAGAATAACTAAGGCATGGACTTGCACAAGTGACAAGAATCAAAAATGGACTCAGTCACATATGTTCAAGGGCTTGTATCTAAAATTCATAGAATTATTACTCAGCTTCATCGTAGCCTTAGAAATGCATGTTTCTCAGAGTGTTGTCGCACAGGAAAAAAAAAAACACTTCTGTCGCTGGGCATGTGCATAAATGACTGCATCTTGAAAAGTTTATGGCCTATGCCCCGGTATGAGTCCCAGAGTACGTCTGTGACAGCAATGCAGGTAGCCCACAGGCATTCACGCAGCATGCCTACCAAAGCAGGTTGTGCACAAAACACATCAAAAAGGAAGTCGAGTAGGCAGCTACACCCCTCTTTACTCTACAAGCAAGTAGAGAACTCAGCTGAGGCACAAGAGACATAGATTCAAATTCCTTTTCTGCTTGATTCCTAGGAGAGCAGTTCACCATTGACCTACATGGTATTCTGAGGTGGGAATGCTTTACTTTCCCTTATTGAAGTTGTTCTACTTTGTATACTTTTTTATAAATACCCATTTTAGTGGTAAGGATGAAAAATGACTAGTGCCTTCACAGTAAATATTTTACTATTTTTAAACAATTTTCAGAAGGTGCCCAGGAAATAAATGGGTCCTCAGTTTATCTTCTAATAGATGACTATATACATCACCAATCCAGTACCAGTTCACACTCTCTGGAGAAACCAATGACTTGAATGGATGTGGAGACTACACTATTGTCTTGGTCCTTGATGGAGGTACTTCAAAAGAGGTTTGGAGCACCTAGCCACACCACGAGGAAAATTCAGGCACTGCCAATGCTTATCCCATACCCACTCTAACAAAAAAGGGCTTCAGTCTTGAAGTCTTCAAGTTATCTCAGCAACTTTTCACAGACAATCAGTTACCTTATAGCTGGAAAAAAGGTAAACATGGATCACCAAGACAGTTGAGCATCTCTGTTCAATTTTTTTATTTATATTTTTGAATAGTTCAATTATTATTTCAAATTTTGGTCATTATACACACATTAAAACTTTCAAAGCAGCTTTACTGCTCTATGCAATAATGTGTACAGTTTATATGGAAGTCTGTATATAGTATCTGGTGAAGTTATTATGCTCTTAAATCTTCATGATTACCAGGTCATAATTTTGAAAAGCAGGTTTCTAAAAATTAGAGGACAAAATCTGATATTCCCAGGTACGTATAGCCTCTGTATTTCCAACTTCTACAGCAAGGACCTAATATCACAGAGTCTGAAGACAGAAGTTCCGGCTATAACGATACAGTCACCTTCTGCTGCTTCACATCTCCCATTCACCTTGGAGATTTCCAAAATGATAAAAAGTAAAACGTAGCCTTTACAGATTAACTAAACTTTAGTTATCCTTGTTTTTTAAATTCCTGATTGTTAAATCATGCACTACCATGTGGTAAAATATGTTCACCTTTATGTCAGAAGATTTCTCCCCCTTTGTTTCATTTCTATTCTCTACTCTCTGATCTTTGTTTTTGAACCTTCTCCTATTCTTGTGTTTTTTTTCTTTCAAATTGTCTCATCATTTAGCATTTGACTATGGCACTTTTGGACTGCTGCCAACTTAACTATGCCTGTGGTATATTATACCCGGATATTAATGTGGTGGATCTGCTGTTCAATTACACAAAGAAGGACCATTATGTTTGAGCTGTTTTATACAATGCCACTATGTATTTACCTAAAACTGTACTAGACTTCTCTGCTGAATATCAGAGTACATGTGAGAGAAATATGTGTCTCTCTTGCTGCCATCCATTACCATGATAACTTACTTCATCATTCTTTTGTCTAGACTTTTCTTCCCATTTACTGTAACTTTCTTTTAGCTGGCTACATTTGCCTGAGTTTTTGGAAAGTATGTGTTGTTTTTGTTTTCCACTATTAAATTAAATTTCCGCAGGACCCTTAGTGCTATTTTTACATTCATCCTATTTGCAACTCCTCTCAGTCTGACATATCTGTCTTTTTCTCCCTTTGTCCTCTTCCAAACATCTAGCCCTCTTATTTGCTCTTATGGCTGATATATAACTGGCTTAATAAGTACTTTTAAAAAGCAACGCAGTCAGGAAAAACACCAGGGCTGGCAGCCTGAGAAGCCCAGAAAGTTACCCATCATGGTGGTATGGGGGATGCAGGGCTGGCACTCCATGCTAAGTCAAGCTGAATGGGAAAATCCAGCGGAGGGACACCTGAGGAAAGCTCTGTTTGTCTGCAGTTCAGGAAAGGCTACAAAGACTTGGAAGGGAGCTTCTTGTACAGAGTACATTTCTAGCATCCATTAATTCAAAGAGGTGAAGAGACTTTTTTTTTGTGTAGAATGTGTAGAGAGAAATAATACAGGATATCCTCAAAAGCACCCACCAAGTTACAAGGAAACTATTCAGGAGATGGGCATGCAATGTCTGCAATTCCATTTCTGACTCTTTGTAAAAAGAAGCTAAAATCACAGTTGGCAACCGTTCTGAAATGCAACAGTAATCCATAAATACTCCTTAATTTTCCTGTCATTGCAGAATTAAGCTACTTCCAGCTCACACAGATCTTACCAGGTGTGCAAAATTGATGTCATTATAAGCCATCAGGAAATACCCACAGAGACCTGTAGCAACATTTAGAAGTTTTGTTAAACAGCTGTGTGTTATAATTGATTTGTATTATTTAAAACAGCTAAAGCAAGTTATCACCAGATGTAGAAAAGGGATGACTGAAGACTCCAGGGAGATTTAACTCAGAAGAAAGCCAATCATAGGAACTTCATTTGAGCATTTTAAGATTATTACTAGAGGAAGTGCAATTAAATCATCACCATTTATCAATTATCATTATAAAATACTATGCAACCTTATCATGTTAATTTATTTATGAGAAGGTAACTAGTTGACTTCTGCTTTTTGCAATAAAAATAATCTAGTGAGTAAAAATATCTGAAGATGCTTTCTCTGAAAATGAGCGTGACTTTCCACAATAATCAAAAGTAACTAAAAAAGTTCAAATTTTACCTAAAATTTATAATTGCCAAAAAGCCAAATTCTTTAGAGCTTAGGCAATGTCTCGGTTCCTGATCTCCGATATATTTTACCACAGAGAGTATAAGCTAAAATATAGTTGCATCAAAAATGGGCACAGGCATGGCACCCACATTTCATAAAATACATGGAATATAAGTCCCAAATGATTAGTGTAAGATCCTGGATCTGGAAGAAAAAAAGGCAGCATGACTTTCTTTTCCTAATCTGCCAACTATTGAATCAAGGTGCAAAATCAGCCCTACTTAAAAATTAAGTAATATGTGTGGACAGTGGTAAGCTCAATTTTTCTTCCTAATGGTGGATTGCTTGTAGAATTTAAAATTTGTATCTGTTTTGGAGCAAAATCCTAAACCTTTTCTCTCTGCTGTTCATGTGTACTGAGAGTTTGAGCCTGATTTGGTGAGTTTGCCCAGTGACTTGCATTATACGATCTGTGTCCCTGCAGGCAAAGCCTAACCCACATAACAAAATGGGTCAGCAGAAAAGCAGAAAGGGAGGAGAAAACTGTATTTCAGTTCAGAACCCTGATTCATTTGAGGGGAAAAATACTCTTTTTCTTGTAGACCTAACTCTTGTTTTGATCTGAGACTTGCAGCCTAGTGCTTACAGTATGTTTTTATCATCTTTAATAAATCCTTTGAGAATACACTGATTTCTACTGCTGTTTTGTATTTGGACTGGCATATGCATCTCTCATTTACAAGGGGAAGTGTTTGTTGCACCAGTGGTTGCTGGCACTGAAAATACGACAGTGTTCACACTGCTAATTGTACTAGTGTTTTCCTCTGCTCTGATTCAGCTCAAGAGATGTACACTTCCACAAACCATGCATTCCTTTTTCTTCTTATCACTTGACTGAATGACCATAAGCAAACACACCCTCACTCCCTGGTGCCTTTCTGCTTTCACCTAAAATGAAAACTGTAGACCTCTTAAAGCGGCTTTCCCAGAGGCTCTCTCCCGCAGCCATGTGGGAAAGTACATTTCCAATCCAGGAATGCAGCTGGGGCCTTTGGACCAAGTTCAATACCGATGTAAAGCAGCCTAACCTCACTGAAGTCCGTGGAATTCAACGGCCTGGAGCCACAGGTACATGGTCTTCAGGGAGAAGGCGTACATACAAATGGCGTAGAAAAAAACGTAAAGCAATTCCAAATTATGTAGTGGGATTGCTGGAGGATCTTAACTTCTCTGGCTTCTGCTACCTGCCAGCAGTTCCAGTATTGTGCTATCAGCCTGAGGTACAGTCTATATTACTCTAGGATAAACAGTTTAACTTAGTTGTAATCTCCTTATTTAATGGAAAGTCACCTTGATGTTATGTTCAATAGTATTTTGCTGCTGTAACTTTGCTAATTTCTCCAAAATGTTTTTCCTTACATCTTAGTTTGTGTTTGTCACTGGACTCACATGGGCTGAACCGCCTCTGAGATGTGTCACAGAGACAACAGGTTCAGCACTCCAGACATTTTACCACCCATAAAACCTGTTTCTGCAAGCCTTTGTGTGTATGTATCTCACACACATCTCTAGTAGTAGATGCAGGACAGTTTTACTTTACTGTTCCTTAAGAGGCAAAAATAATTTCTGGGTGGGAGTGACCTGGTTTTCCTTTTGGCTTCCACCACTCTGATTTTACACATTCCAAACACATTGTTTATGCTTTATTCTCCGTGCTATTGCATTATGATTTATTACCTATACAAAGCTGTAGGTTTTTGCAGTGCTTTGCAGACGACTAGAAAGAGACGGTGCTTTCTACAGAGGAACTTGAACGTGGCTTCAGGCCACAGTATAATGTGAGCGTAGAGAAGGCACACCACCTCTGGAGTGCACATAGCAGATTCTCCTGTACATTTTTGCAGGTGGGAATATAAACTATCCACAGGCCAGAACAGCTCAGCTGGGAAATACCAGACTGTCAGCCCTAAAGGATACCTAGCATCTGACAGCAGGGTTACTGGTCAGGAATGCAAGAAGTTGGACTGGGAAAGTTAATTGAATCCTCTGACTTTCTATACAGAAACAGTCATGATTTAGCTACAAATCTGAAACTTCAGCTATAAATCATAAAACTTTACCGAAAAATCTGAACTGCAATACTTCCCTGTGCAGAAAATCAGTTATCTGCTACCATTATTTTATTAAAACCTGATTTTCTCATCTTCATTCTGCAGTAGACAAGTCAGGTAATTAATACTTCACGTAAAAGCATGTATTACAAGAATCTGCAAACTCACAACTGGAATTCAGATATGCCCAGCGAACATCAGAAAACCAATGCTTGCTGGGTTCTCAAGGAGCTATTATAATATAAATAACAGTCTGTGGCTGCAAAAACATGACTGCTGCTTGTGTTCCCATGATTGACTAACATCTACAAATAGGCATCCTGTAATTAAATTGTATTAGTTGAATTAAGGAAACACCTGTAGAACTCAGCTGAGGTTATATCCCTGTTGTGCCAGCTGCTGTGGTTCAGAGACCTGTGTATCTGGAAACAGCTAAAATCAAAAAGTCAAGGAAGGAAAGGGGGGAAGAAAGGACACATTAGTATCTTTGTCTAATGATAAAAAATTCACACCCAGAGAGTCTCTATTCTTTGTCCGAACTTGCACTGGACGCCTGGAGCCAAGGGAAGAAACCAGAGCAACCAACTCAGCTCTGAACCGTATCTCACTCTTCCTTGAACAAGTGTGACTGTTTTCAAGACAGCCAGCATCACAAGTCTGGGAATGGTTGCTGAAATGATCTGGTGACTTTAAAACCACTTTAAATAAAAGTGATTTGAATAGCTCTAAAAGAAGGCAGTGATATCGCAGTTTACTAATCTGCTTCCTCTTGTTAAACACAGCATTCATGAACTATTGATTCTTAATGACATTAGTCAGCAATAACTTACTATTTGATTGAGAGACGAATTTTCTCTCCTTGAATCCTAAGGATTGCAAGTCTATTTAAAATTGAAAATTACACAGTCTTTTTTGGTAATTTGATAGACAATCTGTGAAATGTTACACTAATATATTTTACTTACATAAATAAGTCTACTTTTGTATTTACCCAAATCCATGATTACTCAGAAATTGCCTGAAGTTTTCAGGATTGGCTTTGGAAAAGTATTTTAAATGAGAGATACTGTCACATTAAGTCTTACAGTCAACACCTACATATCCTTCAAAATCCAGGATTAAAACTATTGTTGGTAACTTCCTCAGCACAAGCTCAGTTAGGTTTTTTTATTTTACTTGTGTCCAGGAGGGGAATAAGGCCATTGAGGATTCAGGCGTATATTGCATTCATCAATTTTGTAAAGGACCAGTGGTTTCTCACCTGCTGTGTAATAGTGTCCCAGGGCCCCTCCAGCAGACGAGCCTGGTAGCATGCATGAACACTTTCCCATATTTCATCCAGAGTTAAAGGTCTTCCATCTGTGAGGGGGGGAGACAACCACCCACAGTCAAAGCTCTTAAGCATGCTATATCTTTAATACAGAATAGCAAAAGTAAATCTGAAAATACTGATTATCTGGAAACAGATGGAAAAAATAACAGGACAACATGACTAAGCCCCTTCTGGCCCCATAACTCCAAAACAGTGTTGCTCAAATCCTGACTGAAGGCGCACACAAAACTGCCCTAAATTCCCTCTTCAGCCGCCTTCTCTGTCACCCGAGAGTAACAACTTACTGTTCCGGTTGTAAGGTGTGAAGTTAAACTAGTTTTGTAAAATAATGCTTGGATAAGATAAATTTAAAACCACAAAATAGTATCATGAACAGTTATCTCATGTAAATACAGACAATTCATACTGAGAGTAGAAAAAAATCTAAGTAACAAAATTCTGCAGATAAAAGTTTACTGCATTTTGGTAACCTACATGCCTGTAATTTTTTCTTGAGCTGCATTTATATAGCATTGTTGCATCAGATTTTTAGTTGTGGTGTTAGAATTATGCCAAGATGTTAGTGTCAACCACTTAAAAAATAAGCATGTCAATTTTTCCCGCATATTTGTTTTTGGCAAACAGGAATAGAATATTTTGATATACTTTCAATAAGTAGTTTCATCTTGGCATTCATTAGGTGTCAGAAACCATCATCCTGTGATAAATAGTTTTATTCTACTGACATTTTCATGTCTGTAAAATGAACAAGATTTATTCACTCAATTAACATTTGAATGCCATGTTTAGATATAAGTTAAAACCAGCTGCCTACAGCCTCTGTTTTATCTTATTTTCTGCACGTATTTATAAAAAAGCACCAAATTCCGAACTTACATAAGCACCATATAGCAGAAGCATGTGGCAAATAAAGTATCTGAAGGGGTAACAGCATATTAACTAGCTATACTATGCCACTTGTGGGCTGTGCTGGAGATAGTCTAACATTTACTAAGAAATCTGTTACAAGAGCATAAGTTAACTTCAGAAGGATGTATTTATGCTCAGATCACCTGTGTGCAGGTAATACGAGATGCCATGCACACTTGCAATTTTCTGTTTTCTATTCAACCTGCAAAGACAATGCAGAGAAAGTCCAAATGTAGAATCTAGAACAAGACACATTCTAACGCAAATTTTTATTTGCCACTCTAGATTTTGTTCTGTACACCTTTCTTCGTATCTGTGAATTTTTATAGTAACACTTGAGCAAATTCAGATCGTACACATGGAATGGACTACTCTGACTCTAATCGTTAATCTCATTTACAGAAACGATCAAATATTGTTGCAGCACTAATCATATTATAGTTACAATTGAGTTTTGTCTTTACCTCATGGATTTTATTACTTCATGCATGAGAAGCAGTATATCTTCCATCGTATTTCAGTATAGATTTATTTCCATTTCACAGAAAAATACAAAACTGAAAGTTTCTCTTCACATTGGAGTGAGATCACAGACAGTAAAATACTTAAATAATTAATATAGAGTAATTGCAATGTTCCACATAGGAACAAAAAATCGATCTGGGCATTCTGATTATGCACTTATGTATTGAAATATGCTTGGATTTAAATTTCACTACTTTTTGAATTTTCCTGCACTATTTTAATATATTTCACTAAGCTTTAAATGAGTTTGAAGTAAGTGTGTTTTTTAAACTGAGTAACTTTCATACATGCTCCCAAGTATTGCGTTCCTGTAAATTCTTATTTAACTGACTAGCTTAGAAGATGGGAGGCCAGATGCAGCAGGAAAGAATAAGTTACCAATACTTAAAATGGATGTGAGGATCAGCTACATAGCTGGGAACTGCAAGACCCTTGCAAAAGGAGAGGGGGTGGATGGGCAATGTCCCCATCCTCTTTTGTGGAATGAAGACCTGAAAATCTATGAAAGAATTTTCTCTCTCAATAAAATAAAATAAAGTAAAATTTTAAAAAATGAAACAATTACACTAAGATCTTAAAATGACTGATAGAAGGACCCATTTCAGGTAATCTGGCTGGAGGTGTGTTTTATATTTTAAAACTCCTCAGTTTGTACGGTCATCTGCTTAGGATGATATAACTGAATCCATTTTATTCGCGAGCTCCCAGATTTGCACGAAACACACATCTGTATTCTTCGGGTACTTTTAGACCCCTTTTTCCAGGGCTGCCAGCATTCATGTGTTTGGCAGCCCTGTTACACATTCCTGCAACCCACTGAGGCCTCAGATATCCAGCTTGGATGACAGAGCAGACTACCTGGACTTGTGCAAAGCATTTGACGCTGTCCCGCACGACATCCTTGTCTCTAAATTGGAGAGACATGGATTTGATGGATGGACCACTCGGTGGATAAGGAATTGGCTGGATGGTTGCACTCAAAGAGTTGCAGTCAACAGCTCGATGTCCAAGTGTAGACCAGTGACGAGTGGTGTTCCTCAGGGGTCAGTATTGGGACCGGTGCTGTTTAACATCTTTGTTGGCAACATGGACAGTGGGATCGAGTGCACCCTCAGCAAGTTTGTCAATGACACCGAGCTGTGTGGTGCGGTCGACACACTGGAGGGGAGGGATGCCATACAGAGGGACTTTGACAGGCTTGAGAGGTGGGCCCTCATGAAGTTCAGCAAGGCCAAGGGCAAGGTCCTGCACATGGATCGGGAATCCCAAGCACAAATACAGGCTGGGCGGAGAATGGATTGAGAGCAGCCCTGTCGAGAAGGACTTGGGGGTGTTGGTTGATGAGAGGCTCAACATGAGCCAGCAATGTGTGCTTGCAGCCCAGAAAGCCAACCATATCGTGAGCTGCATCACAAAAAGCGTGGCCAGCAGGTTGAGGGAGGCGATTCTGCCCCTCTGCTCTGCTCTCGTGAGACTCCACCTGGAGTGCTGCGTCCAGCTCTGCGGCCCTCAACATAAGAAGGACATGAACCTGTTGGAGCAGGTCCAGAGGAGGGCCACGAAGATGACCAGAGGGCTGGAGCATCCCTCCTATGAAAACAGGCTGAGAAAGCTGGGGTTGTTCAGCCTGCAGAAGAGAAGGCTCCGGGGAGACCTTATAGCAGCCTTCCAGCACCTGAAGGGGGCCTACAAGAAAACTGGAGAGAGACTTTTTATGAGGGCATGTAGTGAGGGGACAAGGGGCAATGGCTTTAAACTGAAAAAGGGTAGATTTAGATTAGATGTAAGAAGAAATTCTTCACTATGAGGGTAATGAGGCACTGGAACAGGTTGCCCAGAGAAATTGTGGATGCCCCATCATTGGCAGTGTTCAAGGCCAGGTTGGATGGGGTTTTGAGCAACCTGGTCTAGTGGAAGGTGTCCCTGCCCATGGCAGGGGGATTGGAACTGATGATCTTTAAGGTCCCTTCCAACCCAAACCATTCTATGATTCCGTGATTCTAATTATTGCTGCTAGCAACAAGGGGCCACTGTAGCACCTGCTGAGCCAAGCAGCCTCTCTGCCTCTTGTCTCATTCTTTCCTGTGATGGAGCTGAACTCAAAACGTTCAGCCAGAAAAAGAAGGCAACAGCAGCATCAAGCCAAGAGAAGTGGCAGGAGAAGGAGGCAGAGACTTCAGATTCACCCAGTAGTACATTTACTCATCATCCACCCACGATGACACAGCTGCTGAGGTGCTTGCAGGTTGTCATAAGTCTTATCCCAAGTCTAGCTGGGAGCGGGTGTGCAGACAGAAGTGGAAGTTTGTGGTTATATGTACGTTTTGTATAATTCAGCTCATTAAATAATTACAGAGAGTGAAAGGAGATAGCTGCTTGTGGGTCATGCCAGATTTACTGTACCTTTGTCTGAAGCTCCATGCCTGTAATGCCATCAGGCTGGCACATGACACATCATCAGCTCATCAGTACTAACCCAGGCTTTGTGAAACACAGACTCTTATACAAGTAACCTTACATCTACCCAGCAAGGAAGGCCAAAAGAACCTGGAAAGTAACCAGCGTAAGATTTTTGTTGAAAGAAAGGAGATAAAGGATGGGAGTCAAGACTTAAGTATGGGTTCTGTCTCTGTCATTAACTAACTGGGGTCTCAAATCAACCAGTTCATCTGCCTTAATAGTCAGGCAAGAACAACTACAGCCTTTCTATCACAAACTCATATTTTTATTATTTAAACTCTCTAGACTATAAAAAACTTTTCTGAGAAAAGCTTCTTAATGATCCACTTGGGGTTAACTCATTTATGTCACCACAAATAAGAAATAGTTAAAAGCAGATGGCTGAGTCCCCCCTCACAGCAGCAAGGTGTGGCATTAAGACAACATATGAGTTGCAGCTCCCAGCTGACTTGGCACCTTAATTTCTGCAAAGAGCAGAAATTCTTCAAGCATACAAATTTCACATACATTTTCAGAGAAAATTTTCAGGCTTCCAAAGTTGCTGTATTCTGCTTTCTTGTTGTTTACTGAGAGCGTTTAATAATTTCTTAAATTTCTAATTAAAGGTTATTTGATACTTTTGGTTAAATGGTGCACAAATTGTTTTGAGGCTTCATTCCAGCACAGTTTCCAAAGAAATATTAGGTTTTTGTACTCTTAAGAAACCATTGCCACAAAAGAAAAAACACCCTTACAGCTTAGGAGAATATCTGATTGTACATATTTATGTCCAAAGCCATGATAAAACGAGTTCATATGGGAGATGGTCTTAAGAGGAGCTGTTTTTCTGAAAAAGGACATAGTGGTTACATGCCTTTGAGTTCAGGGAGTAAGTCTATATTCTGGGAAGTGCATCAGTCAGGCCCAGTACTGTTATGAATACAGAAAGTCATGCCTTAAGGGTTGGAGGAAGTTACATTATCTTATGAGCTCCCTCATCTCTAACCACTGATTAGCATGTTTTTTATTGGCAGGGATCTATCTACATGTCAGAGAGCTAGACATATTCTGAGCAGGTCAACTTGAAAATCCCATTCCTTCTCTCTTTTTTAGAGGAGTTAGGCTGCAGTCCTTATTGACTCCCATTAGTCCTGCTCCTTCTTTTCAGTGCTTAGCCAGCATTCATGATTCTTCCTCTACCTTTGTAGGAAAAATAAGAAAAGAACTGTGAGACAAGCCATTATTTTCTTGACATGCAGGGTGATTCCTGAATAATGCCTGTGTCCACCTGTGATTGTGGTGCTGCTACCTCACTGTTGGTGCATGAATGTATGGCTTCAGACGATGACAGTTGAGGAAAAGACCAAAGTTCCTTGACATCTTAAAGACTAAGAAAAGGGGGAAAACTCTGCTGATTAAAGAAAGCTTAGTGGACCTAGCCCAGCCCATCTGGCTGATGCCAGCATTGAAGGGGAAGGCTAATTGCCTATACCATCTGTCTCTAAGAGGGCTAATTGCTGACATCAGATATCAGCAGGGATTCCTGCATTTCTTCAACTACCTATTTGGTAATCTCAGAAGCCATAGAAAGAAAGAAGGGCTCCCATTTCTGAAAGGTATGGCATGCATAAGACTGATTTTGGAGAAATGACACGTAGTTCTCTGAGACTTTGAGGTACTGAGGACCACTCAGGAGCCTTGAGCTCCTGACACAGGCTGTGACTTCAGTAGGTCTGAGTTTAGGAATATATGCCACTTGGGAAGTATCATGAGGTAGTGAAAAATGTTCATTACATATATATATATGTGTAGCCTAAAAATATCTTCTTGTATCCTATAATGTTCCCAAACATGTTTCTAGACAGAGTCACCACACTTAATCGTTATTTTCAGGTGAAGTATTTGCCCTTGCACAGAACAAGATCTTCCCTGAAAATCTATCCCCAGAGACTACCAAAAAGCTTAGATGTCTCTCAAAATGTTTTAGTTCTGTTGCAATTAAAATTTCAAACCCTTACCTTGCACTACCTTACATATCAAACTTCTCACCAAAAAAAGAGGTCTAAAGATGAATTCCAGAAAATAAATTATTTGATCCAATTTAGACAGCAGCAAGAATAAGGATACAATGCAACTTTTGTCCTTCTGCAGGACGAACTGATCTATAATGTTTGAGCACAATCGCTAGCAGAGAGGAGTGAAAACTGGATGCCCTCACTGACACAAGCTCCTGAAGATGCCAACCGCGCTGAATATGATAGGAAAATCTCCCCAGCAACTCTTTTGGAAGCCTTTATCCTAGCAGGGACTGCGAGAGACCAAGCTGTCAATGAAAACTGGACTCACATACAATGGGAGAAAGGCAGGATTTAATTGTTCTAGAAAAGTTTTTAAAAAGTCTATTTGGAAGAGCGCAGATTTGGACAGGCTGGCACCAGTTGCTATTATAACATACAAAGTGAGGAAGTGAATATTGCAAAACAAGCAAAACTACTTAGTCAGGTCGAACAGAAGAATTATTATTTCCTAGGCAGGCCTCGAGGTGTAATGGCCACTTAACATACTGCCAGAGAGGAAGCAGAGTTTTGAATTCAAACTCTGTGCCCTGCTGCTGGGGAAGGCAAGACAGGGCAGGGCTGTGGAAACACTGGAAGGATTATAGCTCACCTTCACCTCCTGCAACAAGCTTTAATTAACATGAGGATCAGTATGGACAGGATTCAAGGGAAACCATTAACAGCCCACAAGAGACTTGTGAGGAACCGATTCTGTTACTTAATCTACAAATAATGGTAGGAATTTAGACTGGGAAATTGATATAGGTCTCAGAAGAAGATTCTTCCCTGATTATTTCAGATGAGGAATGCAGTGAATATTACTAGTTGTCTGAGAAACAAGGTAAGGAGCCTATCACATGAAGACTATTACCTAAAAGGAAAAAAATCTCAGGGCATTACCTAGAGTTTTCCTCATACCAGGTTCAGGACAAGACAAAAGATACTTTGCTCAGATATCTCAAGCGCCTGTGAGTCACTATCATCTGCATGTTCCTGAAAACCCCTTCAGACCCCTTGGGACCTTCAGAGAGCGCGGCATAGGCAGGCAAATAACATGCAGGGATGACAGAATTTTTCATTTTCAAAAGTAAGCTATCCATAATTAAAATCAGAGAATACTAGCTGAAAACATTATTGGAAAAGTACTTATTGCCAGCATTTTGTATCCTTCTCTCTTCAAGAATCAGAGAATGTTAAATGTTAAAAGAGAATGTTAAATGCTGAAGAGAACCCAGATGACTTTAGGAATTATCTAAAAGTCGTCCTTGTTTTCCATTGTGAAAGGTTCCCATGAAGTGTTTTAAAGCATAATTGTACTTGTAGGAACAATTACAGCTTTGTACTGCAAGGGGAGCTGTTGGCACATAATACTACGATTGTGCATTAGCTCATCCACTAGCTTCTGTAATATCCACTTCCAGCTATAAGGAGTCATGTTTCAACACCTCCGATTCCCTGATGCTGACAAGCTAAACAACTTGTTTTGTCTCTGGGAGCTCTTCTCTGGTGATTAACTGCTTATGGTGAATACTAATTATATGAAAGTACAGTACAGTAGAAATAGTGTCCTATTTCCTCTACCTGCAGCTTCTCCATCCTCTTCTGTAGAGACAGTGCACTATTAATTCAGCTAAAACCAAGAAGATGACATTTTTCAGGACCACAAATAGGTTAATCTGTCTCTTATAGCAAAACTTTATCTTCCTGTCTGCACAATAAGTTTAAATGCAAAATACGGCACATTTGTAAATGTCTGTAATAATTCTAGAAATAAATTTGCAGCAGGATGTGTGCAAATGAGTTCTGTTGGTGGTAAAGGCAGAGCAATGTCCCCAATTCCCCATGTCCCAGTTTGAAAATTTACCCCAAATTATCCATTCCTGAAACTGCACCTCAGACTAAAATCTTTCCACCAGGGAGTCTATGAGAATTTGTTCTTCAATTTTAAATCTAAAGTGCCTTTTAAAACGCTAACACTGCAAAATTAGAAACCATTAAACAATATAAGGCAGAGAGTGATTAAATCTACCAAACACATTCAAAGCAGCTTAAGCTACTTTTTAATTAAAAACGAAAAGATATCACTGGCAACATTCAGACATCTTTATCTAGATAAAGTTAGAAGATTATTCAAAACACAAAAGATGCTGATGCTACCATACAGGAGGCTGAATGAAATGACTTGAAGATTTCAGTCCCTCCGCCCTAGGTACACAGTCTTCGGGCAGAGAGGAACAGAGCACAGCCAGTGCTGCAGTGTGATCACTCTATGTTTGCTGATTAAATAAGTGACACTAACAGCGGCCTTGGAGGGAGGCTGTGTGTTCCTCCTTCCTTCCTGACAGGATGGTGAGTGAAATCACAGCGGCTATAGCAGTTGAGTAATGGGTAACAAGATGTACATATCAGGGAGGAAGGATCAGTTAGTGTTTCAAGAGCCAGTTTTAATAGATAGAAAAAGGCAATACCTTACTGGTATTATTTTATTTTTTTAAGCAGCAAATTTAAACAGAAAACAGCGTTTAAAACACTTTTAAAGGTACATTTAGACCCCAGCCTTGTGGCTTGAATTCAGGCTCCAAAGAAACAGACACAGTTCTGCTGAAGCACTGTAATTATGTCCACTTATTTTGTAGCCAAATTCAAACCTGCAGCTTTAAGGTTTTGTATTCATTTAACGAAAAGAACAAGAAAAATGACCAGCAGTTTTAGTCAACCACAGGCAAGATGCCAGGAGCCAAAGATCAGCCTCCTTCAGGCTAACATGATATCATCTACTCCAAGGTCCTGAAGCTCTTTGTCGGGCGTATTACAAAATTTACTGGTGAACAGCCTCATCTCTTATTTTCTTATTACTTATGATCATTACTCTGTTCCTCAATTTAATATAAAATCTATGTTTTTAACATCTTCATCCCACATATTTTTATTCTTCCCTTTGTCTAACAGAAGATTGGTCTTACCTAAAGAGCATGCCCTAAAATAAAGCACAGGTACTTGGTAGCTGCTGGAGTACAAGACATGATATTCATAGCGAATCACTTCTTCTGTTGCACAAACTCCAGCTACTTGAGAATCATCCAAAGACTCCTAAAACAACAAATATGAACACAGTAATACATCAACTTTTGTATTTCTATCAAGGGAAAAGTAATTACTACTATTGTAATAAATTCAATAAATATACAGAACAGAAATAATGGCAATCACCCCTTTCATTTGAATTCCCAAAGGAATTTTTCAATACTAGCAAGAAAATGACTAAAGTCCAAAACCTACAAAGACATCTTACAGACTTACTTTCACAATCTGTGAACTATGTGTAAGCATTTGCAGAATTGAGGTCTTTCTAAGTGCAGGCTGCTTTTATAAGCAAAAGACACAAGCTCTCTAAAATCTTTATGGCACAATAACAGTTACAATAAGGTGACTACAGCTGCATATCTCCTCATTACCTTTAGTACAGGCCATTTTAAAAGTGTACCCTTAAATAATCCATTTTTGCTTGCCAAAAGACAAATCAATGTATCCATCAAAAATTCTCTGTTCTACTTTCTTTAAAGGCTTTTTGCCAGAGGTTGTTTTTGCAAATAATACTTCCAAAACTGAGACAATTTTTTCCTGTTAATGTATATTTCAGGTGTAAAATAAGTAAAGTTTATTGTAGATTTGAAATAAACCAGAAGAGATGGAACTTACTGCATTGACATATACCCCAGTTGCAGCATAAATTTCCTAACATTTCAAATTAATATTCAAACAGTGCTAAGCCCCCAGTTGTTTTGACTTTTCTAAAAATTGTCGATACTCAACATCTCTGAAAATTGAACCATTAAATTAATAATGCCATTAAGATTAAATGTTAGAACAAACTTTCCAAGAAGACACTATGGGTGTGGACTTGTTCGGTTTTCAAACCCCCAAATTTACGTGCATGAACTAAGCAACCATAATGCCCCACAGGTTGGGTGTGCATTTCATAACTTGACTATTGCCAAGCAACTGTGAATATTGGCTTACTGTCTCTGTCCAAGCAAAATAAAAAAGACTGAACCGAAAAGAAGAACCAGCATCCTTTGAACACCATGCTGGTTCAACACACAAGAAATTTAAAGCTATTTTGCATTTTTCTTTCATATCCTTAACTCAGCCATGAATCAATCTATGAAGAGATATAAGAACTGATAAACTATAACAGTAATGACACACAAAATACTTCTGAATTTTTTTGATAGCCCACATAAAAGTGATTTTCCCCAAATTTAGTGTATTAGATAATCAGATGCTGCTGAGGCACATGGATAGAAGATCACAAATGGAGAGCCCAGACCTTGGGAAGCTACATTTCAAGGTACTGTAAATACATTTTTGGACATTAAATGAGAAAATTATAGATGCTTACAGAACAGAAGGTTTCTGGGAAATTATGAACAGCTGTAGGAATGGTTGATTTTAGCTTATCAGGAAACAGATATCTAAAGCACCGAAAGGGAACATTAAAGAAAGTGCTCTCTGTGTTAACCTACTTTTAAAAACTGTATGTGAAGGGATACTAAAGACAACATGCCAGAAGGGACAATGATGATTACTGTATCTGACTTCACGGGCCAGGTAAAGTTAGGTATGCTATGCCCCGTTCCCCTGTAAATGTGTAACAGACTAAGAAGGCAAGTTCTTTTCCTCCTCACACGTCATACCCTCTGTTCAGATGTGAAATACAGATTAAAAAAAAAAGTATCTCGAGGAAAATAGAAATTTCTTCTCTATAGTAAGCTGAACTTTCTTTAAAATGGATCAATTTTCAATGCTTTAGTGAGAATAGTAAAAGAAAGAACAGCAGCAGCATGTGGTAAAAGAAAACAAAAAACAACTACAGACTGGCTTTCAAGTTTGTAGCAGTGGGAAAGAGGAAGAGTCCATATTCAGAACTGAATCTACATTGGAATTGACCATTAAAAATTTTGGATTGAACCAAAATTAATTGACAATTAAAATTTCGGATCAACCTTCTGGAATCAAAATCATACTGCTTTACAGACGTTAATGTTTCATCAGATATTATGGCCTTGCCTATTGCTTAGTCACTAGTTTACCTTGCCCTAAAAAAATACTTCTCTGGAAATGGCAAGACTACCTGTTCATGGCAAGACTACTGTTCATGTATTAAACACTATTATTCTAGAAAAAAGCTGTATGTATACACATAACTCTCTCTCCTGCTTTCTGTATATAAGAGTAAAATGACTGTATACCCTCACATAAATACCGATACCTAATTTGTGACAATTTTAGACTGAATGATAAAGAAGCCATATTCTTTATTACCTGCAAATACTTAGGAAAAGTAGTAAGTTAATACTCACTCAAAAATGGAATTCTCAAACCTGTATGCCCCTAGGGAAAACATGCTTTATAAAAACCCTACTTACTATCTCAGAAAGTTATAAATTAAGTTAGGAACAACTTCATCATTAAGAATTCAACCTACTGGGTTAGCACAGATTTCAGCCAGTAAGCAACTTCTATCTTCATTTTCTGGATTAGGAAAAGGAAAGCAAAGGAGAGACTTTCCAATTTCATTGTTCCTTGAGATGGCCACTGAGAAATCTTAAGAATTTCTGCCATTACCAGACAGATATTAGACAGTGAGATACTTCCCAAAACATCCTATTACTTCCAGAGAAAGGTGATTTTATCCAAAAGTGTCCTTCCCAGAAGATGTACACAGTTTGATGGCAGGAGAGGCAGCAGAGAAGGGAAGAAGGCAGCTTTAATGCTTTACTCTTTTGGAGAGCAGAGTATTTTTTGACACATTTATTTTGCATTATCCTGAATTTTTTTGACTGATAGTTTAGGCAGTTTCTGAAATCAAGCATTCAGCTGAATACAAAGCTCGGAGAAGCTTTGAAACTGACATTCTTCTGCTCTGTAACAAGACAGACTTAGGTCTACTACAAAGTTTCTATACTTACTCAAAGTAAGTTTCTGATACTCAAATCTCTTTTTCTGCTGTTTCTAGTGACAAGTGGGCACATTGTATTTGTGATCTGCATACAAAGGCAGATAGCTGAATCCTTCTTAGGGCTACGTCTAATCCCCTTTCCTTTCGGTAAACAGCAGTTTCAAGACTTTTTACATAAAAAGATACAGCATTGATGTGTAATCTTGTACTTTACAGTCTCTGTAAGTACAAAACACAGTATTTATGCAGGGAAAGTACATTTTGGAGCCTAAAAGTTTTGATGGTATCTCTCTAGCTGATGAGATGAACTTTGCTGATGAGATGAATAAAATGAGTACAGTCATTTTAGGCAATATTTGGAACATCTAAAAACCTATGCATGGCTGAATAAAGCTATGGAGCCTCAGAGAGTTTTATATCAGCCCAAAAGAAGAGATTTATTTCTCACTCTTTAACCAACTACTGATAAAACCATAATATAAAACACAGGTGTAACTTATTAAAAAAAAAACAACACAGAATTTTATTTTTATATATGTAATATAATAGTCTATTTAAATTTTTTCTTCAAGTAATTGTTCTACTTTCCTTTTTTATGTATACTGTTGTTCTCTATCTCTTTTTGGGCTAATGCTAAATTTTAGTTATTGTAATAGACAATATCGAAATAAATTTTAACTTCGGAAGATTTCGTAACTGCTGCAAAACATTCATACATGTACACACATCACAAAACAAATTCATAATTTTGCTTAGATCTTGTAAAGACAAAACAAACATACTTGCATTAAAAAAAATTAAAAAGTTATCAAAAAAAGGGTTTTGACCAAATTGCAATCATTAAAAATGCTATGAAGTAATTTGATTTCTCAAGTTTTTATTTCTGCTTTGCAAGTTTGCTTGCATGCTTGTCATGTTTCAAGTCAAAACTGTGAATCCAGGACTCACTGACTGTTTCCGAAGCAAATTGGGAAGTTGTCATCAGGAAGCATCTGCTCCTCTATTGCTTTCATGTAAAATCATTCTCGTGCTATCATAAAGGACTATTGAGCAGATGTTTAAAAGCAATGTATGTATTAGAAAAAAGATAAGCAGCAACTACCTAATCAATTATATTAGTTCCATCATAAATGAATTATCACTAAATTTAATTGATACAAAATTGTTCTCAACCTTTAAGGATCCCCTAAACAAATTAAGTTGATTTGTTCCTTTTAAAATGCTAAATTACTTAAATCAATAGATAAGAAATGTCATTCTGAAGGCAAAATAATGTATTTGTACTATTTTTATTCCTCCTGATGAAGAAGGCAAGTTAAAAGCCCCTGGTAACAAGTTAATTTGACAGGAGGAGAGAGTTAATAGCGTGTTTTGATACTCTTCAGCAGTAACTACGCTCCGCAGACTGAAGAGCAGCAGGACGGTATGGGTTAAGGCAGGTCACCTTTGGAGGGAGGGCTCCAAAGGACAGGGAAGGGCGAGGGAAGTGACAGACAGGGTAAACTGAGAAGGTGACAGAATGACCTGATAAAAAAGGGATTTTTCTCTGCTAACACCAAACATTTCCCTCTCTCCACCTCACCCGCAGAGGCCGGCTGAGCCAGCCTTCCTTGCTCAGCCCAAATTCCCTTTGAAATGCAGAAGCAGGCCCTAATGCCCTTTTTTGGGGAAAAGCTAAGAGAAGTGGTTTAAAGAACAGCAGGAACATTTCTCCTGGATCTCAAGTCACTGCTGCCTTTCTCCCAATTCCCATGTTCCTCATCTCTTTTTTCTCGCTGTCTTGACCTCTATTTCCTCCTGCTGCAGGCCAGCCTCCTGGGAAATTCTCCTGCAGGAGCATGGCAGGATTGGGCTGCAAGCAGGAAAGGGAGGAAGAGGTGACGCAGGCACAGTTACTGGTACTGCTAGTTTCGTTGCGAGGGGGGGGAAAAGGAGATGGAATCCAGATTAGTAAGCAAATCTGATTTCATTGCTTGGAATACATTTACACTTAATTTCATTTCAGCCTCTAAAGTTGAAAACAAATGTGTCACTGTCTCTCCAGCACAGTGTTTCTCTTTCTTCAGAGACGACTGTGAGCTACCGTGTGAAACACAAGAGCTTTCAGGGAGCAGCTTCCCTCCCCGTTCAACACTTTCCCTTTGGCAAACAGGGAGATCTGAACATGAAAACTCAATGGTAGGACAATGTTCATCAGATAGAATTAAAACAGAGCTTAATGTGGAGGGTGCGGCAGTGTGGTGAGATTGTATCTGCGCTCTTTATTCTTCCTCCTGGGTGTTCTCCACTTTTATTTGAACCGTGTCTCACTTTTTTGCCTGCAGCCCCCACAGGTCTAGTCTCTGCAGGTCATTTTGCTGCCGGTTTTTGTCCCTCCTGTGCAGAGTCTCAAGTCATCCCCCACCCTTCCACAGACCTCGAATCTCCGGATCCCATCCTCCCTTTCCCTTCCATACTGAAAACGCAGTCTGGAGTCGCAGTGGTCAGCTTGGTAGCCGTGGTCGGAGGGGAGAGTGGGATCTCCAGGCAGCAGCCCACCTCACGCCCCCACGACCAGCTCGGGTCGTCTCCGTAAGCTGGAGGATGGCAGAAGACTGAGTGAAGGCTGAGCTGCCAGTACACCCGGTGCCTGGATTGAAATCTCAAAATGAAGTATTACTTGAAAATTGCAAGGAGGCCTAGAAAACGAAAAAAATCTCCTTGCAAAACTAAACATGCTGAGGAAAAAAAACCCAACAAACCAAGACTTGCAAGAACCTCAAAACCATCCTAGCACATGGGGTTTTTTGTTTTAATACAGTAGGAGAATTGCAGTTTGCATTAAGTGATTGTCAGTATGTTCTATTCACTATTAAATATTCATACTATGCTAAAATTTATAGGCTCTAATCAAACTTACCCCACTGTATCATGGCCTGTAAAAATACGTAAAAATGTGGACATCTTCCTGAATAATTTAAGTGTAGGACGAATGGTGTACAAATGTCTTTGCCACCAGTTGCAGTATTTTCACATACATAAATAAATTGCTCTTTTATGTGAAGTATATATGGGGAAACCAACAACCTCCATGTGTTTCCCAGTGCCGCCATCATTAGTGACAGATGAGGCAATACGAGGATAACAAAAGAGCTCTAAAGAATAACAAAGTTACCTTACGGATTTATTTTCTGTAGGCAGCTACAAAATCCTCCCCACCGCCTTGGATTTCTTCAAATTCAGTTAGCCAAGTGGAGAACCTGGTTAAATACTGCTCCTCAAGAAGAGAGAAAGAAAGCGGCCCTTAAATTAGTCGGTGATGTTACTAAATGCTATGTCCCAAGAGCCTTCTTTTGGAAGATGCAACTACCTTGAAAAGGCACTATGCCACCAATGGAAAAACTCAGAGGTGAGTTAATGTAAACAGGCAATGGATTCCTACAGGCACACAGATCCCTGAAAAACTTCACTTCCCGAACGAAAATCTTCTGACTGCAAGTCAGCCTCCTGACCATGACACTGTTAAAGCATCCAGTCAGTATTCGAATGACTGTTTTTTCCCTAAAAAATATAGGTTACTAACAAAAAAACCCCACAGCCTTTTGTCATTCAAGGCACACCGAAAGACCAAAACCAAGACTTCCACCCCAAAAAGACACAGCACATAAAACTGCAGTAGTCCCTCATGCATTAACAATCACTTCTAATGGTTGGAAATTAGATTTGTCTTTTGATTGCTTTAAAACCGCTATCACAAGTGAAAGCAAAATCTATTCAAGCAAAAGAAGCAACGGACCATGAAAACAGAACAGTTGTGAACTTTTTCTTCACATAAAGGTGGGGGGTTCTTTCAAAATCACTCTTCACTCTTCCTGGGTTCTCACTTATAAAATGCAGAATTTGGTGGTTTCTTTCCTCCGCCAGAAGAAACGTCTTCTCTTTTTTATGTAGGAAATCCAAGAATCCGTTCTGAGCAGGGCTGAAGCACTGAGACACGGTACGTTAAAAAACCTCTTCTGGTGGAAACTACAGTTTAGACCCAGCGAAGCCAGGAAACGAGGCAAGGTAATCAAAGGAGCGGGAGAGACATGGCCCACCTGCTGAGGGACAATGGACCAACTTAGACTATTCAAAATTCTTAAAAGAAGGGTGGACGCAAAGCTACGGACACACACTTTGCAGAAGAACAGGGCAACCTCATCTGTAAGCTGTGAGGTTGCATTTACTCCGCTACCTCCAACTTTTTTTATTCTTTATCAATATTATTCCCTGGAATTAGGCATTTACAGCAGTCCTTCTTTCTAATTATGGTGAGATAAGAAGCAATGAGAGATGGTGGTACCTGCACCTCCTCTTTTTCCCCTCTAGCCTTTCTGTAAGAAAAGTCATGCCGGACAGATAAGGTATAGAGACCACTCTGCATATGTCCCTCTGCAGGGAGAGAAACTCCAGCCTCTTCTTCTGAGTATTGCAAACACCAGCCCAACGTCCTTTCCTCTGTCTCATCCAACGTATGCTTAATTATTCCATATGAAGCAGAACAGCTTCCACAATACCTTAACACCCAATGAGTCAGGCACTTTCAAAGCAGCTTCCAGCCCCTCTGCCAAAGGAGAGAACCGAAATCAGGATCGCCTGTAGTCCCCTCAAACTGCAGGGCAATACAGGACAACCAGCATCTCCTCTGGCCATCTTTTGCAGGGCACATTTTGGCACTTGGTGCTTAGAAGCCTTGCTAGATCCAGTCCTGAGGGCAAGGAAGTTCATGGCATGACCAACCTGGGATTAGACTCCCAGGGCCCCAGGTACATCCCAGGTTAAGGGGCACATGAGAAAGGTTTCTTCCAGACCAAATTTTGGCCAGAGTTGCCAAGTGCATCCATGTCCTTTGGTGGATATAACCTCTAGTGATTTAGATCTATGAATTTTCCTACTCTAGGATTAAAAGAAAATTATGTTTAATAGAAAGTTTTGGAATTTCATTCACAAGACTTCGTAAAAAAACAGGCCAGTCCTCAACAGTGCTACCGTATAAGAACAAGCTACGCATATACACAGAGGTGCACAGAGTTTTCAAGGCTCATGAAAAACAGATAAAGGAGGTATAAATACATATTGTTGCAGTTAGTTTGCAATAATTGTTAGAGCAAAAAAATTGAAATTCACACACAAGCGAAGTTTTATATCATTGAATTTTATCCAGACAAACATAAACCAAATTGCAGTATTTTCCCATTATTTTTGTCATTATCTTGCATTTGTACAAATTGGAAAAAGTTACTACTTCAAGGTTAAGCACTATTTCACAAGATTATTGCTTTTTGAACTGAAGTGCTGCCAGGACTGGGCTCTGTGCTTCATAATAATATGCTTTATAATAGGCAAAAAGAAAAAAAAATTGCTACACTAGAAGACAAAGGTAGCAGTTCAGCTGTATTTTAGGTCAGTTTTATTTTTTTAGAACAAGGATTATTATTTCTGCTTTGAGAATCTCAGCAGCAACCCAGTTTTGGCCACGCTTAATTCAGTGGGGAGACTAACAGCAAATGCCTACAAACCTTTACTTTTTAGAAGACAAACTCAAATCCTCATTAATTTCTCAAATGGGAAACTGTATGAAAATGGTGCCACAACTGACAGACAGTCATGCGAGCAACAAAGTTACAGACAGAAATGCTCAAATGGTCACAAAATCTGGCATTACAAAACCAAGAAATTTGAAGTTAAGGGTTACAATTAAAAGCGGCTGAAGGGGAAGTTCTGGAGTCGCCGGCTGTGCTACGGGCTTGGCCGCCACGGTGGGGCCAGGCGAGCGCTCCAGGGAGGCTTGCCTGCACTGAGCCTACCCAGGACACCGCAGGAGAAAGGCCGTGTCACTGGGACAGCGACTTACTGCGATAAGCACAGCAGTTGCATGCTGCCTAGTTGAAAAAGGGAACAGTATCCGATTAAGTTAATATCTGTCAAAATGATACAACTTAAAAGTTACCTGAGATGCTAATCTAAGCTTGGCCACAGCCTATATTATATAAGCCCAACAATTAGAAACAATAATCATAAACAATGTAGCTTAATTACAACCAGTTTATTTGAATATGAGAGATCCAATTAAATTAACTATACATTAAGGCTAAAGCACATATATTATTTTCTTATTAAGATAACAGGAAGAGAAAATTAAAATATAATTATCTATTTCAAATTCAAAATAATCTTAATTCAAAAATTTTAACTATCACTCAAAATAATTAAAATAATTATTAATTTCCTTGTAAATACTTAAAAAACGAAATCTGAATTTGTTGCTACACTTTAATAAAACTAGTAGCATATTAGGATCCAGTGATGTTTTCTTTTTGGAAACGTATAGATATAACAAACATATTTTTTATGGAACAGGGCCAGACCCTACCAAGTCAAATAAGTTCAGCTTTTGCTTGCTCTGAAAAACTGTTTATTTTATTAATATATGATGTAATGCAGATGTACTTATTTTCTAGTCTCTAATCACTGTTACAGAGGAAATGCAAAGCTATGAATTCAGATTTGAGCAGGTCAAAATCCCTTCAGTTCATTTTCAAACAAAATACTCTGTAAGAATATTGTAAGTATTAATAAATACAATGTTATCAAACATCATTGATCACAACCAGCCCAAATGTATATTGGAGACATTCATAGTGGCTGGAAAGAAAGTACTGAATGACTTCTTTTATTAATGGGATCTCAAATGAAAACTGCCATGCTGTATTACATGATACTATGAATTTCTGGGAATTCAATACATAATAGATCTCAATGCAAATTTAACTGCTAGCAAGCTTTACAAAGAAGTAATTTGTAGTTTGACAAAATGCAGCTAAAATTCACAAAATTCAAATGAGAAGACACAATGCAATACATTCTTGCAATTAAAAATTGCCTGTTAAGGCATTATCTAACAACAAAGATAGCTACACTACATTCCTATGGCTGAATGATATGGTTAGGAGACTTCTATGGAAAAATAAAGAAAATACAGAAGTAGAAAAGAAACTCAGATATAGTAATACATCACCAAGAGTTTTGTACAACTCAATACAACTGCACCTTGGAGCCAGCTATACTCCAAAACCAAGAATTTGGAATTTGCTTTACAATTCTTTAAAGCCAAGTAGAAAATTTGTATGAATTATTTACGTTTCTGTCTGGAATGAATCTTCTAACAGTCTCCATTTTAATGCAAACTTATTTGACAAGAAAGCCCAGTACAGAATAAGGAATACCCAAATATTTCCACCGCAGTATATGGCGGAAAACACCTGTAATGGTCAACAATATTACATAAATACAATGACCAGACAACACCACTGTAGCAAAAGTTTTACAAAAATCAAAAAATGGTGCACACTGTACATAGCTACACTTGGCCAAGCTCATGTATAGTGTTACTACAGAAATTTTACACAGATGCAAAATCCACATAATGAGTGAGCTATTAAATGCATTAATTTATCTCATTTTAGAGAATTCTTCCTGTAGTTGAATTGCTCAGTACGAGGTGAAGGAGGGACCTGAAGAGATCGTTCTGTATACAACTGTTCAACAAGCGTATCTAAATTTTCCTTCAAATTTTATAAATAATCTATGTAAAATACTTCAAGCAATTAGCAAATTGTTCCAAAAAAATGTTCAATTTTTTTCTTTTTTGGGAGCAGCATAAAACTTGAGAAGGAAAAGGAGAGCTGCATTCACCCATTTTGCACAGTTCCTCCTTCTGCGTGGGGAAACTCGAAGGCACACTTCTCCCCCCTCTGAAAAGCACTTCAGACACCGAGCCACAAAGCACTCGAGGTGACACCGCTCCTGTTCCACTTGGTACGAGTCACCAAACGTGCTCTGGAGCAGAGAACAGAGCCCAGGTACTCCAGGGCCTCGGTGAACGACACCACGCTGTACTAGCCTCCGCAGGTGATTTTTGTGTTCAGAGGGCACAAAGCGTGAGAGGCTCCACAGCCCCAACTTCCTTGACCGTATCAGAAAGCGATTTGCTCAGTATCCCATGGGATCAGAGACACAGGATCCAAGAAGTAAGGAAAGAGCTAGTAATTGTATACGTGTGCAGAGAAAGAGCCAGAACGTCGCTTCGACTGTTTCCTACATTTTATCTGCTCTCACTTCCCTCAAAAGCTACTCCACCTCTACTGGAGTTAATTTATTCCTTCAATTTGATTAAGGTATCTCAGGGACCATTTCATATATTCGTCCCTATTTACAACTAACTGAAATCATAGCTAAGACGATGAAGTATTTAATTGGTTAAATTGCTCTTGCTTTTCAAAACTGAAATATTCCAAGTGTCCCGAAGGCATTTAATTCCAAAACAGGAAGCCAAAGAGGAGAGCACTCAGTAATTCTAATCATGTGCTGATCTCTTGGAAAGTATTTTCCTAAACATTTGCTGAAAGAACCTTTTATTGTACTGCGTGCTGCTGCATGTACCCCAACTAGGGTCCCACAGAAACAGCAAGATATTTACTACTTAAATTTTTCCTGGTTATGTAAAGGAATCAATCTAGAATCAACTAAGAGCATGCTTTCCTAAATATTAAACTTCAGTCACGTGCAAAACAAAGGATATAGAAGAAGAAAAAGCAACTAAAAATACATTAAATATATTTTTAACATCCTATATGACAACTTTATTCATAAGGCAGAGGATATGAATGGTAGTGCTGCACCAAAATCAAAGACACAATTTAATTGATTTTTTCTTAAATTCTGTTTATAAGTTTCTGCAACTCAACTGCAATCCTTGAAGGAATAATTTTAGTATAAAGGCCTGGTGTCCATATGATATTTCAAACAGTACTGCTGAGGTCCCTTTTCCACTATGTATCAGGTAAAGGAGGACCTCTGCATTTTTTACTTTGCTGAGTCTGGAAGTAATATGGGAGCAGATCAAGAATTTATGGCTGTAGGAATCAGTTCCCAAGTACCAGGATCTTTCATATGTTGAATTCTACAGGACTGTATGCAGTTTATAGAAAAAAGGCAAATGTTGGCAAACGTGTATGTTTTCACAAATGTTTACACACCTATGCACAGCGTGAGTGTAGATACATAGATTTTTTTTTTATAGCAGACGGTAGTTTTTTCCCAAAGCACTCGTCACCTCGTTCAGCACACAGGACAGAGAGTCAGCAGCAGTACCATATTTTTGATTCTTGTCACTTGATAAGTGACTTCCAATCCCCGGATGGAGACAAAGCGTGGGAAACTCCACTGCGTGTCCCTCATACTTGGACAAACCATAAATCCGCATTTCTACAGAAATGACTCACAGACAACTGCACCAGGCAGAGGAAAATGCTCAAAGAAAAGAAGGTTTCATGGAACTTTCGGTGGATTTTGTGATTCTTCGGGATTTGGCTTTTCAAGGGAAGGAAGGTGGAGGCATAATATCATGGTGTTGACCAGCGGACGACTTTCCGATTAACTTTGGAAGGTTTGGGGATGTTTCGTCGTTGGTAGGCATTCACACTTCTCTCCACAAAAAGACATCATTTGAGCATGGGTCACTCATGCTTACAGTCATGTCTAGTACAGTTAGTAAGTGTTTTAAAACCAGAAATTGGGAGAAAAGTGTTGTGAAAGATTTGACTGTAATCCAAACAGAGAATAAAACCGTAAGTGAAGAAATAGTAAAATATAAATAAAAATTTATTAAAAAAAAATAGTGCTGGAAACATCACTAGCGGAGAGGAAGTATGATCCTTGAGACTAGTGTTCAGAGTTAGTGAAAGGGCTGTATTTGAGTTATACAGGAGACGGGGAGAGGTCAAGGGAGGCGTTCACAGTGTCGGTATACTGATTCAAGAACTCTGGCAACACGGGAAGAACCAGAGACTTCTGGTGGACGACTGGTGCAAGACTTGGAGGAAAATATTACAGTAGTTTCCCCCTTTGAGAGAAAATGCCTTCAGTGCCTACATCCTGCTGTGAATGCTGCAGAGAAAAACAAGTAACGCAGATGAAGATACCTCAGCTTGGGTCAAAAATCATCTGGGGGAAGAATTATAAAAATAGGGTCTATAAAAGTACAAACAAGACCAACAGGATTTTATTTGGATAGAAATCTCTCAAGGTACTCCCAGGACCTGCAGGAGACGATGTTTTTTAATATTGGCAAAACTCACTTTTTCTTAGATGCAATACTTGAATTATTTCTTCATCAAAAAGTCACTGAATTAACAAAGGAATATTTTTATGTGGATTAACAAAGTTTCAAGATGATTACTGGATAGTTGCTTATGTAAAATAAATCTGACTCAAAGATTTCAATCACATAAGTACAAACAAATACAGAAAGATAGATGCATACATGATATTAAGCTTATTTGACTGTTCTGTCATGCTCAAACTCTCAAAAACAACCAATTGCAAGACTGCAAATCAGGTGGGAATCTCTCCACCATCAGACTGGCAGAGATCATTGAAATTTTAATGCCTTGGACAGAAGATCAGAGTGAGCTCTGCTTTCTAGGATCAGGTAGGAATTTTACAAATTAAAGAAGTAGCTGTTGGTATTTTACAACAGATCTTTGTATGATGAACTGAGAAATGTGTTTTGGCCTGCAATATGCAGATGATCACAGAACAGGTATTTTATGGATCCTCCTGTACTGAGTACCTGTTGAGAGATATCTATGTTGAGATTTTTTTAAATATTTGAGAAATTAAGGGAGATAATGAGTTAAAGAAGCCATATTAAAAAATGAAGGACTGGAATTTGGAAAAAGGCTTAAATTTATTTAAATCGGAGATACAGAAACTGCCTAAAATTTACACCCTGAACCACTGAAAAACCCTCACTGTAGGGTAAAGCTCAGACTTAACTGAGTGAATAATTACCTCAGAAACGATACCAAGAGTATGCAAAAAAAACCTTACAGAGAATATAAAAGAGGAATGGCAAGCAAAAAAAGCTACATCTTGAAGTCTAAGTTAAAAGGAGAAAGTGAGAACTGCCAAAATTCAAGCTGGATTTATACTTATAAATAGCAAAAGGCTCACCAGACATGAGTAGAAGAAAAACAAAGAAAAAAAGTGGTGCAAAAATGTAGTAAGACCGAGTTCAAATTAAAAATAACAAAGGAACGGCCCCAAGCCTGATTTCAGATTTTGTCTCAGTGCCCAGTATGCACATTCAGAGCGCTAAGGTAGAAGATGGGAGCACAATATAATGGTTACTGAGGATGAGAGTACATTCATCCCATGACAGATGACCAAGACATATCTTGGTCAGTGGCAGGAAAGCCGAGAAGGGGGATGGGAACAAGTCTAAAAGAATGGACACATGAAGGTACAGATCCAGCAGCAAGGGGTTTTTTTGTAACTGAATCATGCCGGAGTGATAACATCTGAATGAAAAATAACAAATGAAGTATCTGCATCTAAGAAAGGGGAAAAAAGCTACTTGGGTAACTGTTGTCTGACCTCAGTGTATACAGGGTTTAGAACCATTTTTGAAGGAAAGAATAATTAAACATAGGGACCTATATAGAAACTGGGATAAAACATAACATTGGTTTACCAAAGAAAGAGCATGCCAAACTAACCTGATATCTTCCTCTGATAAGATAACTCAATTAGTGGACAAGGAAATGCAGGAGATTCAATCTGTCTGGATTCAGTAAAACATTTGATACTGCGCCAAATGGGAAATTATTCTTTAAACTGGAGAAGATGGGGATTATGTTAAAAATGTAATACATAAGAAACTGGAAAAAGGGGAGATAATAATGGGATATGCTAAAAGAAGAACTATTGACTAGGAGACAGTCGACTAACTAAGCACCTCTAAAACTGGTCTGTAAAATAATTTTAGTTAAAATATTCCTTAACAACCTGAGCACAAAAGCAAGAGATTGTTGACAAATTTTGCTGACGATGCAAAGCTGGGAAGCACCGTCAATAGAGCAGGAGATAGAGTCACAGGAAACAGAGTTTGTAACACAGGTGTTGCCACATCAAGATTACCCACAAGCTGATCTCAGCTCTGCTCTCCCGCTCTGTCACAGAAGTATTGGCAGTATCAACAAATCAAAAGACGAATGCCCCCCATTGTCCTATTGCAACCAGGGATTCCCCCCGCGCTTCACAGATCTCATTTGCCCAACCATGTTTTACACAAAGAAAAGAGAACTCAAAATGCTGAGATCTGACCAAATACTGCAATTTCCATTCCACGAGAAATTCCAGTATTTAAACATTTGTCTTTTTCTTTAATCAACATAAAAGTTAAATATGAACATTTTCCACAGGACAAAAACTTTCTAGTCAGAGATGGTAAATATTAAAAAAGAAAATGTCGGTATTTCCAAATTAAAGTGTGCCATATAAATCTGCTGAACCGATTCACTTAGAATCAGCTGGACATTTGGTTTGATAATCCTAGTTGTGTTCATAACCTAATGCACGTCTGATTCTCACCCATAAAACAGGGTTTCTAGCCAGCCTATCTCTACCTTGAGGCATTCAAAGGCAATTCACTGCTCTAATGGCCATATAGCCAAAGGAAATACTATACCACCAAAAGTATAATGCCGTTTTCCCCAACAGAGCATTGGTGGGGAAAGATCTATAAAATACAGCCCTTCTGGGCAATGCAGCATATTGTTGAACTGTTGCTAAAGAAACTTTCAGAAAAGTTTAATACATTGTCACACTTTCAGTAGGATTAAACTGATCCTAGGTAAACTACTTCGTTTTCATTTGTCTAATTGGAAAAATTAATTCCTGAAGAAAATTTGAGTTTGTAGAAGATGAATTTTCCATTAAAAAATTCTCTAACACCTTCACCTCTGCCACAGCATCCATACAGCACTAAGCGAAAGAGAACTGCATGTTTATAAACCTGACTGCAATTATAACTCTGAAAAAAGAAAAATAAAGTCACTCACTAGTCAAAGAAAATCCATTTATTTCATATTGATATCAGGGATATTTCAAATCCTTTTATAAAGCTTTTACTACGCGAACATACTGAGCATACTGAAAAAGTACTTCAAGGGCCAAAGCATGCATTTACATGACAGAATGTGAAACCAAAATCAATTTGTTGCAGCTCACCACATAGGCAGCTACGGTTACATCAGTTTTGTTCTTGGCCTCTGAAAACAACTGAAAATACACAAATCTGAATTAAAATAAAATCAAAGGTCTAACTTCAAAACAGCCCAGTTCCCAAGGTCCAGAGTTAAAGCATCTACTGCCTCTACAGATACGCCTCATGTATCACCTAAAACATCTAAGCTGCTCAATAACGTGAAGAAGTGAGACAGCAGCAGGCTCTAATATGGTGCAGGAGGTGCAGTCACCACAAATCTGTGGTTCTATCACCCACGTTTGTCTCATTTGGGTCCGGGGATGGTTCTACCTACTACCGTAGTAGAAATCACTAACTCCTGAAGTACGTCCACACCAGCAGCGCTTTGCTGGTATGGCTTGCTGGTAGAGCACGCTCAGTGCAGACTTGCTGTCTTACTGAGACAATTCCAAACAGTTTCTTACATTTTTCTAAAAGAGCTTTTTAAAATGCCTGTATTTCAATGGAATTAGAAACAACGTTCCTGTTTTCCCCTTGAGTATAAACGTTCACACCACCCCGTTCCACCCTTCCCAGCACTTAGAACACATCCAATAAAAAAAAATCGTATTTTCCTCCCACTCCCACTAGAGATGCAGACCTCCAACAGGAAGTTGTATTTCAAACTAAACTTGGGGGTAGAGGGGGTTAAGCTAGCCCTCTAGTCCTCCTCTAACGCCACTTCTTCTTCTTCGCTTTGAATTGTCCTCCAATTGCTCAGAGATATGGGTCACCAGAGAAATGCATAAGTACTTACAATACAGTATGTTAGTACTCAAATAGAAAACATGGTTGCTACTCAAGCCAAATAAACAACCTGCAGCAGGGGAATCCATAATGACAAACATGCTCTCATTACTACAGAAGATGCAGTAGGAATTCCTCACATCATACACTGTGTTTCATTTGGGCAACGTAATGTTTCCTCCTCCCCTCTGCTTAGGGAAAACTGTAAAATTAAAATTGAATGACAATAAAAACAGGAAAAATGGGGTCAAATTTATCCCTTGCTTTAAGTGTCACAGGGAAGAAGAATGTAGACTACTGCACTAACACAGTTTTATTGTGAAATACAGTTTGTTCTAACTTTAAAGTATAGTTCGATCATCTGTAACATAAATACCAAACAGCTCAGTCCTGAGATCTTTATCCTCACCAACGGTCCTTACTCATATGATTTCTTTTTTAAGTTGCACCATGTTTGCTTATTTTACAGTTCCAGCTTTAAAAAAATTAGTCAAAATTTTCAGTAATAAGCCCAGGAGGACCAAGATACAACAGGGAAAGGCAAGGCCCTAAACATATGTATTCATTGTTTAAGATGGGAATAGTTGAAAGGAAAGTAAACATTACAATGCAATGACAGATTAATTCAAGGTAAAGTTCTTGCCTTAGTAGTTTTATTGAATATTATAAGGGGGTTTTTCAGTACAAAGTGGCATTACAAAGTTCACTTCACATTCTGTATCAAGAGTACTGTTTTACAATTTTATTTTGCTAACTTCTAGCCCCTACAAACACAAGCTACTCTATGAAAACTGAGACAAAAAGGTGAAGTGCTTTGATCGAGCTTAGATGGTAAATTCACAACAGAACTGAGAGTATAATTGAATTATTCTGAGTCCTAGTGCCAAAATCCTGTGTATTTCCAAATACTCAAAACAACAATTAGCTACCTTACAACTCACTATTTTAGCAAAATAACTTCAAAACTAGTTCTGAAGCTTTGGTTGGTAAACCATGCACAGTAGCAACCTTTAAAACAAGGGATGGCACTAAAATACACAAGACATATTAAAGATGTTTTTGTTTTCAAACCAAACATTCCAAAACAAAGATCAAGTATTATCAAGCTGTAATCATTCAGTGGTAAAATATCAACGTGTTTAGAAAGTCCTTTTCTTAATTGTCTAATTTTAACATTGAAATCAGTACAAACCATGCTTAATGGTTTATCAAAGGTCGACACCACCTTCAATCACAGGACAATATTAACATAACCATGTCTCAGACAACCTTATAATACATCCTGGGACCTCCACAGCTTTAGCCACTGTCAAAATTGTGCTTTGAAACAATCTAATAAATAACTTAAAGAAGAATAATAATTCTGTACTAAGTACCTAAGTTTAAGAACAAGAATACCACCAAATTGTTCTGTGAACTATTAGACAACGTGCTTTTGAAAGCTGGATGTCCCTACATCAGCAAAAATAAAATTTAGCTTTCAGCAACCTTGAAGAACAAAATGCAGTAATACTTGAACCTGGTAACACCAAGATGTGTGAATTTCTTCAGCTGGTGCAAGACTATTACTAGATATAACCAAGGAAAACCATATGATTGTGCCTGTAAAACTAATATTATCATGCTAGTAAGTAACTTCCAGTGTAAACCCAGGCATAGAACTTGATGCCAGAGAAGCAACAATCCATGCAAGATGCGTTTGTATGTTTAACTTAGAAGTAAAATTTAAACACTGAGACCGTTAACTCTTTCACAAATTTGTCTTCTATTCAAATAAGGATTAATCGCAGAAGTAGGTGCTGAAAGCATATTTAAAACATAGTTTAACACATTCTGATTAAAAATTCTCTTCCCACGTTTTCCTCTGTTAGCATTCCTGTTAGGTCTTCAATCATACAGTTTTTCCTCACGGTAAAGAATCTTAATTTTTTTAAATAAAACAGTAGTAGAAAATCTCAATTCTTAACATAATCTTTGGAGCAAAGATGAAAATGGGAAAGAAAAAAGAAACATGAATTTTATAGCAACAACGAAACATACATGTATTTCCTTAAAATTATGAAGGATGATGTGTGTGTAAAATAGGGCGGGTAATGGCTTTCCAAAACAGACTGACCAGCTACAGAGTATTTGCTTTGTTTCATTTTGCCGTGGTTCATGGTGGTTGTACATGAGCAACCTTCTTGATACGTGATGCAGTTTTACACAGTTCCATTTGATTTGGAATAAAAAGGAAAAAGCGTACAAATAAATGCAGAATACCTGAATCATGTTAGCCTGGCAGATCGCATGTTGGGCTTTACTGAGGTCCAGGTTTTCCAAAATGCACAAATGTTAGATAAAACTCCTGCCCACACATTAACTGAAATACCTGAAATGTGAGTTAGATGGTCGTGAACAAGGAACAGCACGCAGTATCAAGCCTAGTACCAGTCTTCCACAGCCATCATACACCACATATTCTCTTAAAGATGGTAGCCCCATCTCAAAACCCTTAAGTCTCCTTGCCCCATTCCTCCTCCTGATAGTCCTGAAATTTCATAGTGAAAAACAATCTAACTTTCAACAGGATTTGTGTAGCTTTCATCCCTTTGATATCAGATGCTCTTAAAATAACTAACGTTTTCTGGCTTATCTCTTAATCATACTGGTATTGAAGGAACTGTTGATATTGCAGATACTAAGTAACACAGGTATAACTGAGCCAAAAGATACATACCATTTGGAATACACAAAAAAAAATCGGATGCTAGTTAGAAATATATAACCTTGCTAACTAAAAATAGAAATTTAATTCTTTTTTACAAAGATAAGACTCAAGAAACAGGAAAAATCATATGGCATGTTGGGAAGTTAAAAAAAAATTACTAGAGATTTTATTTTGGTTTTAAGGTTTAAGGTTAGACACTGTTGAGAAATAGCAGTTACATAAACTATATTACTTGCATAAACTCTAAAATCATTGTTTCTCTTCCTAAAAGACCATGTATGTATGTACCTAACACTGTTCTACCTTCATGTTAACAAGCCTCTCTAAGATGCCACGTAGAAGCTCCACTCTGTTTCAAATTTCTAAAGGGTATTCATAAAACACCTGTCATTAGTTACTGCTGCAAATGTTTAGCATGACTTCTTAAATGTCCATTCTGTTTTATATTTGCACTTCCCTGTTCTTACATAAATCTTTGTCTCTGGTACTTTACACATTAATTTCTTCAGCCCCCCTGAACTCATTCTTTAGAAAAAAGCACAGCAATCACGTCTCTATCTGTGCAGAAAAGCAAACAATTATACTGTCTGCTCTGAGGCTTGTCATTTTGATGAAGAAACATGACTTAGTGCTCATATTATTGCTATTGATTGCCAATCACAACTGGGAACTGTCTGAGCCACTCAGACAAAATTAACCTAAAAAGAGCACATTAATATTAGATTTTCTCATATAAAACCATAATTCTATAACCAAGGTTAGTGGGATTTTTTTGCAGTACAAACCTCCACTAAGACACTGACTATACAGATGGTCTATCCTCTTCCCCACTTGTGACTGCATGGACGCGCTTTAACAGGCACACCTGACCAAAGGATAGGCTTCCACAAGCCTGCATGGAACATATACAAACCTTATATGCACCTTTGTCTCTTGCATATTAGGGGGAGAACACCAATATGGGCTAAGACATCAGTGCCTACACAAATCCAGAACTACTGGCCTTCGTCCTAAAATGGAGATAAAGGCTGCTGAGCAGTTGGGTATAAAAAATGAAGCAGAAGTGAAGATAATATTTCTGAAAAAAAGCAGAACGGTTTTCTGGTTTAGGAAAAAGGAAAAGAAAATTCAACACAATCCTAGATGACTTCTACGTAGTCTTCATTTCATCATCATCAAAAAAGTATTCACCTCAAACTCTTTACTACGTACTGGCTCATTTTTCTAACATGAAAGTAAAACAATAAGCTTGAACCAAGTTCATGAAGATGCGTGGGGTTGAGAACAAGAGCAAGGGAAGTTAACAACAATGTTAATATTCAAAACTCATCTATTTCACTAGGGCAAGCTTTCAGCAGAGATATGTACAATGGCACTTTCAAAAACATTTGCTCTTCTTCCGACTGCACTTTCAGCCACTAGAAGGAAAGTAATATGGACCATTTAATAGCACATATGGTTCAACGCATAGCATGATTCCCGAGTACCAGTCACTTGTAAAGATTGGGTAAAAACTGCTTTTCTGAAGCTGGAAGTGTGCAGAAGCGATCTGGGGGATTGCCCAGGGCCCTGCTTTACTCCACCTGTGCCTTGCCTGCCAGGACGTTTTCCTACCAGTCAGCAGCTGATACCAGGTGCACATGGACCCCTCTAGTTAGCAGGACTCATGCACAAATCCAAAAAAACCCAACCTTCTCTCAGGCTGTAGATCCCTGCTGCTTGGCAGCTTTACATACTGCTTTCCTAGGATACGTCTTCTCTGGAAAAGACTGTCTGTCTGTTCTGTTCCTTTTTAACACCAGATGACTTACAAAGAAAACAAATTTCACCTAGGAAAGCAAAAGATTATATTCTTGGTAACAAAGTTGGAAACAAGATTACCAAGAAAAAGATAAAAATCTAAAGCTATGGATAATCTAAAATTGTGCTTCATTAAAAATAGCATTTTTAACCACCAGAGTGTTTCTCTGCTTCAAGGCAAAGCTTGGCTACAAAGGTGAGATAAATGACTAGCCTTGCAGCATCCTCCCTATTTAATCCATCAGAGCTCAGCTCTAAAGCTAAGTTGCAAGAGCAGGGACCAAGTTTTCATCCTCTGAGGCTGCTCAGAGCAGTGCTCTCTCCACTCTCTTTCTCTGCTTTGTGTTCAGCATAGGACCTCTAATCCCCCCTGTTCCCCAGCTTAATAATCACTTCCTGGTTCTTTTTATCGGATAAGAATGTAGTTTTTAGACTGATATACTATAAATGGCCATGACAACTCACATTTCCAATCCCAGAGGGGAAAGGAAAAAAAAAAGAAACCAAGGGGGTTTAATCATTTGTTGGTCTCATCCCATCACAATTCCTAAATGTTTAATGTTCGTTACAAAGTGGACACAAGCAACCTGCACTACTTAGCATTACTATTGATAATACTTCCGAGTAGCGGTATCAGGTCTGAATCATGGAAGCATAAAAGTTCCCTGTTCAGCCTCTGGGGAAAACAAATGCAATGTGTACCATCATGAAGCAAGTTTTAGCAGGGAGCAATCTTAATCCGTACCAATGACTGTCTGCTTATCCCAGACTTTCTCTACATGTTCCTCTTCGCAGTCCAACCATAGCAAACACCCCTGCCCTCTTTCTCACACATATGAAGGGTGACCATGCATGCAATCCCACCTGCAAATTCTCAGCCCATTTCCTCTAACTAAACCAAATTATTTCCTCATTTTCTTTTGAAAACTTATCCTAAGACAGGCATTCCCCATGGTACACTGGAGTCTCAGTGATGAAGCAGGACTCCAAACAGTAAGGGGAAAATGCCAGCTAGCACTGTGAATTGTTAGTTTAATTCCTGATAAACTTCCCATATTTTCTTTCCTCTGTTTCCTCTACTGTGAAGGTAAAGTATCTCTCTGATTTGTTTTGGGAAGGACATAAAAGAAGGAGAAATTCCTAGCTAAACTTCACATGAAAAGAGAACTTGGGAGCCAGATTTTGAAAGAATAAAATCTGAGAGATTCTGAGGATCGTATTTTCTCAAAATCAGTTCCCAAGCTTTTAGGATCCTTTATCTAGGGCAAAAGTGAAAATCTCTCTCACAGAGATAATGTAAAGATGAGGGTCCTGTTTCACAAGGGAAAATATGCATTCTTGTGCAATCTCTGTTCTAATTTCCTGACCCTCCAAGCAGCCTTGCAAAATCTGGGGTTTTTATATATATATATGTATACACACACACGAATCTCAACAAAGGCATTAACTCTAAATACCCGTCTTTCACCACAGTCATGGATAACACAAAATGAATAATAATGATGTATGAAATAGGAGGGCAAGGGACCTTCTAGGTCATTAAGTTCAGTATCTCATTATGACAGGTATCAAACATCACATAATGGCTTTTACTAAATTTTTATAGTTGGATTTTTATATCTGAAAACTAACTGGCTTTACGATACTATTGTTTCTTTTGGAAAGCCATTTCAGCATCTCACTTCTCCTCTGGTTCTAGTTCAAGTTTATCCAAGTTCAGTTTATAACTTTTAATTCCAGTGCCAACATTTTAGTTTAGTTTAAATAGCTTCATTCCCTGGCATTTCAAACCTTTTTTCCCAAGTATATTAACAAAGATAAATCATATTTCCTTTCAGGCTTTGTTTTTTTTCTAGGCTAAACAAGATGAATTCTTCTGGTCTTTTCTCATAAGATAGGCTTTTCCCAATCTGATTTTCCCAATCAACATAACAATTCTACTATTTTTTTTAATTCCCTGTTTTTTGCTTTGAGTGGGAGTAACTGAAATTAAACATACAGCACCACAGATGAGTCCTCAACATCCTTGTTTTATAATACCAATTTCAGCTGAGAGCAACACCCAGACAGAACATAAAACTGTCTTTATTTCATTCATGCCCATTAGCAGCTCACAGTAATCCTACAATCAACTAAAACACCCATGTCTTTTTCCTCCTCAGTCATTTCCAAGTAATGAGCCACGAGCGTCTGAAACAGAGTTCTCTTATCCTTACTCCCCAAGTACATGACCTTATACTTTGCAGCACTAAATTTTATGCTGTTTCTGTTATGCCAGTCCTCAAGGTCCTCTGGTTCTCTCTGTAGGAATTTCTTATCTTCTGCTGTATTGACAATGCCTCCAGATATTTTGCCATCAGCAAATTTAATTAACCCTCCTCTACTTCCTGTACTACAATCACTAGTTAAAATATAAGATTTGTCTGAGGATGTGTTTTTGTGGTACTATCACTCAGCTCTGTTTTCCTGTATGCTATTAATATAAAATGTTTTACTAAACTCTACATGGATTAGAAGCACTGAATTTTCTTTCTCCAACGAATCAGTTATTTTGCCAAATAATAGGTAATGGTTCAATACACCCACTATCTTCTGCAAACCCATTTCGCATTCTATCCTATTTCCATTTTCAACCTTTACTTATGTCCTCTCTAAGAATTTATTCAAAAACCTTGAATACCACTGATATTAGGCTCATAAAGCTATAGCTTTTTGCCATTTTAAATAGAAAAAAAACAGATTTCTTCTTTTGCATTCCAACACTACCATCCAACAAGATAGATACCTGACAGGAATTCTAGGGTAGAAGTTATCTTTTACCTTCTACTTCACAATCTCCTCTCAAATTTTGCTTCCCCCTTAATCGAAGTAATTTCTGTCTACATACACCCCCATTCTCATTAGCCATCCTGCCTTCTCTGAAATCGTCTTTACTGAAAATGGGAATTCATTTCCATTTACCTGGAGAGAGTAAAATATAATTTTGTCTGCAATCTTTTCCCTGGGCTTGCTTCTCTCCCTTTAATCTTTCTATATGAAGGGTTGAAGAACCTTTTGACATTTGTCTTAGCATCTTTTCAGGCCTATTTTCAAGATATAATGCGGGTTCTCTTTTGGGGAATTCTTATTTTATATCTAAAACGTCTAAGCTATATCTTTGCTCCATTCCTTAAGGTTGCTTTATTTTCCTAATGATCTTGCTACAATGGTTAGGTTTCAGACTATTCTGCACTCCCGACTGAAAGGAAGTCAAAGCATGCTTCAGCCAAAACCATTAAATGTCTTTAAGAAATTACAATTTGTCCTTCTGAAATTAAGAAACTTAAACACTTAATTTGTCCATCTATTTATTTTAAACAGAATCAATTCATGATACATCCATACAAGCTTGTTTTCTAAGGCCAGCTATTCTGCAATTCTTATTACATGCTAAAACCAAATCTGAAAGAGTTTCAGGTTTTGCTCATTAAGAAATCCAACTGCTGAAAAAATCCATCAGCTGTTACACGCAGGAGACTCTTACCATTTTTAGAAACAATACCAGAATAATAATTAAATTTAATAATGCCGTAGTTATCAACAAACCACTTGCAAAAGACTAGTGGGGAAAAATAATTCTACAGGTTTGCCTTCAAATGCTATTATTGACATGGTAAAAAACTTCTTGTTTCAACTGTTCTTTTAACCTAAAAAGTTGCAAATCCTCCAGAACTGATTTCTAGTTCCATAACAAACATTTTTCCTAACCTATTTTTGGAAAGATATGTTGAGTAAGCTTTCTATATTCTTCCAAATACTACGGATATGATCGCTATTTATCTACCATTACTAAAAATACTCAAGAAAAAATATAAAGTGCAGCAAAAGGAATTATGGAAAATAAGAAGAGAGAAAGGATTACATGTATTCCTGTTTATTTTACAATTAGATTCAGGGAATAACATGCTACTAAACAGAAATATGGAAGGTATGGACAGATGGCAACTATTGAGTATACGCAGTCATTTTATTATATTATTTGGTTTCCTGACATTATCAGAATGAATCATCTGTTTCAGCAAAGGCATGTTCATAACTTCAAGAGAGATGGCTCAGGTACCAGAAAGAACATAGCCATATTAATATGATACTCTGCCTGGGTTAACACAGTATCCTGCTTCTCTACAGAGGTTAATTATGTCTAACAAAGCAATGCATGAGTAATAGCTCCTCTCCCTCCAGAAGTAAGCACTTGTAACTCCTTCAAAAACAGAATAAATAGAAAGTCTCTGAAAAACAGCTTACAACCCAAGTTATTTCCTTGTTATAGCCACGTTTGAAACAGCTGAAAAATGTTTTCTCTTTTTATCTCTTTTCTGTCATTTGCAACATACAATACATAATTGCAAACTGTGTGAATGTAGTGGGAGAATCCATTTGCAAGGGTTCTCCCCACTCTAAGTGGCATCCGCTATGCGCTAATTCAATACTTTTCACAAAATTTAATCAATGCTTTGAAATTCTAGCATTTTACTAAGTTATTATTTAAGGACAAACATTTTATTTCAGAACCAGCTGAATACAACTGTATTTACTCCACAGTCAGAGATGAGATATTTTTAAATACCTATTTGATACTGATAGGGGAAAGTTTAAGAAACAAATCAAAAGATGGAAAGAAAAGAAAAAGAGAGGGAAAACCCACCATTCTGCTCTCCTGATCCTGAAAATGGAACTACTTGTAATCTAACTTCTGGCATTCTGAAACTGCTCTGAAAGTAGTCTCTAACTGACTAGAATGGGCTCATCTCATTCCTTACCGAAGTATTGCATCAACTCACTTCCCTCCTACTCTTAACACGTGTTTCTATTCATCCATTCACTCCTTCTATGTCTACGTATGATTAGTAAGTTCAGTTCAAAGTGTTAACTGTTCAGTTCTTAATAATTATTATTCAAAAATTTTCGAGGCACTTGATTCTCATTTGATTTGCTTAAGCACTTTGTTGTATTACTCATGTATGGTTATTAAATGTTCTTCCATCACTGAAGAAAACTGATTATGCTTTTTAATTACAGATTATTCACATCTTTGACGAGTGCTGTCCTTTATGAAGGTCTTCACATGTATAAGGGAACAACTCATCACAGCAGGATTTCTAGACCTGACTGAAAAAAGAGATACCGTTCACTGGAACACCTACAAGAGAACCAGATGTCAGTACAATAGACTCTTGTAAAACTGATGTTTACACATAGTTAGGAGATCTACAATAAAGGGCTGCCTTTGAAAAACAACAGGTAGAAGTTATTCTCAGATATAGTTTAAAATACGAATGGACAAAATCTGAAAGTAGCCGCTAAATAAAATACTGAAGACACCTTCCAGAATAGTAAGTGCATCAGATTACAACAGGGATTTCAACTGAAAATAATGAAGCGCATTAGCTGAAAGACATCAATAACAACCCCACTCATGTTATTTTTCTATTTCTTCCTTTTTACCAATATTTCTGTCACAGTAGTATCTGGGCAGTTTTCAGAAAGAAGACTTAAAAAAAAGAACATTAAAGTCTAGCTATTTTTAGAGGTATTTCTAGAGACGGGTTTGAAATAAAATTCTGTAATAAGACTCTTACTGTGGCAGCAGAATGCTCTTTTCGTGCACAGACAAAGAAAATAAGTAGTATTACTAGCAGAGGTGAAAAACCTGGAGAACTACATGGAGCAGTAAATAAAGTCTAATACAACAAATCTGATTTGCAGTGGCAAAAAATACCTTGTCTAGATTAGTGGTGGCCAGATTATTTCAGGTGCCCAGGAAGCTCTAGATTAGCTCCAGTGTTTGAAAATATGGTTTAGAAATACCTTTACTTCATCAGTAAGGTATGATTCACTTTGATTCAAAAACTTGGATATTAAAGAGCTTTGCATGTCTGGCTACTAAGACTGTTACCTGTAAAGCAGAATCAGATACAGTTCACAGTACAGTGAGTCCTTACATTAACTTCTGTGAAAGCTGGATAGAATTTTAATATATCCTTGCTCTGAAATCTACTACAGCAACCAATGCCCATGCAATACTATAGTTATAAAATTATGAAATCAACCAGAAAAAGAAAATCTTCAAATATGCAAAAAGACAGTAAGTATTCCTCATACTGAATTAAAAAAAGAGTATTTCCATTACATCTTGCTTTCAAAGATGGCCATCTACCTAAGTATGAGAGATGCCTAGCACTATACAGTGCCTGCACAGTAAGTCCAATGTTTTCCCTGGAAGTGTTAAGAATTTTTGCATATCTGAAGAACTGGGTAATAAAGTTGGTGGAATCAGTGGGCTTGCCGTATAGATTATGGATTTACTTTAATACCACACACACACAGAGCAGCTTTGGACAGGATTGTATATGTCCAGAAATTCAGGACAGACTTAGCTACTGAATATCTATATAACGTAGGATCAAAAATGCTACCAGAAAGGTTCAGTTCAGCACAGTTTTACTATTCACAGACATTCAAATCTTCCGTTCACAGTGACAGACGTATCAACTAAAGGCATGCTGGACTTCACCAAAGAATGCAATTTAATATCCATATACCCAGCATATTCTGACAGGGCTACAAGGCTGCCCATGAGGAGACTTTACTCAGTTAGTCAAGCACGCTCTCTGTCTTCCCAAAGCATAGGTACTTGAGGAAAGAGGGAAAAAAAATTCAATAGCAAAAACCCAATCTTTTATTTATGTAAGCATAGTTCTTCAATGAACTCATGTTTGTTTTTTCATATTGCATCAAATCCACATGACAAAACATTTTGAAATTGCTCATCAAGTTGCTTGTTAAATATTGCACACTCAGAATTACCTTGAATTATTTTGAAATGTTTTGTCTGACTGATTTTTCTTTCCTTCAGATTTGCATCTTGTGGTCATTTGAGTTTTAGGTCAAAGGAAGGACAGGGCTTTTCCTTCAGCTGGGACATTTATAAGGTCTTTCTCATGTGGATTCTCTGGCACACAGTAAGTTATCAGCACACGCTGCAAGTTTTCCCTCAGGCAGAGAACCCTTATGTTCTCTGTCCTCCACTCAGCCATTTAATTCCATAAAACTTACAGGAGCTTAATTATCTTTAAAAACCTCTACCTTGCTCAAATGTGGTTAACAACATTCCACTGATGGAAGAATTTCTGAGTAGAGGCAAGAGATAGAAACACACATCACAGAAAATCAGATCAAAACAGCTTTTCTAATACAATCCAATGGAGAGTATTATACCTTGCTAACTCTTGGTATAGCAGACCTTTTGCATTCTCATCTTTCCAATGTTTAATATTTTTCTTAGAATTCAAATTTGTGCAGTTACGGTTTATACAAAAACTATGTCTTTGATGTTAAATGGCAAGTATGTTCCTACCCTTTCAAAATGTGGGAAAAAAAATGGGAAACATGAAAATAAGCATCTAACAACAGTCAGCAAATAAAAATATTTTAAAAATTAGAAACTCCTGAGAGTTTCTACCGTTTACATTTGTATTTAAATGGCTGCAGTTGTAATATTTATTCTGGAAAGCTAAATAATTCCAGCTAATACCTGACCGTGGGATCAAAATTTTGATTGCATGCTCCTTCAATTGTTCTTTAACTGCATTTCTACATCTTAATCATTGGACTAGTTAAACATACATTAAACATACATTAAAACACATGCTGTGACACTGCTGAAGCATAAGGACCCTACAAAGGAGGTATTTAAATGTATTCCAGGCATCTTACCTGTGATTTAGGATTCATATAGGAAGCTTTTTTTTGCTTGTATTCATTCTTGCAAAACCACGTAACTACTCAAGACAATTAACTTTACCTTAGATTCTACATCTTGGACAAAACCCTCAAAATCAGAAACTTCCATTTAGATTAGCGGGTTTCTATTTAAGTACCTATGTGGCCTGATTTTCCAAAGCATCATGTACTCAGAAGCTTCCACTAAAGACAGCCAAAGGACTCACCACTGCTAAGTATCAGAAACCTATGCTTAGCTTCTAGAGATTACTGAAAATCATATGGCCCAGATGTCAAAAATGGGATGATCTTTATTCATGTTTAATTAATTTTTCTGACACAGCTCGCTTCTAACATGATCAGTATTACCCAACATCCCAAAACTGTGGATTTGACTGGGCAGTGCATAAAGGGGAGAAAACAAAAATTTCACAAGCTGAAGAACTAACGAAGCTGGAAGAGGGAATTCAGTTTGCTTAAGCTAGACACTTAATTCAGATTTATTAATTCAGATTCAGGGCTTAAGTTTCAACTTAGTTGGTGAAGAAATAACTGGCTTTTGAAGGCCTCCAAAAGCAGACCTTGTCTGCATGTCGGCTGCCTAAACTCAAGCAAACAAGATCTTTATTTACAGATACTCAAAAGCACATGCTTACTGCTCTCCACTGACGACACAGGAACTTAGGTCCTTATTTTAGGAGGACTACTTTACTAGGCACCAGTGCTGGTACACTAAGGTACTTAAGGCTACGCCTGCATCAGCAAGTAATACAGCACTACAGGAACAGATCAAGAAATTCAATAGTTGGTGCAGAGATCCCAAAACCTACAGCGTATGCAGCTCCAAGACTTTACTGCAGACTGGACTTAGTCTGATTCTTGAGCTGAAAGACCAACTACACGGGGTTCAAAGTGGTACATAAAAATTAGTCATTGGTTTGGACCCTCATACCTTCATTAGGAGTTGGTGCCCATGCAGTGCGTACTGGAACAGTTCTCCTAGTTTAGTGTAGTTTTCCCCAAAAGTAATCTAGTTGACATGCCCCAAACTAACCAACTCATGGCAAAGCTGGGGGCTTTGCTCCAAAACTACACTATTGCTTTGAACTACAGTACTAATGCAGACACAGGCTAAATAAATCTCAGGATCTCGCTATGGTTTCCATCCCTCCCTCCCCTTTTCTTCATCCCTGGGTGGAAATCAGTCATTTGAGTTATTACCAGCGCCTTTTTTCTCCATCTCATTGACTGGTATTGCAAAGCTTGTTTGGAACTTAGCATCTTCACAATATGAATAACCTCTGCCAGCTGTGACTGATCTTGGCAAACAACTTCAAAAGTACATTGTGGTGAAGTGGCAGACAGACGGTATGACCTCTTAAGATCATTTCCAAAGGAAATGAGTCAAAAACCGGTTACTCACAACCACTGGCTTTCCCATATTACTGCCTATAAGAGCTATGCTTTCATCCTAAATGTCCTTGATACAGAAATCCTTAAGAGAAGACCATAGCATAAACCACACTTTATACAAAGTTTCATTCATTTATTTTGAAATCTTGTAACACAGTAGCTGATTGTTTGAAATAGAAATGTGCATGTTACCACCCTATTACAATAAGGAGTTGTAAAAAGTGGCCAGGATGCGAACATTTCAAAACTGTAGGGAGAACACAGTGCAATTTTAAAGAAACTTTTATAAGCACGTTTACTGTACAGATTGTTATGCTATATATCTGTACATTGTTTATACCTTCCCAAATTTTTTCTGCAGTACTGCCATCCTACCAATTGCAGCTTATTTCTTCAAACTTCTCTCATTAGGTATAAGACTAAATGGATTTCGCTTAATTGAGCTTTTTCCTTTCCGTGAAATATTGATTTCTTTCTCCCACAAGTAACATATCAATAGTAGATGAACATCAGTGATGTTCCAGCTACTATAAATTGCTCTTTCTCTACAAGGGTTCTCCAGTCCAGTAACTGGCGGTTAGCATTTCAGTCACTGCACCTGTAGCACGTAGGTATACAACACACAGTGACAAATTCCATAAACAACTATCACAGTTACATCAATACAGAGAACACCAAATCCTTCAAGAAAAGGGTGAAAAGACAAAGTTACATAGTAAAGCACCTAAAAGCTTCCATATGCCAAAATGAACATTTCCCATGTAGTCTCAATTCACTCCCTTGTTGCTCACACTTTCTGAAAGCAAGACAAGATTTACATAAATGCATATTATTATATGACATTTAACTAAAATGAGCAGAATACCAGGAATTCCTATAATACTTTCAGGAAATCTATTAATAAGCTCATTTACCTGCTCACTATTGCGGGACTGAAGAGATTAATTTATATGCTGGGAGAACAGAATGTAAAATAGGTGATGGCTAAGCCGGCAAGCCTGTCTTGCTATGAACACATCATCAAAGACTCTTGCCATATGAACATGGTTATTTCACATGTTCGGGGAGGACCAACAGTTGGACATTTTTAACTGGTTTGTGCTCAGAAATTACATATCAACTCCTTTATCTCCTGGTCTGGCAAGAAGTAAGTGTCCTTCCTCTGTCTTCACCCACTTTTTTCTCCATCTCACTGACTGGTATTGCAAAGCTTGTTAGGAACTTAGCATCTTCACAATATGAATAACCTCTGCCAGCTGTGACTGATCTTGGCAAACAACTTCATAAGTACATTGTGGTGAAGTGGCAGACAGACGGTATGACCCTCCCATCTTGTGTACCTAGCTCAGTCAGTAGGCACGGGAGCTGTCCTTGGACTAGCAGGGTACTTAGCAACAACTGAAAACATCAGTGTGTTATCAACATTCTCCTCATACTAAATCCAAAACACAGCACTAGGAAGAAATTTAACCCTATCCCAGCCGAAACCAGGACAAGTTGTCTCCTTTCGCTATTGGGAGTGAAAAGTGCCAGCTCCAACTCCAGCTCTTCCCCATCCTTTAGTTCACGAAACCATTCCTCCCATTCAGAGTGACACCTTCCTTCCAGTCAGTAGCTATCTCAGCCCCGAAAATTAACTAGTCCAGATGTAACAAAGAAAATAACTACAAAGATTCTAAGAAAAGAAGGAATTTTAAGGCTGGGATGTTAGCTAACGTAAGCCAGGACATTTAAAACGGAAATTGAAATTTCAGTCTAAGACAGACATTTTGGCACAGGTATTGCATGATTTTTCTTTTGAGTATTGTCAGTCAAAGATCCTCACTCCTGGGACTACACCTTCACAGTACATTCCAAATACATACAACATGCGGAGATGCTTTGGCATTTGATGGTACGTGCATTTGGACTGACATCTTCTTGTAATATGTTTGACACTGAGCACTTTTATAACAAAGAACTGAGACAATTTCAACCCAAGTCTTTTCCAAAGAATAATGGGCAGCTACACATGAATGAATAAGTGAACAGTTTGCTACAGCAATGAATGCCTCTGAAAACAGCAAGTTTGCAGGCACCAGATGGAAGAAGAACATTATTGCAATTCCTGCATCCCATTGTGTAACAGCCAACAGAGCCGTTAACGCTTTCTGGTGATTTCTAAGCTTTTTAATGTGCTTTCCTTTGAAGGTGTTTTTTTGTGCCCTGTCAGTCTGCAAGCTAAGTTCAGCTGTCTGGGAAAGAAATTTTATTGGCAAGCTATAAAATAAGGAAAAATATAAAATATAGATGGAAATAAATACTACTTACGTTATCAAGTATGACCTATAACCTACAGCACAAGTCTTTCGCCTCTTACAAGCCACAGCTTTCTCTCTTCTATACTAGAGCCATCTGCCTTTCTGCATCTTAGTGTATCACTTATCCCACAGAAACGTCTATCTCATGATCCCAAGAAGTTTTTACACATTATTGTTTTCTTTTTGAGAAAGCAAACTTAAATCTTATTTAGCACATGACATTACATCTTCCTCCAGAATTCAGAGCAAAATGGCAAAAGATGTTTGAGTCAATTCAAATTACTTATTTTTTCATTGCTACCACCAGATCATCATGAGAAAGCTACCCATTGAGCAAAATACTCTTGGTTACAGACCTCCATTTATGCTAAGCAGTATACTTTCCTGTCCCCAAACATATATGAACATTTAAACAATGTTCCCTTTACTTGGAATGTGCTTTCAGTATCTTGTATAAAATAGAAGTGAGAGTGTCTCATGTAAATTGTCAATAAGCATGTCTAAGCGATGTCTGAACTAGTCCCTGGCAAACCAGGGCAGAGAGATTACACAACGTTAACAAGCTGAATTCAAGTAAAAAATACCTGCTCTGTATTAAAGATATATCGTCTTGCTCATTCAGGAAAACACCTGTATCTCATACAAATTCACAGAACCAAATTCATTTCTACTGTGAACTAGAATAATAATTTTGAAATTGGGACGTTCATAACTATGTTAGTACCAAATTTTAACACTCTGCTTTGGTAGTATCATGTTGACTGCCAATCCAGTATGAAAAATAAGTCTTATTTTCATAGCTACATTTTTAAAGGACGTATACTAAGACTCAAGTCCTAAAAGGTAAGAAAGCACTCTCTATTCACTGTGTGTTTGTCTGCATGAGGAAAGATAAGTTATTGTTATTATTGATCACAAAATATTTCGTAACTCTAGAACATATTTTCCTGCAGCAGAAGTTTCTAAATCTCAATCAACTTCAGTGCTATTTATTTTTACCTAGGAAGGACTAGACCTCAAAATCACACACTGATTACGCAGTGTAACTCAACAATGACCTCAAGGACCTCAAGAAGAAAGCTAAATCGCTATCTTTACAGTATTAACATAAAACCAGCAGTGATTGTTTTTTAATTAATAAGGGTAACAAATGAGATTGGCAGTACAGAAAGATTTAGCATGCAGAAAAAAAGTATGGGACTGCGTCTTTTTCCAGAGTAGGAAATAATCACTGTTCGTTATAACAAAGGGGAGAAAAGGATTGTTCCGCGGATCTTAAGAGCGATCCACGTGAACAGTTCAGAGACAATGATGGCGAGATGGTGTTGGGGAGGAAACTAAACTCACAGTTAGACCCCACAGCTAAAAGGACAATAATAATGATTAGGGAATCTTAAGGTGGGTACACAAACTGGCAGCTAGGATCAAAACTGCGTGGCCTAGCTTTGCAATAACAGCAATGACAAGCACATTTAAAAATGGAATACTCTTCGTAACTGTCAAGATAATTTGCTGCTTACATTTCTGATAGATTTAAAGTTTCAGCGGTATAACTGAAGGTGGTCTAACTGCAACAGCCCCAGGGGATGGAGTCAGGTCTGGCCTTCCCCTGCTCCCCATCTCCCACGGCACAGTCCTCTCAATGGTCTGCTGGACTGCGGTCCACGCCATGCAATTTAACACAGAAAAAGGGGCCATTACTTAAGAATCCTTTTAAGAGAAGTAAAATAATTTCCATAAACAGATAGAACACGAAATCTACAAGCTTTTTAACATTGGAATTTACAAAGCAGCAGCATACGGAAGTTTGGCCATTTTGCCACTGCTCACTCCAAGGCCCTAAATCTGCAATATTCACTCCAAGCCATCATGACCTGTATGTTGCAGGTGAATAATCCAAACACACTGAAAGATGAATCATGTAACACTGCTACAAAATACAGGCACTTGGCCAAAATAACAGTATTGCTCCAATACAGATGAGTATTGTCCCTAGAAAATTAGGGCATAATATTGTACCAGGACAATTTCATTTAAAAGAAATAAAGGAAGGCATATACGCAAGACTGGCACCATGGAGTATTTTGAGGTTCACCATAAAAAGTAAAATGCTAACAATTGACTAGATTGTGATTTTGTTTCCTTTGTGGTAAAACAGTATTGACAAATACTATAGTGTCATGTTTCTTGTTTGTGAGCTAATGTCATAAACATTTGAAAAATACAGTCTGGACAAAAAGACAATGCTCTGCCTGGAGTTAGGGCAGCACATCATCAGACTGCCCCTGAAGCAGCCAAATGCTGAAATTATGATTAGTGTTTTGCAATCTCCCTCGGGACTCCCTCACCACTCTGGGAGGGAGCAAACTGATCTACACCTGGCACAGCATATACTGCCCAAAACGCTGGTACAGCAATGCCACCCAGAGTGCTGGGAGCAAGGCTCATTCTTCTTCACTCTGTCCACCCCTGCTTGCCACCATCACTAACTTACGACATATGTATGGGCATAAAACAGAAGCACACTTCAAAACCCAGGCTTCCAAAATGCTACTTGTGACGCGGGCGGCTCTCTTACATCTCCGTGCCCCACGCTGGCCAAACCAAAACATAATTCTGTATCATTTAATTTCAAAAGTATTTCTGTTGTTCCAAAATCCCTTCCCTTTACCTTCTTAAGGCCATATTATTCCAAATACATATGAAGAATTGTTTTTAGGAATGCAAGAATTTTAACATTGATAAATATATTTACCATCAGTGGCAGTTTCAATGTACGTGCTTGGAGCACACTCCTTTCGCATTATGCATATCTCAATGATTAATCAGTTCTGAACAACCACCATTAATACGTACCATGTGGTCTACTGAATCCTAAAGTGTATAGTCTTAATATGAAAACGCACGCAATTTAGAAATAAAGCAAACTATGAAAGTAAAATTCAGAGTAATGCATGTGGGTCTTTTATGCGTTCTGATGAGCTTTTAACCACATGCCTGTCCACATTTGTGAGTTGTACTGAGTAACAACACTGTAGTGTACAGCCTCTTTCAACTCCTGAACAATCTAGTTTTGGAGGTTTAACTGGAGAAGTGTTTGGTATCTACTTGCTCACATGTGATGAAGAATCATTGCATCCTACTGGTACGCTCCTCCCAAACTCTTCATTGCCATTATCCGCAAGTACAGCACTGCTCAGGAAATGCCACAGCAGTACTATGTTACAACACACATTAGTTTTAATATATTAAATAATGTAATAGGATACCACAGTGTGGCCATACGTGCCACCATAAGCACTGCTGATAGGCCCATCACGTCAGTATCTCTTCCACTCATGGTAGCTCAATTCGAACTTTTTATGCAGAGACAAAAAAAGGCGGCGGGGGGAAGAATACCTTGTAACAACATACCACTGTATTGTGAACATTTTTTTTTAAATAGTAACCGACAAACAAGAAATGTCTATTTTTATACCAGTTCTTCTTATTAAGACTGCTGCAGTAATATTTTTAAATTGAAAACAGAAAAACAGATTTTAGTTTCTCACAAGCCCTTCCACTGACAAAATTGTAGAATTTGGAATCTCTGGATGTTTCGCCCAGGTATCAAGGCACGTCAAGCATGTGGCTATCAAAACATTTGATGCAAAATTCACCAAGACTTGTAAAAAAAGACATTACCCTAGCAAATTGAGAGGGGAAACATACAGCCCAGGTAGGTAACTATCTGAATGTGTGGCCTACATATCTCTGATACTTTTGCTGTATATGCAATTACACACAGTTTTAAGGTAAATTAGTCAGCATAAATTACAGGGCAAAGACAACTGCTGTTGAAATCCACTCTGGCACCATTTTTAAAAATTATTTTTTACAATCTCATAATAATGACTTAATTTATTAAAAAGGCACACATAAAAAAAGACAGACTGTACATTTATGAAATTAAATCACACTTAAAAATTATTTAAATTTTAACTTGAAGAATTAAAATTTTAAAGACTTCAGTCTGGATTTTTTTTTCTAGATGCACTAAAACCACCCATATACATTTTTCAAAACAACTAGATGTCATGGAAAAAATGCACTAAATGGAAACAAATTAACAATATTTCTTTTTAATATCTATAATACAGGTTCACCAGGCCAAATGAGGGAGCTTATAAATAATTTTGTCAGTGGTATTACTAGTCTCTCAAAGTTCAGATTCTGGGAAAACCATCTGGGAAAACCATCTTCACTTACCACAGTCTCAATGTGTGCTCCATAGAAAATGAAGGTTTATTTATTGCAGAAGGAAGACGTTCTGCCGGGATTATGCCATGCCTTCAACCACCGTAACTCTAACTGAACTGTCACATTTACTTACCAATCCGAATTAGAGCATCTTTTTCTGTGTTTGCTGTAGCATTTATTTGCTAATATTAACCGGCAACTCTGAATACTAAGATAGCAGATAAAAAGTTGAAATCACTCTACGCTAACACCTAAACTAAACAGACATCACTTTCAGAGGTCATACAATGTGCTGCTTCAGTTCTCCCAAAAACATCATAATTAGTTTATATATTTGCTGTGTTATAATTTCTAAGGTTTGTGAAAACTTATCAAGCATATCCTACTGGGTAAAACAGAACAGCAGTCAAAGAGTGTACAAGATAGAGAATTAAGATCAGAGTCCCACCACCCACAATGATAGTCAAGCCAACAGCATGTCATCAAAGCTGTTGAAAACTAAATGTAACTACTGTTAACAAGATTTGCCAGGATACCAAAGTGACACACAAAAAATGATCTACAAAGGTCTGTGCGTAGGAGACAAAAACTTCCCATGTCTCCAGAACTTTACAGGAGCAGAAGCATTTAGCCTCTTCCATGAAGACTGAGACATCCCAACAATGAAGGAGTCCAGAAGCAGGACATACCTGGGATTCAAATGACTTCTGTCACCGCAGCATTATTCCTTTACTGACATTTCTCCAGCTCAAGGAAGGGGTGTAATGTCTACACCGAAGTTTCTTTCAGCCTTGATATTTCTAAACAATGTCATTCTTTTGCCAAGACTTTTCATGTAGAACACAGTTAATAAAATTCATGCCGAATATTTTCTTGTGGCTTAATAAAGGCTAATTCCATTTTCAGATTAATACATTTTTAAGCAAAATCACAAGCATCTTCCCTGCATTTTGCAACACATTTTAGATGTCATTAGAATAAGTGGTTTCTTGATTTATTTTTTACAGGTTTCCATCAACAATTTGGGTTTCCTTTCTGTGACCTGGCATTTGAAAAGATTTCTGGTACATATGCTAGACAATGAAGCATTAAAGCAATTTGGAAGATGGGCCCAAACACTGGCCTGGCTAACACAGAATTATGGGGCACAAACATGTACTGTGGCCAAATTAAGGCTGACTAGCAACATTTTGGGCAGCAGCACCAAAGAAAGAGCTCACTCCCGGGAGACCTAATGGAATTGGGATAGGAAGCCAAGAGTGATGAAAAGGGTCTGAGCAGCTCTGAGACAAACTGAAATAAGAATAATTCCTTCCTATCAAAGCTACCAAAGCCTCCCACATCAGTTTTTCAAGGGAACATATTTTGGGTTGAATACAGATGCAGCATGATTTAATTCCCTTCTCAGAGCAACAGGGAAACTATGGAAAGGACTAGGGGTAAACTCACCTGTTTTTGAGCAACTGCACTGCTCTTAAGCTCAGATCATTCATTACAAACTGATGTTTTAGGTGAGTATGTAATACTTGATTTTCTCCCTCTTTACTAAGGTCCTTTCACTATTTTCTGCAAGTGAGTGCTGGATTCCATTAAATCTATTTACATTTTTCTCCTTAAGTAGTTTGCTGGGTTTTCAATTCACATTTTTTAACCATCCAACAAATACTGTGGTTATGCAAATGTTTACACTGAGTTCATCTTATTTACTTTTGCACAAAAAAAGGAGTTGTTCTTAATTTAAAAATACCAGATTTGTTTAGAGAAAAAATGATTAATAATTACTAAGAATTGTCATTTTCTAGTTGTTATAAACTGAACAGCACAGCTGAACAGCAAATCACATGGTACTCTGAAGTTTAAGAAAGATGTCAGACTCATTCCCACATCCTGCATCAGGCACTAACACTAACACTAATGAACATCTGCCAGCAAAGGTGGAGTCCACGTAAAAGTAAATACATAACTTAATCAACATGTTTGTGAAGCTCAGTGCTCATTTTCCAAAGGCAACATCAGGTATTAACAGACCTTCAGCATTGTCAACCTGCCCACTCTTTCACAAAGTAGCAATGGCTGTAGCTTCAGAAATGGTTCCACGCTGACTCACTTCTTCTGCAATACCCAGAAGAGCTGAGACAAACCACACACACAGAATTATTACTCCAAGTTATTGCTTCCCTTGAGCTATTTGAATAACAAACAAAAAGAATGCATAAAGTGAATCCAGATTTTCCAACTCTACTCTTTTAGAATATAAGCTCTTTGAGGCAGAAGGACTATCTTAATTTTGAATTTTGTACAGTATTTTTCACCTTATCAACAATTCACGTAACAATAAATGTAGTTGTTCTGTCCTTGCTTAAAATGTGTCTACATAGCACTTAACTATGGAGTTGGATACAGCTGATGGTAAATACTGAAGTCTAGAATACAAGGCATCATTTCGGTGCAGTTGGCTACCTGGGCTCATAATAAAGTGAAATATGACTTTGTAAGCATTTGAATAGTTTCAATCATAGGGAGGAAAAATAATTTGGTTCACTGTGATTTACTTAGACTGGAAAAAAGAAGGATGATTGAAAAGGGAAAAAACCCCACAAATATAGAAGGGTAAGATTTCACTTCCAGTGGAAGCAGAAGTTACTGCCTCACACAGTCAAGATAGCAGTGCCACAGTATCCCTCAAAACCAAGCCCAGGTTAAGTTCTTCAAACTTATTACCTTCCACAGCTGGTCATCATTGCATCTAGTCTCAGTGAAGAGGCTGCGATGAACAACTTACATGAATCTCACTTATAAATTTGGGTAATATAAAGTTGTCAATATAGAAATATTTGAAACATGTTTCCACATATAAAATAAGTTCCACAAAAGACGATACAATTCCATGTTCATTGATACAGACCCTGACAGATCCCTTGGCAGGACAGATTTGATTTGGATCAAGAAAGAATATACGCTGAAGACTGTTGTTGAATTAGCCAGAACACAGTATGATGGTTACACTAGATTTATGCTGTCTGCGGAAAAGTATAGATGACACTCATCTGGCATAAAGTCAGGACAGCACAGAAAGACAACAACTGATTCAATAAAAATTTAACCAGAACAAAATTGCAACTTAAAAATTTTCAAATGGCACTGTGTGTTTGTATCAGTTCCTTGCTTTGCATCTCACGCTATTTTTGTTCTATTGGAAGGTACTCTAAAAGATTTATCATCTCTTCAGCTCACATCCTAAGGACTAAGTCTGATCTTACTAGTTAGAAGGGTGTCTCTCCACAAACTCAGCCAAAAGTTTGTTTACGGTTAGTCACAATGTCATTAGTAGTTTCTATTAACCAATCTGGGTGTTGAAACAAACATCTTCATTAAACTAAATCCACAGAAATCAGAGAATGGCATTCCAGAGGAACATTCTCAATCCTTTTCTAGTAAGATGGCAAATGGAAAAATACGATCTGCATAAAACAGGATCCCCAGGCACCTGGCTAGATAAAGGGCTAGACAACTCAGTTACTGCCAAGTACAGAGAGAACTTTCTTAAACTGCTCTAAGTAGATATTGGCGTTTAAGCATACCTGTCTCCAGATACCTTGCCTTTACAGTGTCAGTGCATCTATGTGGGCATAAATCCTTTTTCACATTTACCCTCATCTAAGCTTGTGCTAAGGGTCGTTTCAATATAAAGAATAAAATCCAACTCATGATGCTTACACTGTACCCACTTAAAGCTGTGAGCCTTCTCACAGCTCCCAACACCTTATACAGTCCTCACATGAGTTCATAAGATAATTTCTCTACTGCCTAGGACAGCTCAGGAATTAGCAAGAGTGTGTCTGGAAACTAGCAGATATCAAAGGTTCGCTGACATGCGAAAGGATAACAAAGAGACAGTCTGAATTCTGCAGGCTTGCCAATGAGCTGAAGAAACCGTCAATTAACTGTTATGTGCATGGCAGAAGCCTTCAAGTTCCAGAAAATGGAAGACCTGCTTCATATTAGATAACATGCCAGCTTGCTGCAGTACAGTCAAGTGGTTCCCAAACCTGTTCTTAGCTTCTGCTGGTCCTATGGAGCAGGCTGCCTCCCATTACAGCAACTTACTGCCAATCAGCTGATCCTTAGTATCTCACAATACCTGCAATACAGGAACCTACGTGCAAGTAAGATGTTCCAACAAGAGCTGGAATACAGCAACTTGCACCATCACCCCCCCAAAAAAGGGTGATACTTTGGCATACTAGCATGTGCAGATCCATTACAAGTACTGAATGTGACTGCCAGTTCTGACTCCCAGTATCACAAAGGCCATAGCATCCCACTGCACAAGCATGCCAGTCTCAATGTAAGGATTTCAATGAAAGCTTAAGCCAATGTCAGTTGCTCCAATGGTTTATCCTTAAATCCTTTTTTTTTTTTTGAGTTGCTACTTTACAAAATACAGTCCTCAGCTAAGTATAAGCTTTACTGTCAAAGTGAAACCTTGGCCCCAGTGAAGTCACCAGCAAAAATTACTACTGCTTTTAGTGAGCTCAGATCCGTATTTTGTTTTATGAGATTCACATGACAAAATGCAGACATATACATTCAGGTTAACCTGGATGATGATCTAGCTTCCCTTCATTATCAGGAAGAAAACCAGACACTTCTAGACTCATCTTCTCCTAGAGAAGACACCTAAAATAGGTTGACTGAGTTATACCCAAAAATGCTTTTTTAACTCCTCAGGCTGAAACAAAGCTTTAAGTGACAAGACTGCAGATATCTAAAATAAGCTGAAAGAAACCCACACAGAGTTTTATTTTTGGTTTTCAGATGAAAACACAACTTGTGTAAATGGAACCAAGCGTACCACATAATATAGACTGCTCTGTAGAAAAGACCACAATACATAGTTATTCATCCATTCTTCACCAGGAAGGCTCCAAATATTTAGATACCAGACAATGAGATGGAAAGTTGGAAACGTTAACTGTCCATACGACCAATGAGCTGAAACAAACTTTTCAAATAATTTGATCAGGTTCCCAGGAGATCTCATAAGATTAGCACATTTTTGGTACTGTGACAACTGATAATTGATCTTCTATTTGAATAAAGTTACTTCAGCTATTCTGTGTATTTTCTGCACGGAATCATTATTCTTCAGTATCTCTTCACAGATTAAAAATTAGCAGAACAGTAATAATTTTGCTTCTCTGCAGTTTCAACGTCCTAACTGTACTCTTTGCTCAGGATATACTCACTGATTTTTTCAGCCTCATCTCTTCCCTGATGCATCTTTGGTTCAATTACTTAAATAGGAATTATATGCTCACTGTGGATAACTTCCCTGTATTTCCCTCCAGCTTCAAAAATTTGTCTTTTAATTTTCCTCCTAATTTTCACCTTGCTTGCCAAAACTAACGTTCTATTTCTAATGTCTGAACTGGACTCCCAGGAACAGGAGGGGAAAATCTTGCGGCCTCTTATGCCCTGTCATATACCACAGTACATTTATTTCCTTGTCTTTTTGTCAACACTAGTTGTTCCTAACAATGGATATCGATTACTCAGACCTTAATTTCCTAATTTTTCCTTTCTTGCTGTTCCTAGTTAATTATCTTACATAAAACTAAGCGTTGCATCTCCTACCACACCCTGAAGGAGAAGATCAGACTACTGACAGATGGAAATATCTCAATAAGACACAAATAGTAGAGATACAATATAGAAAAATCTAGATCACAACAGTAATTCTGAAACTGAAAATTGTGAAATATGCAACTATCAGACAATGGCCACAATTTTTCCAAATGAAATTAAAATTCTTATCCAGAGCTCCTTTAGACTTCAAATATATAAAAATAAAATTTATGAATTTTCTAAGGAAAAAAATGCTAAATATTGAAGCCATATAACCAGTGGAAACCTTTCCAAGTTCTACCAAGACCACAACTTTTGCTGAACTCTATTCATCAGAATTGTGCTTGAGCAAATTTACCCCCTCTACAGGCACCATTTCCATCTTTCCCTTAGTATTAAATACATAGTTTTACTTTATGTATCCATAGCAAATTTCATTTTCCAACTTATTGGTGTGCTTCTCCCATTTTCTAGATTAAATAACTTTAACAGCTGGGTTATCCTTCAGTTCAATGAAGAATATAAATTTGACATAATCTTTATTAGGCAGTGAACATTTTGGAGAGGAAACTCAATTTTTTTTTTATGCATAACCTCATGTCTTATAACCTACCTAATTTACTAAGACCTTTCTCTTGCTTCACCCTTCATCTTTACTGCCACTACACAACATGAACAAAGGCCCTTTCTCAAAGAGGACCAGCTAACGTTCAAGGTCCCTTTCAACCTAGACATTTCTATGATCCAAAACATAGAAATCTTGCACAGTATTTCAAGAGGTAATTATTAATATTATTAATATTAGTATCTTGATAAACCATAGAGTTTGGCCTGGAATCATACTTCAGTATATTAAAAACTGTTTATTATTACATTTCAGTATATTAAAAGCTCTGTTTCAGTATGTTACAGGCTCTGAAGCCTTTTTTGTGTTGTGACACTTTTTGTATAGCTGATACTTCCTTCCAGAAGAAGGACTCAATAGCTTTTTACAAGATGTTCTTTTAAAATACACTCTGTAATAAAGACTCAATTCATTATTAAAAAAAAAGTCACAATCGTCAAAAGTAATTTTGAATATAAACAGTAATCTGTTCTTACAAGTCGGGACTGAAGTATACAAACTCTCCCGTAGTGATAATTAAGTAACAACCTCTGAAGCATTGATACTAGCCTTCATTTTAAGAAATACTAGAATTTAAATTAAAGGAAAACTTAAAATGCTTCAGCTACCCTTCATACGACTTACATACTATGCTTATAATTGGTAATTATCAAACAAATGCAAGGTAATGATTCTAAAGATTATATGGATTCCAATTCATATCAAGTCTGGTGTATCAGCAATGGGGCTGTAAAATTTTCTTTTTTTTTTTTTTTACTGGATTCAATGAGTTCTTTTATTGGTAACAGAACCATGTCTTGTTTCCAGCTTACCTGTGTCATTTGAACCCTCATGACTGTTCCTCATGACACTCTAAGGAACCAAGGTGCTGCTTTAGTCCAGTCCTGTACTTGCACTGACTAGCCAAACAGCACATAAAGATCAGATTTCCACCTGCCAGTAAAAGTCATGTTTCATCTAGCCAGCCATCTGCTTTCACAAAATTTTTAAGAACCAAATACTTTTTGATATCTACCCCTCTTTAAAATACAGCTGAAACCTGTGCGTGAACTCAAATCAGTAGAAATCACAGACTAACAGACAGCATGATTGTTTAAAGTGCCATTTCCTTCAGAAACCAGGCCAAAAGAATACTCATTTCAGACCCTGTACCAGAGTCTCTGTGGAAAAAAAAATAAAAATCAGTGTGTTGATGAAAAAGAAAAGGAATTGTTGCAGAAAAAGGTAACTGGAAAATATACCATGTCCATCTATTCAACAGTTTATAATGTATAGAAAACACTGTTTTCAGTCAATTATAATCCAAGATTTCTTTTCGTATTTATGTTAACAACATAAAAAGGAGTGAATTTCTATTGTTTATATCTTGATTAGTCAATAATCTGGAGGTCTAATGCAGAATCAAACAAGCAGATAATTATTCAGCTCAGTTCACCCTGGGTTAATGAACTTCATTTTCCAGAAGAAAAGTTTATTCTCCTTCAAGAGCACCAAAACTATTTTACTTCCCACCATCAGTTTCAAAAAATTGCTCAGTATTTTAAGTTAGTTCCATAGTAGAAAAGTATACATTGAGTATACACTGAGTATATACAACTTAATTATTCAGTATCACTTCAAATTAATATTAACCTCAAAGTTTTCTTTATTTTTTAATTAATATTTACCTCTAAGATAACTAAATCTTATGTCTTTTTCCACCAAAAAAAAAAAAAAGTTTCCTTAATGTTAGTGAATCAATATGCAAAGAAATATTATCCTTCCATGACAAAAATATTCACATAAAAGATGCTGGAGCCTTTCCATTTCCTCCTAATTTATCACCAATATAGCTGTACACCTGAACGAGAACTCGTGTAGGAAGAATAATTAAAAGCCACTGGTAACTTAAGATCTGAAACCTTTCTGGAGGGACTTAATTTAATAGTATAGTATTTTAAAAAAATCCTGTTCGTGATTTATTTTATAAACACAAAATTCTAAAATTTGTACTTACTTCAACATGTGTAAATAACGTTTGTTCAATGTTATCATTGTTTTTCTCCTTGAGATCTGGTGGGATGTTTCTATTTCTTACTTGGAAGTGTGTTTTACTAAGATAACCATCACCAAGGTCCTGTGTTCAGAAAACAAGAAAGAAAAAAAATTTCTGTAACCAAAATGCTAAATGCTATCACTGTTCTAGAAAATAAACAGAGCATGGCATTTAGGCACAAGCTCCAAGTCTTTATAGGCACCGATGACTGCATGCTTTTCAGCATCTTCTCACAGGTAGTTTACACTAGTTCTTGGTGTTAAAGGAAGTCAAAGACCTAAACAGTAAAAATAAAATTTAATATAGGTATTAATTGAATAAGACAACTGCTACCCAGGGATCAGGATGAGTGCCAAAGAACTGGAAGGCAGTGCACTAAGGTCATGAAGAGATGAGCCGCTATTAACGATTTTGACCTATTTCAAGCAATGCATTCACACAGGTAAAAACTTCCCAGTTCTTGGTAAATTGGTTTATTTTTGCTCTGTTCTCCCTTTAACTTTCTTAAAGTCCTGGAAAAAAAAAAAACAACACCTCAGAACTTATGTGTGCAGAGTCACAATTTGTTCCCTTCTCTTGAGTATCTCTGAGGGTCAAATGTGAGAGAAAACAGATGAAGCTGTACCTTCTCCCAGTTCCCTTTTTATCATTCTGCCTTCCAGGCCACACGGTCTACTGTTGTAAAAGGCCCTTGCACGATTTCAGAGTGGCAGAAGGAACTTTCCGCCCTTGCTGACCTGACTACCTGCACACATATATAAACTTTTTTTTTTTAATTAGAAGTAATAGGAGAGAAAAAGTTTAATAACAGATCTGGAAAACTGTACTCTCTGAAAGGGAGGAAGAGTATGCAGAACACAAAGAACAGTAGTTGCACGTTAAGAACTTATTTCTCAAAGGAAACAAATAAATTGGGGTTTTATTAGCTGTTTCATTACGTTTTATTTCAGACAAACACAGAAAGCATATGCGCAACATCTGATGAAAAAGGATTCTATTCAAAACAGTCTCTCTACAAAATTCATTAATGTAGCATTAAATTGCTTGACAAGGCTGCAAATTTAACTATAATTTAACTCTTTGGTTAATCTGTCATGGCTGACACAGTTTATTTCATGTATTTTGACCTTTAAATCAACATGGGTTTTATTCTGACACACCCGTTCTCTCTTTTCAAGGACACTGTAGAATATATGTACCTCCAAAATCTGCTACAGGCTATTTGTTTACTTTGTTCTTATCAAGTTTCACACCTGATAAAAAATGATAATGCTCTCTGCATGTATTTTTGTCCATGAATTTTTAAGCATGAATCACACTATAAGCAATTACCTTACTTGTAACTTCTACTGCACCCCTTATTTTCTCACTAAATCTCATCAAGAGCATGAATTCACCAAACTTTGCTGGATGTCCTCGATGCAGAACCAAGTGCATCCTGTGCAATGAAGAATCAAGCATGCAGAGGACAGAAAAATTAAGCCTAATTTGGTGATACAAAAGCCACTTCTCTCACTCTCAACACTGAAGTCTCTCCTTGTGGAGCTTCTTGCGAGTGTCAGCAGGAGTAAAGCTACCTGCATTGGTATTTATCCCCCTAAGAGCAGCAAAGTAAGTACTACAGCCACCCACAGAGGCAAAAATGCCCCAAGGCACAATGAGCTTTGCCAGAGAAGGGTTGGATATAGCATTCATCTCCCTGAACCAGTTCTTCCTGTCAGCAGAAGGGAGCCAGCTCCATAGCCTTTGCATCCTGTAGTATTTGAGTGCCATGAAAAATACCTGTGGATAGCTGGAAACGTGGAGGTAGCAGTCTCTGTATTTCATAGCTGCATGTGAGAGACTGGAGGAGAGGTGGCAGGAAAGAGAAGCAACCGTCCTGTTGCACCCTCTGTAGTGTTATGTATTTTGCACACTTCTGCCCCATAAATAAATCAATACTTTAGCAAGGACTTTGATCCCGTTAATGTGGAAAGGGAGTCCATTTCTACCCCACCTGTCTTGTGAGTATCATAAGCAGAAGTGAACTGATACAGCCTTTGATATGACTACCTAGATTAGCCTAATTAAATATGAAACAAACATAAACCAGAAAGCAAATGTGGGGCAGCCTTCACGACCAGGATTTAACTATCCATCTCTAACAACAGCACCCAAGTTTAACTCCATCAGGTCCTACAGTAGAGGTGCCCTTGGCTTTTTTACAGCTTTCTTCTAGGAAAAAAAAAAGCCTATTATAAAAATAACATAGTTTAGAACATTTCACTTGCAGCTATAAATACAGGGTTTTGCTTGGGCCATGTGAGCTTATGCCACAAGAGCCAGCTCCACAAAAACAATGAGTATTTCATCATCTAAATTTAATCTCTACAGAAAACATAGGAACACAAGAACACAGTTCTACAAGCCTGGTTTACTTGTGTGGTCTTATTGCTATCAATGGCTTTATTCACGTGAGTATGGAATGAGGAATGGGATCCAAGTGCATTACATCAGCAAAATTAAGAGTGCCCCAAACTACCCACAACACATATACTGGTAAAAAAAGCAAAAAGACAATGAGACATCTTGTTAACGAAAAGCTTCCTTCCCAGACTACATACTATAAATGGCTGGTCTCAATGGCCAGGTTTTTATCACACACTGAAATCACAGAGTGTGATAAAGAAAAAGAAAAAAAAGAAAAAGAAAGAAAACTCCTAGAATTTTTTGTATGTGAGAACTAAAATCTATCTCATTCTGCTACTTCCAGCAAAGTTTCTTATTTCACAGAAAGTTCTAGCTTTGACCCATGTATTAAATTCCCAATAGAGGCTCAGAGCATCTTTCTTTGTTGAATAAGCCCTCACAAATATAGCCTTGGACTGAAATCTAAAGTTTCAAATGGTTGCCCATAAGAAAGGGCGCATTGTAACACTTGGCTAATATTTGTGCTCTTTTAAAAACTTCTAAACAGAATGCATCTAAGGTCAAAATCCTGCTTCTTACTGAAATTTGTTTTATCTGTGATGAAAGGGTTACAAATGCTAATGTATAATTACTTACGTAGAAATGATGGCATACATTTAGCATTTCAAAATGGTACAAGCATGATTTTTCTCCCCAAAATTCATGAAAGCGTAGGAAACCACTACAGCCATTAAAGTAAAAAAAAAAAAAAAAAAAGGCTAAAAAGGCTAGAGAAGTAAATTTTCTACAGCAGAAAGAAGAAATACACAGATAATGAGTATTCCAAACCATCCATTATTGAAATCCAGTCAGAGAAGCAAGAGAACATATGAAAACCTACAAAACCTACATTGCCCACCCACCAAAAAAGTGTGGCAAAAAGAAATCCTAGTACAGGCTGGATTTATTATGAGAGGGAAAATAACAAAAGCATTCAAAGTAGAAAACACAAGTATTCAAAATATTTCTGTTGTTATTACAGAACAAATACAAATTATGTAGCCATAAGCCATAACTATTAAGAAGTTTTCATTTCAGCAGTGGTGAAGCAGGACATTAGCATGAAGTGGTTATCATTAGGTATTTTTACATCAGTACGTGTACGTAAGAACTGCCAATTTTCTTTAAGTCTTCCAGCACTGTGGAAGTTTCAGAGAACTTTGAAGAAAGCCAGTATGTATCAATATATACCTTTATATACTGGCTAATTTGTGTAACTATACACATATTAGCTTGACATCATCCCAAGCAAAGTAACAGAAGACGTCATATAGAATTCAGTAAATAAAGAAATATATACACTAAATGTAGTGATTTTTAAGAAAAATAGATTTTGTCAGGGTAACTTAAGACATGTTTGGTTGATAAACATAAAAGCCTTAACAATATATGCTCAGACTTCCATAAGATAACTGTTGATTCCACAAGCAGAAATTAAGATATTAAAATAATCCCATACTAATCTGACATACACTAAAGGATGAAAAAATGATTAATTCACAGATCTCAAATGTAACTTAAAAATGGAGAATCGTCATAAAAGAAGTGATTCTAATGGGGTCCTGTGAGACTAGTCTTGGCCCCGCGCTACTTAAAATTTTGATTAATGACCTAGAAACAATATGTAATTATTATTGGTGAGGTTTGAAAGTTATGGGAAAGCAGCAAATAACAAGGATTGATCATTAATACAGACAGATTATTCTGGTTGCTGTACACAACTAACATGTATTTTAATACAAAATATTAAGTCACACATCTAGAACAAAGACTATGTGCTATTTCAGCTTAAAGGGTTAAAGTGATCCTTGGATATATAACTACAAGCACTTGCCCGGAATAGGAAGGTTTGAATTTCACAGTGAAACAACATTCACTGTCTAGTTTTGCCCACAGTTGAAAAAAGGATTTTTATATACTGGAAAGGATTCAGAGGAGATCCGCAAGAATGATTAAAATATTGGAAAACATGTCAACTAGTCAGGGAGCTCAACATGTTTTGCTTTTACACTGACAAGGTTAAGGAATGAATTGATCTGAATCTAAAGTACCAAAACACAGAGAGTTCTGATAAAAGAAGGGTCCTCAGCTTAGTAAACAAGGTACAGCTACCAACGGCTGGAAAATGAAGCTAGGTAGTTAAGACTAAAAGTAACGTTTGTTTGGGGTTTTTTTAAATTCAATTTTAGGCATAGCCAACCATTGAAAAGGCTTCTTGAGAGCTCTGACTGTTTCCCCATCACTGGGAATTCTGAAAATGAAGACTGCATAATGCCTTAAAAGACATTTTCTGAACAAAACAGAAATCATCTCAGCTAATCCTATCCCTTTGTTACACAACAAGTTGCACTAGACCATCCCAGCAGTTGTTTCTGGATTCATGAACCCTATTCAATAGATGTACTGGCCTAAATCCTCATGTAAACCATTTATACACTATTTTGTTCTTGGACCAGCTGTGTAAAATGCCATTTATTTCACATGATGTAAACCTCCCTTAAAGGATGTTCCAGCTTGTGGTGGCTGTCAACAGCTCAAAAAGGCCAGCAAGGGTATCTAAAAATTAACACTATGATTATTTTTACCTTGCTAGTTCTCCACTCCCAACCATCTCCTATCTGCTGTGAATGTTTAATAAATTCTTCACAGTACTGCTTGAATTTTTTTTCTTCCAAAAAGAAGTCCTCTTCAACTGCCATGCTACAGGACACCTGCAGAGGAAACTAAATGTTAGTACTGACAGATAAAATGAACACTAAAAACTTTCACTGATTCATACAATTGAATAGCAAAATAACAAAGCACTGGAAAAGAAACCTGTTTCTTTAAGTAAAACAAAGACATGTTTCTCCAAGTACATTAGAAAATCATAGATACGCAGAAGGGCTGAGGTTGGAAGAGACCTCTGGAGACTGTTTAGTCCAATCCCCCTGCTCACAGTAGGGTTATCCAGAGCAGGTTGCTCAGGAACATTTCCAGCTGGGTTTTGATTATCTCCACGGATGGAGATGCCACAGCCTCTCTAGGGAACCTGTTCCAGTGTTCAATTACCACAGCAGTAAATAATTTTTCTTCTGTTTAAATGAAAAAAATGTATGTATCAGTTTGTGCTCATTGCCTCTTGTGCCTTCACTGCGTAGTACTGCAAAAAGTCTGGCTTTATCTTCTTTATTCCCTCCCATCAGGTATTTACACATATTAATAAGATCCCATTGACCCTCCTCTTCTCCAGGCTGAAGAGTCCCAGCTCGCTCAGCCTTGCCTCGTTTGTCAGACACCCTTAACCATCTTTGCATCCCTTCACTGGACTTGCTCCAGTATGGCATTGCCCTTCTGGTACTGAGGAGCCCAGAGCTGGCCTCAGTACTGCAGTTTTGACATACATTTCCTTAGCAGTATGGTCCAGCTGGTGACCAGAAACCCGAATCCACTTGTGGGCTATTTCCATAGGCCTACCACTTTTTCCCTGGGGAACTGAACAGCTCCACAAAAGCTTAACAACTCTAGTGTTTGTGGACACAGAGCCTATATGACGGCCACCAGAGTCCAGCTGAAGTAACTGTTCCTGCTCATGCCAGCAGTACAGCTCTCAACAGCCCAACAATGTGGCTTCAGGGGGTTACAGTGTCCTTCAAATGAGCACCTTCCCTATCCCTCGAATGCTTCCCACCTGGGGTCTTAAAGATAACAGAAAAACTCTCTCAGAGAATCTAGCCAGTGTTACTTTTTTCCCCCCCTTTCAAAGAGGATGTATCATAAATATGGCTGTTTCAATGTGTTTGGAGACATCAGGCATCACTGCAGCACCACATACAAATACTCAGTAATTATTACAACTAGACCACCACCTTTTCTTAACAAGAAATGCAAAGAACAGCACCTCATACAAGGTTCATTATTTTTCAGGATCTGGCCCTAAATCCTATCATCATCCTGTCTGCCCGTGACATAAATTATTTATCTAGCACTTGAAAATATATTATTTTCAATGGCAGTTAACCCAAGCCCCCGTTAATCTGTTCGTGCTACCTGGATGTGGAAATGTGGAAAACAGGCACTGTAAATGATTCTGCGGTTCCCAAATTTCTCAATCCAGGTGACGGACTGCAAAACTGCGGTAAGCGCACGTAATGAGAGCATAGTTCTCACGCAGGATTTAAACAGAGCTATGTGCTTTAGGAAATTAGCAGCTGTAAAGAGATACCAGGCTGCTAGCACTTGTGCCTTCCTTTCTTAAACCACCCCGAAAAGAGCGACGAGCGGATCCGAACACATCCGTCCCGCTCGGCCGCGGGCCCCGCAGCCACCAGGAAGGCCAGGCAAGCCCCCGGCCAGGCCGACTCCTTCTCCTCCTTGCCCGCCCCGCCGGGACGGCTCCCTCGGCGAGGCCCTCGCCCCCTCCGGGGGCTATCGGCCGGGAGAGCCAGGCGACGTCCACCGGGGCAGGCGGGCGCCGTGCGCTGGGGGTCAGGCAGCGGCGGGGCCTGTAGCGAGGCGCGGGCGCCCCGTCCCGCCTGAGGTGAGGCGAGGCGAGGCGAGGCCCGGCGCAGGCCGCGGCGGCCGCGCACAGAGGAAACGGGGGCGAACCCCCGAGGACGGCCCCAGAGAGGGGCGCGGGTCGGGGAGAGCGGGAGGGCGCAGCCCCGCCGCACCGCCCTCCACATACCGTGCCCTCCTCCTCCCGCCAGCTCCGGCTCGCGCAGCCCGCCGCGCATGCGCGCTCCGCAGCGCGTCCAGCGGGCGGTGGCTGCGCATGCGCAGCGGGAGGCGCTCTCTCTCCAGCCGCGGGGGCGGGGGGGGTGCCGCGGCGTAACGGCGGTGGCCGGGCCGCGGGCGGGAAGGCGGGGCAGGCGGGGCTGTGCAGGCAGCGCCGGTCCCGGCCGTCCTCCGGCCCTTCGTACTCGCTGTGTGAGGCGATGTGTGAGGCCATCAGACGTGAGCGTTTCCAGCAGGCCTCTGGAAGGGCCCTGCTCCCCCCAGCTCTTCTGTCAGCCCCCTCCTCCCGCCCCCAAAAGGTGTCGGCCCCAGGTACCTGTAGTTCAGGCTGGCCGCCTTCCAGAAGCTCGACAATGCCAGTTTTATCTGAATGTTTCTAATTGGTTTTGCCGACTTAATCGCCCTTCTCTCCCTACAATATAAATATATAATGTTACTATTTCTCCCTAACGAAGATGAGGAGGGGGGAACGTGCAATTAAAATGGCCAGGTCACCTGAGCACTGTCTTATAACGTAACATGGGGGTAAGTAGAAGAGTAATCCAAAATGGTTATACAGCGATCTGGATGAAAATAAGAAGAAATGCAGGGTCTCACCAAAACCATAATCCTGAGCTATTTCCAGGAGGTACCCAGTGCGGAGTTCAGTGTTTGTTTTGTTACCCAGCTGTGTTGTCCTTGTAGTTGCTTTCAGATTGGAGAATTCGTAGGTGCACAGAAGCTGTTGTGCTACACAAATGTTAGAAGAATTATTTTCAAATTTACGAGTCTATTAAATCACACATTTTTCATGGCATGACTAAATTGTCCAAACCGTAGTATGTGCAGAATGCGCTATATTTGGATAGACTTAAGTGGAACGTAAAATGTTGGCTTTACCTATTTAGCTGTAAGCTGCCATTTCCAAGAGTTTTATGACTGTTGCATTAAGAGTGAACAAGAGCTGTCCCATCAGCTCTGGAGACCATGCTGCTCAGTGGAGAGCCTCCATATGCAAATGGTGCTTTGCTCTAGCTGGTTGTACTGTGACGTTCTCCGACTTGTGCAGTTCCTAATTTGCTTGTAATTTGCTGGGTGTGGAGAGCTCACAAGGGCCAAAGCTTTTTGCTGGAATATTCTTGAGGTAAACCATTTCTCTTTGTTCTCAAAATTCCAATTTCTGGCTGTTAGCAGCGTAGTTCTTCCAACATGTGCCGTGATTCATGTTTAAAGATAATTTTCACTGCTCTTTGTGAACAATGAAATGTTCCACCTAAGTCTGTAGTAGTTTTCAACATCAGGTATATATAAGCAAAGTTTTGTTTCATTAAGGTATTCTGGAGAATGATTAATTGCGTGATGTGCTTTGAACAGATTATTGTACCTCCATAGATTACTCTTTTGACTGCATATATTATTTTTGAAAGCAGTTGCATAGCTTGGGTGATGCCATTATAACTACAAGTTGTAGCTGATGCTATAGTGATTATTTAATCATCAGAATTAGTTATTTATATTGTTCTTCACTGTTCCTTTTAAAAGTTGCGGTTTTGAAATTTGGTAAGTAAACACCATGTTGTCATCTAACCCTGAGTTTTGAAGGAAGATTTTTACATTGTGGAATATATTCTGTAAGCCATTTTTGCTAACAGAAAATGCCTGTGGTATTGAAAAAATGTCACATAATGTGCATTGCCTTGGAAGCTACAGCTCCTGATTTTTAATTTTAGCTTTGTTACTGTCTCTCTGGATTTTCTTAGGGAAGAATCATCGGGTTTAAGACATAGCTCATTGTAAAAGTGGCTGATAGGGCCCTGATTTTGCATTGAAGTTAGCAAAAGAGTCGCTATGACTGGCAGTTTCCAGAAAACTGAGCCATAGTTTCCATATAGTCAGATCCATTTACTTTATTTAAAATTGTGAGTACACACCCCCTATAAAAATCAAGGACATCCAGTAACTAGGATCTCAACACTAGTGGTCATTTTTAAACAGTATAGGCTTTAGCCATACTGCTGGTGTATCGCAAACAGGCAATATTATCTATGGACCTTAAACTGGACATATACAATATTAAGTAATTACGTATTGTTAAAAATAATAAACAGTTGACCTGAATATCCCCTTTCAGGACTTGCTGGCTTCCTCATGACGATCATAACTAACTCTTTGTGTCACAGAAGTTAAAGTCTAAAACGCCTAACTTGGAAAAACTGTTACTATCCATACATGATTGCTGCCAGAAATACTATATATCTCTATGTAGACAGGATACTGTACTTACTAGAGGTGGATTCTAATCCTGGCTCTGCTATTGACAAATTTGAGATAATAGTTTCAGTTTTCTATGTCCGTTTCCCCTTTTGTCTGTCCTCAGAGCAGATCAGACTCATGGTATGTTCTTACAGCATCTCCTATCAGCTTGCTCATCTCCAGTATTGGTACCAGGGCATTTCAGTAAGTTGCAGTGGGTGCCTGTTTATCAAGGGAAATGCATTTGCTGTAGTTCTAAAATTACTTAGCAGGAAGTCCCAACATGGGGGTTTCTCGCCTTTCTCTTCCTTCTCTTGCCTCTATTCTGAATAAATTCTTCAGGTTTCCATCTCGCTTCTGCCATACAAAAGCATTAATAGTCCTGTTCCTTGTGTCACTCCTTAGGCGTTTAGATACCTAAACCAAATAAACATAATAGGTCATCAGACTAGTATGGTTTATTCTCAATATATTAATATGTACATATTAATATATATTATCACGTATTGATAATTTTTGAGAGTAAAATAAAGTTGTTGTAGGAACTTTGTTGGTTGGAACTTTTAGAACTAAACTGAACAAAGACCATGGAGAATAATCCTTCATCAGCCAGGCGGTAAACTGAATGATCTCTAAAGGGTCTTTTTCATCTCTTCATCCTGTTGTTTGGTCCCAGGAAACACAGCTTCATTCAAAACTCATTGACCAGTCGAGCAGTTCAGGCAACACTCTACTCCAAAGAAAAAGGTAACGTCACAGCTCTCGGACTGATAGAATTAACACGATGTACGTTCAATTTCACAAATCCTCCTTAGTATGGTTCCGATCCTGAGCAATTCACAGTAACTCTGTTTTTGATTACTCTTAATTTCCGATGCCGAATATTGGACAGCCCTTTCAAACCCAACATATCATTTGTGCTATAACAAATTGTTTCTTCATTTGCTCTACTAATACAGTCACAGGAGCAAATGTTCTCTATCTATCTACAATTCGAGAAGGATTGCATATACAGGCAACATCTGCAAAAATGCAATGCTGGACTTCATTCCAGTTGAAACTGATATTAGCAAACATTCACCATGGCCGACGGCTTAATTTAAATCTTTTCATTGTCTGTCATTGAATTAATAGTGCTTATAGAGATTCTGCACCAATAATACATAACAAGAATTAAAAGCAAGGTATTCTGCATTCTTTTGCTTTGTTTGTTTAGGAGCTTTAATAGTTGAAATTCCCCTGATAGAACTTGATAGGTGGAGAGTTGCTATTACAAAATTGTTAACAGAGATACAAACCTTGTTTTCCAATAATCGCTGTAATATTACAGTGCTCTTATGAAGTAGACAAGTAATGTTATTTTCCTTTTGTTGGCAGAAAAAGAGGAATTAAGTAACTTGTTGAAGGCTGTGGTGGCTGTTAGGCTGCAAATGGAGCTGAATTTTGTAGATGCATGGTCTGTGCCTTCAACATACTTGCTCTTGGGCCCTGTGATTGTTCTGAGAGAAAGTTCAAAAGGAAACAAACTGAGAGGTATACAAACAGCATTCATTTTTCATGAGTGTTTTTATTCCACTCCAGCAGCTACCAACCAGCACTGAAGAAAGTACTAGCATAATGCAGCAATTGTTGCCACCTTCTGTTTTTAGCAATTTTTCCTACTTCTTTCTGCTTATTTTATTTTATCTGAAAGTTTAATAATTCTTTCAGGCCTCAGGGTTTTTTTAAAATTTGTTTTGTATTCTCTTTCTGTTACTGTTATTCGTGCTCCCTTCTTGTTTTATTTAATTTTTTTTTCCTGTTAGGCCAATACATATTGAAATTAACTTGAGACAGCTACATATGAAATACTCAGGTCATTAATATAAAAGATAATAGCAGTTGAAGGCCTCAAAAATGTTGCTCCTAAGCAGGGAAATTGGATTTGGGGGTTGTTGAGAGTAATGAAGAGGACTAATTGATACAGAAAGATAAATTTTTAAATCGGCTTACAAGTTCTTGGTCAAAACAGCATTACAATATCTGCAGACGGTGGAACAATTCCATTATAACATAGGATTATATGAAAATACAATAAAATAATACTGTTAGAACCTTTAGTAAATATATATAATTGTAATAAATAAGCAAGTTACCATCTGTCTCTCTTGTTTTATTAAACCAGCAAACCTATGCTACCACTGTCCAGTTTGCTAAAATCAGCAAATCAGAAACCAGTTCAGAGTACAATGTGTGAAATATTGTATGGATGCTAGCTAGATCAGAACTTGCATTCATTTTACACATATAAGGTAAATAAAGCCTAGTGCTAAGCTCCAGAGTAAATTACTCCCATTATTCATCTGGTCATAGAATCATTAAGGTTGGAAAAGAACCTCTAAGATCATCGAGTCCAACCATCAACCCAACACCACCATACCCACTACACCATGTCCCCAAGCGCCTCATCTACACGTCTTTTAAATACTTCCAGGGATGGTGACAAGATGGTATAGATCTGCAGGCCCACATACAAAATTAGCAGCTCCTAATTAACACTGAAGTGAGTCAAGACTGAGAGATACTGATGCTAGGAAAACAGGATTTTATTCTTGACTCCTACAAAATATTATGAACCCAAAATGACATAATGTAACATCAAAGCTGTGTTTTGAGAATATTTGCCTCATATGATAGACAGAAAGGTCAAGAGGGAAGCTGCCTGGATGAGAAATGACAGGCAAGAGCAGACCAATTATCATCTGCCTTGTGTACAGGAAAGACTCGGGGCTTAACTTGAAGGTTTACTGTAAAAGTTAAGAACTCTATTATTTAAGGAGACTGACCGAATTGAAGAATGAGAGGGAATTTCTTCATGAATGGAGAATGACAGATTGTACATTTTTTTGTAAAGTAATTCAACAAGAGAAACTATCCAAAACTGAAAAAAAAATAAAAGAAGCTTGCACCCTCCACTAGCATTTTTGCAGAGAAAAATAGATTAAGATATTGTCCATTTAGAAGCCAAGCAAGAAGTAATAGAAGTAGTGGCGGACATCACATAACGTTACTGATCATTGGTCAAAAATTGCAGATGAATTCTTATCATTACAAGGCAGACGCTTTTGAACGAATGAGTAGTGACAAGAATTCAAATTCCACCAAAATGCATAAAACATACTTTAAACAAATGCTGTTTTTTAATTAATCTGGTAGAATTCACAACACAAGTCTAACGCCCAGTCATATTTACTAAGATGCCCTGTTTGGGCACCTCTTTCCCACCAATCTGACCAACGTGCAGCTACTAAAGGGTTGTCGTATGGGGAAGGGCAACAAGAGGTGGCCTGGTCTGTCATGGCAAATTCCTGACTGCAGATGTGCACCCTCCTCCAGGGCGGTGTAGAGCGGAAACTCTTCTGCGCTTCATTCTTAACAAGTTCTGTTGGTGCAAGCCAAAACGTACCCCGAACCCTGCCTGCGACACAAATCGCACAATGAATCAGGACATTAGCCTTACCTGTACTGATGCTGCAGCTGAGTGAAAGCAAGCCGAGGAGGCGTGAAGCCACCTTCCCTCATTTCAGGCTGTCTAGGAGAAAAACTTCCCCTTATGGTCGCTCTAATTCACGCTGTCTGAAATAGTCCCTTCGAGGCTGTTTTCCAATCCGTACCAAATCCTTTTCCCGCCTTGGAACACCCTCTGAGCACTTAACACACAGCCAACAACACACGAGAGGTATGCCTGTTAAAAAGTATGTTCAGTGCATGTTGTATCGCAGGAAGTTTGACTTAACGTATGTTATTCATGTCACAGCATTGTATGCACACAACACCCTGCACACTATGGATGTATATGATCTGTATGTTTGATTTCAGGATTCCTGGGAGTCTTTCCAGGAATTAGATTGTTTCTTGGGTTTCATTTTGCTTTGCAAAACCCTGTTTTTCCCTTTATGGTCCCAAAGAGGGCAATAAGTGGCTTTCAGAGACTAATCTTCTGTAGCCGAGTGAGGTCCCGGATAGCTCAGAGATACTGGGGGACTACAGATGCCCCTGGTTTGTCCTTAAAGAGTTACTTCAGGCAAAAGAGTGATGGATTCTAGCGCAGTAAAGGCTTGATGGATGGTAAGGACATGTTTTGAACAGCAATGCAGGAAATATGGCAGGGCCTGTGACACCAAAGCAATGAAGCCTAGTGCTTAAGCTCACAGACAAAATGAGGCCCTTGCCAGTAATGTTGTTACCCATGGAGTATTACTGCTCCCTGTTATTTTAGTAACAGCTAATTTCTCCTATTAAAGATCATGAAATCCTTCTCTAACTGCATAGGTCCCAAGAGAAAAATCAGTTCCATGCCTAGCAGTGGAACAGGAGTGCGCATTTGGCTGAGTGAAGAATGCGCTGCTGCTGTGAAAACACCTGATGTCAGCCAGGTAAAAGCTGTGGATACGACTCTGGACTTCTGTACCCTACAAAACGTTCGTTGGGCTATGAACATGGACCTACAATACTGAAATTAAACTGATTTGCACTGTCAGAAAGTATGCCTGTTAACAGCAATGCAGGTTTCTGAATGGCAGATTGGAGATACTTCTGTAAAAAATTTACAAGTGTACTTGGAAAAAATGTTATTAAATATCTCAAAAGTGCAGGTGCATAGCCTGGTGATGATCCTTCTGTTACCAGTTCAAAGCCACTTTTTAAAATGCAAGCTGAATAGATACAGAAACAAAGTAACCTAAAACACGGAACTTGAAGTTTATATCACCAGCGAAAGCAATAAATAAAACTGCAACCAGACTGAGTGAGAATTGTGTTTGCTGTCTGGTGTGCCCCTTGTCTGTCTGTGCCGATACCTCTTCTCGCCTGTCTTGCACTGGTTCAAGCAAAGGGCCAAGTGTATTGGCCTCTTTCCATGCCAAGGCTGAAGGTGTCCGGCTGACAGCATTTCCAAACCCCACACAGCTGTGTACAGCAAGGATCGGGAGGGGTCTGCACGTGCACAGCCCTTGCACCAACAACCATAGACCTGGTACTCGGTGAGATCCACTGCGGGTATACTCGATGACGACACAGTTCTCCTTCAGGCCTCTCCTCCCTGAAGTTAAGGCTTTTTAACGTTTTATTACTCTCCAGCGTCCCTAATACAACAATTGTGGCTGCCAAGGAGTGGACCAAAGAAGGGGCTAGGCTGGCTCGCTCTACTGAAACAGCCTCTCCTCCTGCTGTTATCAGAGGCGGACGAGCCGGCTGCGCGGGCCCTTGGTCGCGCCAACCAGGCTGTCTCTTCGGTTTTTACTTTCTGTTGCCAGTTCCTTTTCATAGCTGCTGAATCCATCTCCGGCATTCCTCACTCGGTATTGTTTCTCAAACACATTGTCTGTCGTTTGTTCTTATTTTCGGAACAGCTGGACTGTTCACTTGTTCAGCCTTCCGAATGGCATAGCTACCTATTCTTATTTGGAAGTGCCTGTCAAAGAAATGGAAAAAAGAGTATTTATACAGTTTGATGTAAAGTCCTGGAGAAAAGCCCCACACTTTTTGGTCTTCATCAACATAAGATCATGGCCTCTAACTTAACATTTTTAGTATACCTCTTTCTCTCATTTGTGAGAAATCTAGCAAGTGAATAGCCTCAGCATGATAAGAACGTTATAATCCCTTCTAAAATTACATTTCTTTTATTGTACAGCATGTATTACATGAGAAATTGAGAATAAGGTTGATTCCTAACACATCATCTTTTATTGTCATGAGTCCTGTTTTCCAAACTTACTACCGAAATTATAGATGTACTGAATGCTTCAAAATGCAAGACAAAAATGTCATTTCAGCCAGTGATGGGGTTTTTATCAGGATACGGAAATGATATTTTTAGAAGCCCAGTGGAAGAACAACATCTCAATTAATGGAGAGTTTAGAAGTCAGTCTGCCGAGTTTGTTTCTTCATTAGTTTGGACAAAGAAAATTCTCGTTGCCTGAAAAATATACATAAGTGTAACCTGCCAAGATTGGAAAAAATCAGAAGCCATCCTGAGAAAATGATGAAGTGAGCAGCGAGCAATTGACATTGAACTACTAATGAAAAGATTTTTCTTTACACCACAGAAAGGACCTGCCATTTAAAATGGACAGGTTAGCACATCTAAAATATCGTTTCTATACTAAACTTCACAAAATTCTCTGTTAACTAAGAGATGTAAGTTAATATATGACACTCATGCTTTTGTTTATCCTTATTTGGACAATTCCAAAGGCTTTTTTTAATTCCCTTGAATTACTATACTCCAGAAATTTACCAAATCTTCAAAATTCAAATCAGCTGTTAAATTACTCAGATATTATCAAATCCAGTTTGTAATTTTTTTTCCCAGAAAAACTGTACATTTATTCAGACAGAGTTTAACTTGCAGCATGGTGCATGAAATCATTGCGTGTATCAGGTAAGATGATCCTTTGAACAACGCTGGAATACTTTCCTGACCCTGAAACCGCTGATGATGGCCACCGAAGAAAGGAGTGCAAAAAAAGGATTTGTAAGGGTCCAGTCCTCCAAACCGCTGTCAGTAGAGTTTCGAAATGAGTTATCTCACAGTCTCAGTATGCTTTTTTCCTCCCCTAATGCTCACCTTGTAATTTCTTATGTCTTGTCTACGATTCCCAAATGCACTGACCAAATTTACCCTGGCGTAAGAGGCTGTAACTCCACTTCGTTCACTGAAGTTATGTTCACTTACAACACAGTTACCCTGCGCTGGAACATTTCACGCAGGGAAGGTGTCGAGGTTATCCAAACCACGTCCAGTCCTGAAGTGCAGTCGTTGTACGTGCAGCATTTTTACAAGGTAAATAATACAGTAAGAGTTGAAGAAAGTCAGGAAGATGAGGATAAAGAGCAGACTGTCACTGAAATTGGAATGATTTATTTAATAACACTGTGAAATAGCACACTTTAGCTTCACCAGCTCGTCAGCGTCAGCTCCCCGCATCTGTACGTGGCGCTGACAGCTTCTTAACATAACAATGAAATCCACGGGCCAAATTCACCTCCGGTGTAACTCTGCTGAAGCTGTTGAAGGTATGTCAGAATTAATTCAGTCCAGCAATTACTCTCCATTATCTGGAGTAATGGTGGGGCTGCAACACCTGACTAATTACAAACTCAGATAATGCAGGTACTGCGGCGCATGGCTGAAAGCATCATCGTGCTTGGAAATAGCTGAGATCCAGCGTAGCCAGCACAGGCCCAGAACTGGAGGTGAAATGACTTCTGCTGAACTTCTCGGGTGTCTTTGTTCGGTGCTCCAAAATGCTGCCGGCCAAGTGCACGTTGCAGAGCTAGCGCGTCCTCCCCCCGCAGAGAGAGGCATAGTGCGAGGGCGCAGGCATCGGGGTCCCTCTGGCCGGATTTACTAGCTCCATTTTGGCATCAGCCAGATAGGTCCACGCAGAATCAGAAAAGCAACTGCACCTTTGTAGCTGGAGGACAATGCTGAGACGTTGTGGCTAGCTCTGCACAGAGCTGACGTGGATTTATAGGGGGGTTTAGCTGATATTTAGCTAAAATATAGTTTGTAAGCGTTTAGCTTACATATAGCTCTATACCAAAATGGGCCACATCTGGCACATACTGTCCAGAGATAACTGAGAGTTAACTGGGTATGATTCAAACTAAATCATGTTTAAGAGACAGGAATTTTCATGAAAACAGCCAAATTCCAGAAGCAGAGCCAAAATAAGATGTAAATTTAAACTGTGGATCCCTAATGTACAATGTATACATACTGTACGTGATATGTAATTTGGAGGCCAGAGAGGTAGTAATTTCCTATGTTACAATAGTGGAATGCACCCCCAAGCACCAATTCAAATGAGACCCCCCCCAGCAGAAGTGAACCGGAGTGCTGCCTTTTCCCAGCCCTGTTTCTTTTGTCTGCCATCCGGAAGGCTTACACAAATCCAGGTCGCTTTCTGTTTAATCCCCTTTATCCCACCACCTCGTAACTTTTCCTGCCCCCTTACCTGCTCACAGTCAAACAACATGGCTTTACGAATAGATGTATTTTGTTTATGTAAAAAACGTTTTCATCTATGTTTTCAATAGCGCTTCCGAATGTTGTCTGCTCTGGTAAATGTCTTCCCTTCTTTAGGAAAATGTTTAGACGCAGAAGCAGCTAAAAGCGGTGGTTAGCACCCGGGGAGGCGACAGCTCTTTGTAGGTATCCAGAAGTTGAGGCACAGCTGCTGTATCCTGTTCTGTCAACCGGAGGATTACTGGGGGCTAGTGATGAGGGTGGTGTCATCCATTTTCAGCTCACACCTGCTTCCATCTCTGCCAATACCTCTCTCTATTACCTTTGGCAGGTTACTTGCTTCTGGCTGTTATTTTCATCTAACTGCGGAATGAGGATGAGGATGATAATGTAATAGGTGTTTTGAAGATTAACTCAATAGTACTTAAGGCCCTTTTCAGACACTCCAGTGAAAACATGGGTGTACAGAAAATCGAAGTATAATTATTATGAAAATGTACGTTATTGTTTAGAGTAAAACGGAAGCAAAGGTGGGATGATGAGATAATCAGACCACTAGAACTGAAGGATTTTGAGACATGATATTAAATAAGTAAAAAGGAGAACACTTATTGAGCTTAGGGAGGGTTTTCCTAGCAAGCAATGTTCATTTCCTTCATGATTACTTTTTTTTCATATTGGTATCTGAAACAAGATGTAAAATGTTGCAGTATGACTGGAAATAGGAAGTTATAACATAGTATTTTAAAGGCCCAATCCTGTAACCATATTCACAGTCCCAGTGAATACAACATTAACAAGGTAAGTCCAGATTTAGGTCCCTACTCTTTCATTATTATTGGTTATATCATCAGATAAAGGTGTACTGGAGACAATATGAGTTTATTATAATTGTGAGACTTTTTAAAAATTATGTAATCAAAAAGTACCTGAAGATTTACCACATTTGGATTTATTAGAAATGAAAGGGCCAAACTAACTCACGTTGCCCTCAAGTCCCCCTGCTGCTCCTAAGAAGCCGATGTTACTTCTGTAACTAATGTTCTTTTTCAGAGAACATTTAGTACTTCATGAAATGGAGTATCTACAACTCAATCCAGAAAAGGCTAAAGGGATGACATTTATAAAGCTCAGGTTGCCACAAATCAGATTTAACTGTAACTGTACTGCACATGATGTAAAGTCAGACATAAATGAGATATAACACTAAGAGACTGGAAGTTATATTGCCCTACATTTCATTTATTGAACTTTCTTTAATTTATCTGCTTGTTTGGATTACACAGTATCATGAACACTCCAGTGGCAGCCCTCTAGTTGGGATTTCTATTTATAGCATACTTTCTCTTCAGTGGATGCCCCTCCGCATTAGTTTCAATGAGGCAGTAATCAGGCCCTTAAAGCAGAATTAAGATATCTTTAATAACTGAAATTAGATACAAAATTTACCCAGTATTCTTTCAAAAGACAATCAGTTTTTATAATTCTTTGGAACTGTGAAAGAGGATACATTTCTAAATGTTCCTCTTCCACATTTTCTTCTGTTTTTCTTTTACATATTTTGGGGCTGAACAGCCACCATCTCCACAAATTTCAGATTTCACACATGCACATATTTAGCCATAAGGCAAGTCTGAACTCTCAAAATAAAGCATACAACTATTCCTTGTAGGATAGATGTTTTCCTTTGCTAATTTGTGTCTTGGTAGCCAGGAGAACTACTTAGCTCTACATGATGCTTAACTAGACTCAGACTTTGCCGCTGAATTGGAGAGAGATGGGTTTGATGGACGGACTGTTGGATGGATAAGGACCTGGCTGGCTGGCTGCGTCCAAAGAGTTACAGTCAATGGCTCAATGTCCCAGTGGAAACCAGTAACCAGTGGTGTCCCGCAGGGGTCCGTACTGGGACCAATACTATTTAATATCTTCATCAATGACATAGTCAGTGGGATCGAGTGCACCCTCAGCAAGTTTGCAGATGACACCAAGTTGAGTGGTACGGTTGATTCGCTGGAGGGAAGAGTTGCCATACAGAGGGACCTTGACAGCCTGGAGGAGTGGGCCCATGCAGACCTCATGCAGTTCAACAAGGCCAAGTGCAGGGCAACCTGGGTCAGGGCAACCCCCAATACCAATACGCTGGGTGATGAAGGGATTGAGAGCAGCCCTGTGGGGATAGACTTGAGGAACCGGTGGATGAAAAGCTGGACATGAGCCGGCAATGTGCACTTGCAGTCCCGAAGGCCAACCGTATCCTGGGCTGCATCACAAGAAGCGTGGCCAGCAGGTCGAGGGAGGTGATTCTGCCCCTCTGCTCTGCTCTGGTGAGACCCCACCTGCAGTGCTGCGTCCAGCTCTGGAGCCCTCAGCACAGGACAGACACGGACCTGTTGGAGCAGGTCCAGACGAGGGCCACAAAAATGATCAGGGGGATGGAACACCTCTGCTATGAGGAAAGGCTGAGAGAGTTGGGGTTGTTCAGCCTGGAGGAGAGAAGGCTCCGGGCAGACCTTATTGCGGCCTTTCAGTACTTAAAGGGGGCTTGTAAGACAGATGGAGACAGACTTTTTAGTAGGGCCTGTTGCGACAGGACAAGGGGGAATGGTTTTAAACTGAAAGAGGGTAGATTTAGATTGGACATAAGGAAGAAACTTTTTTACGATGAGGGTGGTGAGACACAGGAACAGGTTACCCAGAGAAGTTGTGGATGTCCCATCATTGGAAGTGTTCAAGGTCAGGTTGGACGGGGCTCTGAGCAACCTGATCTAGTGAGAGATGTCCCTGCCCATGGCAGGGGGGTTGGACTAGACGATCTTTAAATGTCCCTTCCAACCCAAACCATTCTATGATTCTATGATTCTACAATTTTAAAGGAAAAAAACAAAACCAAGAAATTCTCAACAACCTTAAATCTGAGTACACTTGCCAGTGCAGCCCTTAGTGCAGCTCTCAATATTGTAGCTGATGCTGTTAGAAATATCAAGAGTGGCATTACAGATAAGCATTTCTTCATCACCATCTCTTGTCTGACCTTAACTCAAACACCAATCAAGAAAACTGTGCCCAGTAGTTTTCCCTATGTTATGTATGCAACCTACACTAACGGCGCTTATCATCAAAACCTAATCGTACATGCTGTGGTGTGCCTGCTCAAGGTAGAGGGGTTCAGAATGTCAGCTGCGGATGGTGGGGACGACATGGCAGAGGTTTAGAAAGGAGACCTGTGAGTGTGTAGGGGGTTGAATGACATAGCTGCGTATTTCTTTCCTCTGACTGTTTGGGTTGTTTTTTCAGTGTGGAAACTTTACTTCAAAATTACCTTTTTAGTGTGTGGGAATCAGACAGATAGCAATTTTGAGAATGTCTTGAGGGAGCAAGGTGATTTGAGTGATGAGACTCATAAGCCTTGTAATTACAGTAATTATGAGACCATACCTCTACAGGTAAGAACTCATAAGTAAAAACATTAGCATGACCATTTAAGAAGCTCAATAATTCATTCCAGGGCATGTGGTTACAGTGCAATGCTTAACATAAACTTCATGACTCTGTTGGCACTTGGTCTTACCTCTGAACCATGTATCCATCTTGTAAGTATAGATCCCTTTATGCTGTACTATTTGTATGTAGTCTTTCTGAGAAAAGTCTATAGCATCTATAGCAGCTGATTATAGCTGGTCAAATCTCACTATGTGTTTTAGACTACCTTTGCCCTGCAGCTTTATAAAGAGATGGCCTGAAACACTGGACTGTTCTCAGACAGATTTTACTCAGAGAAATGCATGTTGGAAAAAGCATATACTCCAAAAGGGAGCTTTTCTGTCCTGCATGTCCTACATGTGCTTTACTCTAGCCCTGACCTGCTGCCTAGTGGGATGGATGAGTAAGGAAAGTTTGGTAATATGAGGGAATGCCTCCTTCCTAATCATTCTATGCTCTTTTTTTGATTTATTTACTCAGCACTTCACTGCCAGGTATGTCTGCTGTCACTGTGAATTAATAATGTCACAAACCCTTTGAATGGTGCTGGGAGAAGCTTGTTAGAAAGAAGAAAGCCTCTCACCGAGTAGACATGCTGAGACAGAGAATATAAAAAACACAGGGTCATTAGATGGGATATTGTTAATATTCTTCAAACTTTGTATCCATGAGCTATAACGCTAAATGCCAGTCATAAAATGATGGTATCATATGGAAACTGCAGATGATCCTTTTGATCGCAGCAGTATATAATATTTCTTGAAGGTGTGTGCAGGACAAGTTTGTACAAATCTGAGCTTGTTTAGTTTTTTATTTAGATTCGTTTTGCTGAGTTTTACTCTCATTGGGGAATACCTGCATTGTTCATCATTTACATTTATGACGCTAAAAAACATATTTTATCGTCCAGTGATTTTTCTATTTCAGTGTTACAATTTTGTTTGAAATCAGGAGTGTTCTGATCATACAAAGTTACTACTCCGTATTAAAATCACTTTTAATATCAGTCAATTTCAGCTACAGATGAAATTTTATATTTATTTAAAATGTTATCAATGAGAAGTCAGATATAACATTTGCAATCCAATTAAAACATGTTTTTTAAAAATATAGTGGGTGTAGGCTGAAACAAGAGAAGTTCTGGCTTAGATACCCGGAAAAAATTTGCATCATGAGGACAGTCAAGGTTGTCTGGAGAGGTTTTCCAGCCTTGGAGGTTTTCAAGACGCAACTGAGAAAAGCCCTGAGCAACCTGGTCTGATCTCATAACTCGCCCTGCTCTGGGCAGAAGGCAGGACTAAGACCTCCTGAGGTCCCTTCCAGCATGAACCACCCTACAAGCCTATGAGTTGTTTTGGTTGCCTGAAACGGTTGTTGACAGTGTATGTCAGCACTCGGAGCAATAGGTGTGTATTACACTCCTGAACAACTACCAGTATATTTGGACATCTTAAGACTTTTGTCATAGAGCTCAGTTTTACTGTACAGTTGTTTATTATGCAATTAAAACATAATTCCTACAAAAGCTACTGTTTTCAATCAAATACGAAATCACTGCACCTGTCTTTCCAAAACCAGCAGTATGAAGCAAAACCAGCCTCATAACCTTTGCATTATCTCTATCTTCGTATTTGTGCTGATCTTGCATTAAAAGGTTGCAATAGCTACTTTCCAGATAAGGTAAGAATTTGCTTTTTGACATAAACATGTTTTTAAGCATTTTCTCCCCTCTGGCCTTTTTAGCTTCTTCCTCCTTAAAGAAAACCTCCCCCTAAAATTTTGCATCCTTTCTCACTTCCAGTTATGTTTTTAAAGGAGATTTTGGTAAAATATATAAAATAAGATCCTGAATTACACTGTTTTGAAAACAAGCTGAAAATTCTTTTTGGTTTTATTTTGGCTGAACTTTTCTCTGGAATCTTTGCTTCGATTTTGGTTGTGTTAGCCTCATTAAGGAAAAGTGCCCTTTAGTATTCTAGGAAGACCGCTGAGGGATTAAAATAGATATACAGGCTTATTTCTCGTGTACTTTTATGTTTATTATTTCTTCGGTTTTACAAAATGGGATTTATCCAGGACTTTAAGTGACCCTCCCACTAGTAAAGTGGCCCTCTGAAGAGCAACATTTGTATTAGCAATATTATCAGCATTTATACATATTGTACACAAAAGAGTATGTTAAGAGAATATGATTACATTTGCAAAGTCAAGTACTCAAAAGGCACAAAGTAAAGAATTAAGCTTTAATTTGCCCGCCTTACACATCAGCATTCCTGTACAGGAATTAGTGACTGAATTGTACAGTACTTGCCCACCTTTTCGGGGCACAGAAAAGATGATGTTCTTTTAATGAGCAGCTATACATTTTTTATGCTTTTCCTCATTCTCTAATACGTTATTGCAGGTCTTATTTACTGTACTGAATTTAAACCCTGTTTGGAAGACTGAATTATTAATTGCTTTTTGGGGTGTCTCATAAAGAAACCATTCCACTTCATCAGAGGAACCTTCACAGTTCCTGTGTGAGCTGGGGCAGTACTCCCTATGACCATACGCTGTTTTATAGGACAGAGCTGTGGTGCACAGAAGAAAACCAGAGATATCTGTTAATTTGGTAAGCCTAGGACTTTTTTTTTTTCAGAGAACTTATGTATGCCAAGGACAGTCCCCTCTGATTTTGGCTGCAACGGTGAGCACACATAATTTCCACAAATTAGGTCACAGAGTCTCCAGTCAGGAAGCTAGAAAAAGAGGAGGGCACAAACAAGGACCACACAAACAATTTGGTTAAATGACTTGCATCATGTCTCATTTGAATCCCATGACAGAGACAGAATCCCGTCATGGGATTTACCAGAGTAGCATTCAATGATTTTAATCATTAAAGCATCCTTTTTGTGGTAGCAATATCCTGATTCACCAACCAAATACCTTCCAGACCAAATGAGTTAGAGGTCCTACAGAAAACATCCTCCCTTCTTACAAGCCATGGCTCATCTACAAGCAGGTCTAGCCCGGGCACTGACAAGGGGAAAGCGCCTGTGAAAAACACTACATGATCACCAAACTCCAATATATAAGCATGTTTCTGTGTCTAAGTTGGCAACTGGCCTGGAAAACTTCAGCCAGCAGACTGGTGAAGTTATTACCAACGGAACACACTCGCATCAGCAGGAAATGTGAGTCTCAGTCACAGGAAGTTACTATCTGTACCATACCACTTACAATAAACTTTTAGTAACATAAATATGTTGGTAAGTAAGTAGTGTAATATTCAGGATTACCAGAACACACGAACTGAGTGTATGAGGCCTGCATTAGGGGGAAATACCAAAGTGAAAGAATAGGTCAGAACATAAAGCTCAGAGAGCAGAGGCTTGAAAAGATGTGTACAGCCAAAGACCAGGGATGGGAGACCAGGGGTACACCACAGGCGGTCATGGATGAGGGGTTTTGTAGTCACAGGAAGGGGTTGGCTTGAAACCCTCTCCACAGAAACAAAGACGAAGATGTTGGGTAAATTAGAGAGAGAACCATCCTGTGACCGAATTGCAGCAGCAACTTTGCAGTTCAAGCACCAGAGCACCAGGAGAAGAGTGGTGGTATGGTCTGAGCTGGTGGGTAACCTGAACCCCAGAGCTGGGGGGAGCAACGCCCCTGTCACCTTGGGAGCTGTTTTGTCATCCCCGATCTCTCTGAATCGCTGAGTATCTCCTCATGGCTTTCTGAGAAATATTCCTGTAACAAACACTTGAAGACTTCAGTAGCGGTGTCTAAAATCAGTGCTCTTCTGGTACTACCATTGCTCTTGCACAAACCCACAAGAAAAGTCAGGGCTAGCTGGGTGGGAGGGATCCAGGGTCCCTCTGGAATCCCTCTCTGACTGCTGTCCTCCTCAATGTGCAAGAAAAAACTTCCTAACATATCCAGAGGACTTTCCCTTCTAGGAAAAGGAGGAGAAGTTCTAACTATTCCCTTTTCAAAAAATCTTAAAGGAACTGATTTGCTCTTTTTTTTCTCCTCTCTTTCTTAAGGCAAAAAAAAAGTTGCCCAAACATTCTCTTTCTCCAAATTCCTCACACAACCCGTTTTAAAAAACAGCAGCACTAGCTCTGCTTTGGTTTCATTCCTTCCTCAACTCCCAGAAACAAGTCTATGACTATTGCACCCTACTCAGCTAATTTTTTTTAGAGGTAATACTGTATGACTGAGTAATCTGCTTCTTTAACACTGGCTACAGTCTTCCATGCTCCCAGTTATTTCCTCCCAGTTTACAACATGTACATTTTTTGAATTCCTTCATAGATCTATGCAAGTCTGAGGGTGTTTCAGCCATTTATTCTCCCTGGCCAAAAATACTCGTATTTAGACTTAACAGTGTAACAATAACAGTAACCATTTTCCCTCCCAAAAGAGAAAACATGAAGGACACACAAAACAGTCCACACAAATTGTAGTGGTAACACAGAATAGTTAAAAACACAAGCATGCTAGTCTGCAATAGCTGTACAACCATGTAATCAACACACTCCCTAGTACCAGGCAGATCAGTTCAATTCTGTTCATAAAAAAATTAAACGGATTGATTTAACTGTTCCTTTACTACACTAAGTAATCTCAGTGGAGTGCACCTACGCACTAAGCTGATGTGTGTTAATATACTTTGGAGAGGTACTTCTTTTTACACCACTGCTACGTCTAACTACTGGTATACAAAACAAACAGGATACATCTTTTCACTACCACAGAACAGTAAATTAATGTTAAGGTTGAGCAGGGTGGCAGCCAACCACGAAAGCTATGGGGAACAGGTTAGCTCCCATGGGACTTTTGCAAACAGTACCTGGACATTTTAAACTGTTGGTACATTTTTGTAACAAAAACTTAATACTAAATTTGTTTGTTAGCTGAGCTCGCTATCCTTGTATTATCAAACTCAGCTCCTAGATGACAGATTTAGTCTTTCTCATCATCAATCAAAACGCATTTAATTTTGAGACACATTTAATATGCAAGCGGAGAACATCACAGTATTCCTTCCAAAAATGTACAGGCAAAAAACTGAGAGAGATTTTCAAGCAGCATGCCATTTATCCCTGGTGTATTACAGTGCAACTCCAGCTAAAGTTTGTGGGAGCTGCATTAGCATGCACAGGTATATGAAAACAGTCATTTTGCACTACTCTAAAATAACCTTTTCCAGACTGCTCCAGGGGAGAGCCATGTTCACTCCTCCTTAACTGAAGAATGGTTCCTGCCATGCTTCCTTGCTGTCGATTAGCACGGGCTGGTACTACCGCAGGAGACTCACACTTTTGGCAATACAGCCCTGGTTCATATTGCATCACACCGATCCCTTCCTCCTGCAAAGGGCAATTCTGCACCCCTGAAGTGACCGCAGAGGTCATCCGCATCAGACCTCTGACTAACATGTTATCCTTCTCCTGATCAGCTATGTGTAGACCATGACCCTTTTTTTCAGCAGAGAAGAAACTCTTTCAAGATCAATCTGGCAGTTCTCAGTCATACCGTATATCCAAGCACCAGAGGTGCACTATGGCTCTGAAATCGCTCGACACTTGGCCCCTAATGACTGATCAGAGGAACCAAGTACGCTCAAAGCGTCACCCTAACTCACCGGTAGTCAAGCCAGGATTCAGAATAAAATTTTCTGATATGTGTTACATACTGAAATGTTTTAAATATTACTTGACAGGAGCTGCATCTTGATAGTTAGATGAATAGAGTTAGATAAATAGAGAGTATTTACCTCCTCTCTGTCTTCTGTTAGATTTATTACAAACAGAAATTAAGATTAATACGTCTGTTAACTTGCGGAGCTAGAAGAAATGCAAGCAGATAAAGTGCATGAAGAAAGAACAGGAAAAGCTGGATGTTTGTTAGTTTTATGCATCATCATGAATATAGTAGTAAGCCTCTGCCCAGACAATAATAATTAATGAGGTACTGAGAAAAAAGGTTTACCATACATACATACTGTCACATACAGGACTCTGCGGTCACTACTGGTGTCCTTTACTCCGCAGTTCCGACCTGTATCATTACTGGGATATAAATACAGATTTCAGTTTTCTACTGAGTTCATTTGCTGACCCTATTCACATCCTAGAGAGCCACTGAAATGTAAAATCCACACTTCAGGTGTTTGTGTTTTCTTATTGTATATATTAATGAATCAAGCCACATGTTAAATGGGCATTTGGTGCATTATTTAAGTGATCTCCTAACACACAGCAAGCAAAAACACTTTGTAAGTTCTGCCGTAAGAAGGAAAGATTTAGGATTTTGTCCACAGGGGTAACTTAAATACTCTGCGATAATTCATGACTAGAAGATTGGTAACCACTGTACCCATAAATAAACTGCTGCCCAAATCTAAGGTAATTCAAGAGATAATAACTGTAAGTTACCAAATTATTTTTTTCAGCATTTGTTCCTTCTAGGCTAAGAAATTTCTCTAACAGACAACACAATGCAATTTTTTTCAGGAAAAAAGCATACATTGAGTATTTATTATCATTTAATACATTAGCTACTGTTTATCCAGGCCTCATTAATCTAGTTTTACCACCTTCATTTTCAAACCTAAGCATTATACATGTTTTAGCTAAACATAAAATTAGCACACCCTCTACATATCATACCTTCACTAGCACTGCTGCTAAACGTGTAAAAACATGACAGACATTATAAAACAGCCACAGATTCCAACTTCAGGCAAGGTATTCTCGGGTTAAAACTGGCATCAACACCAACATAAAATTACTCTTGCACAAAACATCATAGAGATGGTTATCAACTGCAGTGAAGAACAAAAAGTTAGCATGAAAACTTTAGAAAAACATGAATTTCACCTGCATGGGCCATGGAACAGTTTGTTTTTCCAATTGCTTACTCTTCTCCCCTTTTATTATTATTATTTCTGTTTATTTGTATTACGATAATATTTTCAGAAAACTCTCTGGGAGTTCTGTCACCGACTTCAGTGGAGGCAGTTGTAGGCTCCTGCAAAGATGCCTTATGTTTGTGGACTTTGATTATTACTGTTCTGCCCAGATACCATACTACCCTCTTCATTAATGGTAAATATTGCATTTGGATTAAAAATATGCACAAGATGCACTTACAGTTACAAGGCAGTTAAAAGTAATTTTTGTGTAAAATATGGAACAGATTTTATAGCTCTGATTAGATTTAGAAAAACCCTTTAAATAATTCCAGAAGTTTTGGAGACTACTTAGTTACCACCAGTTAACATCCAAGGAAAATAGGTTGTATCTACTGTTTTGAGGACTCTTTTAAAACGTTAGTCGATTATTTACAACGCAGTCAATTCTGATGTTTTTCCTCAGCTGCAATTGAGTTAGGATTTTAGGATTTAGCCTTCACTGAGTAAACAGTGGTTGCACTCTAAAGAGATTAAACCATTTTCTTCCAGTTACTTTCTTTTAATCTATGTATTAAATCCTTATACCAGCTAACTGTGGACTGTGAGTGTAGTGCACAAACTCCTCCTGTTTATCTTAGCTGTATCTGCTGCCCCACCATATTTCTTTTGTGCAGAACAATGCTGCACCAGATTTATCTTTACTCTCATGCAACACATTCTCTACATCTGCCTTATTATTAAATATGCATAAAACAAATCCTGCAGGACATGGTAATATATATATAACTTGGTGTTTGTAGTAAGAGGAGTTAAAAAGTTACTGCTTGAGAATACTAAACACTGAATTGAGTATCAAAATATTCCAATCATTCCAGAGATTGTTTCAACATTTAAACAGTGTTTTTAACAGAAATACTAAATAAATGAGAAATGAAGAGGTGTGCACTTAAATATTAACTATTGACAAGGACAAGAAAATCATGATTACCGTGTTCTGGTCAGCCTTGTGTGAATCCACTCTCAACTGGAGCCGATGACCAGCTTCTGTTAACACCGTTATAAAGGGAGATATTTTATAAACACAGTTTGTTAGAGTGACCTTAGGCTGCAATGGGCGTATACAAACTAAGAGTACAGAAGACAAACTATCACAGTGAAGTTACCTTTTATTCCCCACACTTTTATTTTTCCTGTTTACCTCAAGTTGGACTAAATTTACCAAAATTTGTCATGGGATCTATGTGACTAATGAGAAGAAAATTTGAATGTTTGACAGTTCAGTGTCCTCTGTGCTGGCACAAGTTATGCCACCTTGTGTGTATGAAGAGCAAATTTTGTTCTCCTATTTATATGCCCTGCAAACAAAATGGTGGTGAGTGGGTGGAGTAAGAGTATGAGCATTCACTTGCCATTTTCAGAGAAATTTGCATAGGCAACCTCTAATATGCCTCAGCAAATTTAGATGAATGAATGGGTCATCTTAGCAATCGCTGACATTATATACTATCTAAGCATGCATGAAACCACAAAATTGTTTAGTCATTCATTTCCAGTTACAAAAATGCTTCTATCGGTACAGATTAGAGAAGGAACCCCTTAAAAGTCTCAGAAGGAAATTCCTCACAATGACGAATGCGTGTCCTGAGACCTTGTGCAGAAACAGCCTTGATAAACAGCTTGATCAAATAATTTGTGCCTCTCCAAGAAGATTTAAAAAGTCAAACACACAAAAGTCACTCTTTATCTGCAATGCTAAAACATTACATTACCCACAGATTCCTTAATGGCAGACCTACTGCAGGCAACTGAGGTAACAGACTTAGGAGAGCCCAGGGCCCAAGCCATCAAGGTGCCAACCACCTCGTGCGCAAAGTGCACCGCTGGTTCCAGCAGTAGTCAAAAGGACTGAAAATACCAGCTTTGCCAGAGGCCTAAACAGCTAACAGGGTTAGGTGTTTAAATAGACCAGCAGTCCCATTAGAGTAATATAAAATCAAATACATCTGAAGGATCATACGGAACGAGACCTTAGCTGCAGTTCATGTGGGTATGTAGTTTCAATGTGAAGGTATGTATTAAGATTCCAAAGCCAAATTAATTCCTTGTCAGTTCTGTGAGACAAGGGTTGTATCCACGTGATGTTATTTTAAAATAGGCTTTAAAATGAAACTTCTTTGAAATAAAACTTTTGGAATAAAAATCATATAATTACAACCTGTAATTAACATGTGACTTTAAAATGTGATATGAAGTTCCAAGAAAATATTCCATTAACAAGACATCTTCAAGATCCCCAGCACCAGCCCCACATACCTTCTGTACTTAAATGTCCTACTTTGGCCCCACACTGACTAAGGCATCTACTACCACCATTTGCAAATTAATTTATTATTTAAGTAATGAGTAATTGAATCCAAGCGAATACAGCGCTCAGAGTCTTCACATAGGCTAATATCTTTCACTAGAAGACTGGGCAATTATTGTTGGAGAAAAATGCAATTAACAAGGTAAAAGTATCACGAAAATACAAAACTGTGCATATTTCAAATGTCTACAGCCATACGCTCATTCATTACTTTTCTGAGTCAGTCAGCAATTTTTGAAGCTTTTAAAACCTAGGCACAGTTTTCATTGCTGGTATAGTTTATTGTGCTTAGAAATAAGGACTGCTGAAAATGACTTGACTGTGTATCTGGAAACTCATCCCAAAACACTGTTGTTTCTGTCTCACCTGCGTCCCACAGCTGGCAGAGTCAGAAGCATATGCTGGGCAAATTATTATATTTGACTCCAGCTCCTCTTCCCCAGAACACAACTGTACCAACTAGAAAGACCCCCCCCCCAAAAAAAAAAGAAAAATAGGTCAGCATGATCATCTTAGGCACTAACACAGTATTTTCCAGAAACATAAATATATAAGAGGACGGTAAGATTTTTGTTAAAGAGCAGTGAGAGCATCACTGCTTTTTGTTCAGGCAGCTCCAGACATTCCAAAATACATCAGCAATCTTTCATTTGTATAATCATAATTTTTACTAAGAAAAACCAAAACACAGCCATTCACCAGTACTAATCAAATTAAGTTTGAAGGAACTTAAAATGTATCTGTTTGTCACCCCAGAATAAGGAGGCTTTGTATAGATCTGGGGAGTCGGAGACAAGTATTCCCTCTCCACTGAATGGAAAAAAATTTTCTTTGCTAGTTTAAGATAAACATCCCTCAATCAATCTGTAACATACGTGTTTAAGATTTTTTATGGTTAGTATAGAATACATAACTACTATTTCATTCAAAAAGTTGATCAGGATGAATTGCCTGTTGCCTACAGCATAGCAAGTAAAGCTGATCATCTTGCTCAGACCCTTGTGAATTTGTTGTCCTCAGCCAGCCCTCACAATACTCCTCCTCACACCTTCTTCCCCGACGCACAAACACCCACAGGCATGTTCATTTCAACATTCACCTTCTCCTCCTAGTTTCTTTTCCCATGTCAGGGATGCTGGGGAGGACTGAACCACTGCTGCATCCTTATTAGATACCACAAGATCACTGCGGACAGATGCTCAGCTTAGGCCGACAATACCCATGTTTGGGGCACTGCAAGCAGCAGGGTTAATACACAGCGAGTAATGCAATTCCTCCCTTCCAAAGCAAGTGGGACTGCTTGCTTGCTGAAAGGTAAACGTGTCCTTTGAGAACTTCCTTAGCACGAGCCACACTGATGGTCGGCACTTTGCAGGCCAAAGCTTTCCAGCTTTTAGGCTTTCTCAATACAGATGAGGGCACTGGTACAGGTATGCTTGCATGCTTTCTGCTCACCGACGATTCGATGCTGTAAATCATAAAGTGAATGAAGGGGGGAAAAAAGAGCCATCACCACTAGTTTAAAGCATTACTGCTTTGTCTGCTCTCCTTGCTCCCTTTAGTCGTGACCCTTAGGTACGTCAGGTTGTGGTTTTGCTGAAGAGGCCTGTTAAGAGGTCAGCACTGCAAAGGGCTGTGTGTATGGAAAGTGCATTTTGAGCCCTGCAAAGAGTTAATCCTCCTTTCACGAGGCCTTCAGAGGACTCAGAGGGCATGAAGCCAATAGAAAACCACCCCCCAGAAACCTCCAAACCCTTAAGATTATGTAGAAGCAACTTCAGGCAACCTTGGTCCAGTGTGAGCAGAAGGCATCGACTGAAGTCTTTGGCCTGCCTGACAATAAAGGTGTGGGCATACCTCTCGTACACGTGTGTCTGTGCGCATTCATACATTCAGCATTCCTCAGTTCTGCTCACTTTCGAGAGGCAAGGACGGACATTTTCGGCACCTCTCTTTGTTCGAAGGACGGCCACTGCAGGAGCAGATGCTTTCATGTGAACCCCACCCCTGACTCTGCTGGGCTGCCCTCTCCGAGTCACACAGCGGGAAGCCCGGTGAGCACTGTCACTTTCCCCACATATTAAAAAAGAAAGCAAGCTAACACCCAAAAAAACTAATGGACAAACCCGCCCTGCCTCCCCCCCGCCCTCCGCCGGGCCGCTGTCCTCCCGGCAGGCACACGCCTTGCCTCAGAGGCCACCGCGCCCCACCCGACCACCCCACAGCCCACCCCACAGCCCACCCCCTCACACAGGATACCCCACCCCACAGAACACCCCACAGAACACCCCCGCACACACACTGCCGGGGTGGGGGTAGCGGGGGGCACCCCTTGCTGAGGGGCGTCGCGATCCCCCCCCCCCCCCCCGCCCCCCGGCCCCCGCGAGATGGCGGCCACCCCGTTCCCGCCGGCGGGAGGAGCGCGCGGGGCGCGCGGCTGTTGACAAACTTGGTGCGGCAGCCAGCCTGTGTCAGCACAACTTCCAGGAGGAGGAGAGGCAGCGCCGCGCGGGGCCGGCGGGAGGCGGCCGCGGGGACGGAACAGCAAATGCTATTCAGCCCGAGCAGTTTCAAGCCGCCCATGCTGGGGAATTACTGTAGTCTAGCTACGGCTCTTAGCGCTGGCTGGCTGTGTGTGTGAGTGTGTGTGAGTGCGTGAGTGAGTGTGTGCGTGCGCCTGTGCCCGCGCGCGCCGGGCGGGCGGGGGAGCCGGGCGGCAGCTCGGAGTTAACGCGCCGCCTGAGGAGAGGGGAGGCGGGCGGCCGCGGGGGGGGGGGGGGTGTACCCAACTTTCCCCCCAAAACTCGCTCCCTGTCCCCCTCCTCCCCCCGGTAGGACTCTCCAAATTTAAAATAAAAAAAAAAAAAAACACCCAAACGTGTTCTCGGGCAGGCTGACAGCCGGGGTCAAGAAACAGCTGCTGGAGTTAATGTTTCTTCCTCCCACTCCGTCTGATGGCGGTGCCCTGCCAAGACGAAGTGGGAGCGGGAGCGCGGCTGCTGCCTGCCCGGGTTTGTGGGGCGGGCGGCGGCGGCAGACCGGCACACGCCGTCCCCCCTGGCGGGCAGCGGCCGCCCGTACCGGGCCGGGGTCGGGGTCGGCAGAAGGGGTCAGGGAGCAGCGGTGGGGGGGATCTCCCGTCCGTGGGTTTTCTATTTCCCCCCCTCTCCCTTCTCCAGAAACCTGGCAGGCGCAGGGAAGGCACTGCGTCTGCTGGCAAGGGCTGATTCACGCTGCAGATCGCTGCCCGGAGAGGGCTGCGGGCACCCAGCCCGCCCCCCGGCACCGCGCCCCGGCCGCCGAGTTGCGGCCGGACCCCCGGTCCGCCCCGCCGCCAAGTTTGGGGCGGCCGCGCCGGGCTCCGGGGGCGGCCCGTCCCCCCCGGCCCGGGCTGACCCCACCCGCCGTCCCTCCGTCTCTCGGCGGGGCAGGTGCCGTCGGAGCGCCCTCCCCGCCGGGCGGTGGGTTCCCCTCGGGCTCTGTCCTCCCTCGCAAGCCGGCTGAGGGCGTGGGGCCTCCGCGGTGCCTCAGCGTGGGCGCCGCACGGCCTAGAGGTCCCATCCCCGGCACCGCCCGGGCCTGGCGTGAGCCCTGTCCCCGGGGGACCCGACACCAGCCACCGGGCTCCTGCCCCCAGGCAGCGGGCGAGGTCTGTCTTGATCCTGGAGGACCTGGAGGTGGTTGGCTGTAGATGAGCTACTGTGCTGGCCCTCCTTGAAAGCACAGCGTTTTGGGTTCCAGAAGTAATTTTCTGGGTACATGCTCAGAGGCCCGTTTTGAATTTAAAAATGTCGGATATCTAACAATTCCCACTGACACAGCTGCTCAGCACCTTTTGAGGACCAGGCTCCTAAGCAGGGACGTAAGGACCTACCTTTGAGCACCCATTTTTAAGGAAGTTGGGCAGCATTTCATGTCAGGGAGCAGTAGCGTTGCGTCGCCCTTGTTTTTCCCGCTAAAGATGAAGCTGCCCCTCTGCTTATGTTTTATGCATGTCAGATCAGCCCCGCTACCACAGAGTTACGCTTGCCGTTAACTGCTGTATCCTGATACTTCCTCACCACATCAACCGCCGCTTAATGTCATGACACGTTTTACCATGTTGTGACACAGCTGCATCATGTGAAGGTGTTGCGTCGACTCTTACGGTTTTGTATCTTTGGAATATTTATGCATTCACCATTGCCACGGAGATGTCTGTTCATAAATAAAATAAATGCAGGATGAGGACTATTGACATCCTGCAAACATGGCTTGCAAGAGACTCATTAAAATCAGAGCTGTCCAGTAAGCCCTGCTGCCTCCTGCCAAGCTGGCCTATTTCATTTCTTCCTTAATTCCCTGTCTAGGATGGTTCACTATTCCAGCCTATCGCTTTATATCATTCTGTGAACTCCGCTCCGTCTGCTGCTTTTTCCAGACTGGTCCACTTTCCTCTTTCAGCTGTATTCTCCACACAGCTTCTTTGCCCAACTCCACTACTTGCTGCTAATTAATGCCTGATTTTTTGCTGTCTAAAAAAGATAGCACTTTGATTAGACACACACGCACACGCACACGCACATATACCAACATTAACTCTTCTCTTTCTGAAGAATAAGTGACATGAAATCCAGATGCTGAAATACCAGTTCAAAATTCCCATTGAGTTCAGAGAGATGAGGGTTTCACATGTGGTACCCAGAGCTATGTACCTTTAACATTCGCTCATCAAACAGATGGGCGCCCGTTACCCTAATTCAGCCTTCCTATGTGAGATTCAGACAAGCCCATTGCCATAATTCAGCCTTCCTGTTTAATTCTGTAATTCTGACGAAACACCTATACGTAATTTGTTTGTACTTAACCAAGGGCTTTTCTGAGCTAAATCCTTGCTACTGCAACCTATACAAAACTGAATTATATTTCCTTCTTTTTTCAAGCTTTTCTACAACCTCAGAAGAATTCACATGTTTGGTTTTGCTATTTAGGGACTTATTTCAAGCACTGAGGTTGCAGTTCATGAGAATTAGCTCCTTGGCTTTTTAAGCCATCTTCTTTTTTTCATGCAAGTAGCTTCCAAGTGTTAGCTGCTCAATGTCCAAATTTTTCTCACACACAAATACCATGGAATTTGGAACAATATCTGGAGTTCAGTCAAGGAATAGTTTGGTCCAGAAGCTCCAAGAAGCTCTCCAAGAAGATCTCCAAAGATCCTGAAGGTCGTGAGAAGAAATCACCCACTTCTAAGGCTTAGTGCCACAGCACAGTGATCTCGCACATCAAAAACCTGAGTTTGGGAATTGGGAGTTGGAAAGAAAGAGCTTTTTCAGTCTCAGGCTGGGGAGACACAAGCTGTGACATGTACTGTTTCAGTCATACATTTGGAGGAGCTCTTTGCAGTGGCTTTTTGATCATGCTGGAAGAAGCCAGATGTCCTTACAGGAGCCTGCAGATCAGTCTGTGAGCGGTCATCTCCGTTTGCAGAGTAAGAAGGATATCTTTATGAGCAATTGGTGGACTGCATGTAGGCAGTCCTAGTGTCTGAAGCCAAACAATTCTTCATGTTACACCTTTAGAAACTAGCATAGCACAACTGAAAAGTTACGGGGAAGCATAGGACCCCTTTCCAGTCTTTATTTTAGTGTTTTTCTGAGCCTCTAAGAGTTATTCGTAACTAAAAATCAATCATTCTGTTTCCAAAAGATATATGATCTTGTTGATGCACTGGCAGGGGCCGGGCAGCATTTCGGACTGCATAAAGATCACTCTGTCCTTACTTGCTATGCCAATGCTGATTTCATGGTTTGTTGCAGAAAAAAGATTGAGAGCTTCTGTTCCCACTGTTTGATACATAAGGACAGTGGAACAGTCACTGAAAAAGAAAGTTTACAAATTCATTGCAATGAAAGAAAACATTTTATCAAACCACATGATTTTAGATGAGGGAATGCGTTGCCACAATAGATAACTGAGGTCAAGTAGTTTCCAAGCTACAAAGGAAAGCAATGTTTTTTATGAGGAGCAAGAACATTCAAAACCATAATAGATAAACTAAAACAAACATCTACAGGAGGAGATATAAAACCACGGGTTCCAGATCATCACTCAATCTGAGAATAAACAAGTGAGATATAGAGAGATACGGGGCAGATTATTACACATCTTTACTGATGGTCCCTTGAACTTTTATTTGAAACATCTGATTCTAGCCACTACTGAAACAGATTAAAGAACTGAAGAGAATAGGAGATCTAATCCCTAAATGATACACCTATGTTTGTTTTGAACTAAGAAGACATTGCAAATTAATGAGTTTTTTCAAACTGTGTGGTCACTTTCATCTGCGGGAAAATACTTACTGTGGAGACATGCTCTTTCAATTACATTTGTTGGTGCACCTGAGTTGAGTTTCTCAAGCTGAGAGACTAGTATTATTCCACTTTATATCCACCAAAACATTTATTCGTGTAGCAGATTCTCATTTTACGATACAAACTTGGCTCTTTAGTGGCTAGAAAGTCATTCATGTCTGTTTTGGGACAGTAACAGTCTCGCTTCCACTGTGACACTGTGTTAGGACAGATTGCCTTGGGATATGAACACATGGACAAGTCACTGCAGGGTGAGTTAGGGTGTGAATTTGCATAAAATGAGGGTTAAGACTACCTTAAACTACCTGACTTTTATCCCCAAGTAGAAATGTGCACACAAAGTGTTATCGTGGAGTGGGTAGCACACTTTAAATTCACAGTTTCACTTTCACCTGTCGTCAGGGCCAGGATGAGCTCTTTTCACCCCACTGAAGTGTCTACCTACCACACTTCACTTAAGGCTGCAGGCAGAGGCCTTGAACAAGCTTTTCATTCCTCCTGCTGCAGGACAGAGCAAATAGACGGGGATGTCAACCCATGGAACCAGGCAAGCAAAGCCATGGTAGCATGAGATAACGCTGTACCAACCGCCTGCCTGCCCCTGTGCATGGGACGACAGCACAGCTCTACCATCAGCTATCCTGGTCCGCAGTCTCCCAGTCGTTGGTGGGACCGTCAACATGATTGGCTAAAGACGAGGTGTATTTCTGCCCCCGTACAGCCCGTTGCTTCCCCCATCCCTTGGTTGTTTGGCCATCCATCAGTCCAGCTGGTCCTGCCCGCTATGGCTTCTCTTGGGTCTGCACCATCCGATAGATGTACAACAGCATTGTTAGGGAGCAGCCAAGAGTATCTTTCTAATTTCTACCCATGTTTACACAAAGTAAAAAACAACACTAGACAACTGAAAAGAACTAATCCTAACAGGGCGTTTTTCAGTATATCTGACTGTACTACACATATTTACCCCAATGTAGAGAACAGAAATGCGCATTTTAGCACTCTTAAAAATGCAGCCTGTGAAGATCACTGTTACAGGGCACAAGGTTGTTGCTTATCAAATCCGGTTAGTCATTACTGAGATTTTCACTGTCATTATGAAGGGTGACAGGGCTACACACCTTTTGTCACTCCACTAAACTAATGCTTTGTGCTCCATGCTCCAGTACATTTCCACGAACTCAGAACTTGCCCTAGAGTCTGTAGGAGATTTGTCTCCTACTGGCCTTGGTTCTGTAGTTTCACCCAGTGGTTGAAGTTTCGTCAGTGCACTTGGACACTAATTAATCCTCAGCGTGGACTGATACGGTGAAGAAGTCACGGCTGGCCGTAGGGTGTTTTATCCTCCCATTCTCCTGAGGCCATCCCCAAGAAGAGATGGGCAAAAGTGGCAAAGTAATTGTGCTGAGTGAATGAATGGAGATGGTTTTAAAACCACCTAAGGAACTTAAGCGCTGTACTTAAGTGCATGTATTTCTTCAGCGATTTAAGCAGCCCTCCTCATTCCCAGCCCTTGTTCCCGTACCGCCGGCTGCATTGTGCTGTCACAGCTGTTTCTTTGGCTGTGGGCGGCCCAGGGGTGGGAAGAAGCAGCTGGAGGAGTGGGAGAGCTGCTTACGCCGGCTTCAGCCGCTCTGCCGCTGAAGGTCCACGGAAGGTGCTCAGGAAGCAAGACCCTCTGGTTTTCAGGTCGCATCCGAGTCACCCACATACTTCTTTCTGAACGTTCGGTAGGCGATAGCTGTGGTATTTCAGATGCCATTGTCTGGTCATTATTGGTAAATGTTGGCTTACTCATGGCGACTGCTATGTATTGGTTTTCATTAGAAACGTAACATAAACTGGAAGCATTGAAAAACAGCAATAGCAGCAATTATGCGTGTGATCATCACAGAGAGTTTGAAAATCATGCTTCAATAAAGCCTGAGTAGAGAGAAAGCAAGTTCTTCCACATGAATATGATTTGCTTTTACTAAATGATGGCAACTATCAGTGGCATTAAAATATATTATTTTTATATTTTTCACATGATTTTGTGACAGGAAGGGTTCTGCATTATAAATAACATCTTCTGCTAATCTTAAAAACACCACCATACCCTAGCTAGTAATGTTCTGGAAAAATCCCAGAAAATAGGAACCTGTCTCCCAAATTGTTAGAAAATTTTCTGAGAAGCTTCCAAACCCGGTCCCTGTCATCTACAGAAAGAAAATGAAATTAATTAGTAAAAGTTCCTCTTAATATTTGATCCAGAGAAAGTGCTTAAGGGGCTTTCAGAAGACAAAGATTCTCATGCAGCTGATGATTCAATGGAATCAAAATATGCTTTTTTTTCTTTCTTTACAAACATCTGGTAGAAAATGTACTTTCACAAGATGCTGAAAGGCTCTCCTAAATACTCCAAAATTTTTCCCAATCACTTCTCTAAGTATCTATGGAGCTTCAGTAACCCAGGGAATTTTAATATTATTAAATAGCACAAATTTTCACAATTTTCATTATTTCCTCAAAACTGGGCCCTATTTTAACAAGCATTTCCAAAACCACCTTTCAATTTAGCCCCTAGTTCAGCCTACTATTTTATATATTTTCAGTACAGTTCTTGATGACTTCTGGTAAAATTGCATTATTTTAAAGGAGTCTTTGTGATTATCTCTCTTTGCAAATATCAGGAAAATGAAAGGAAAAAAGCATCACCCATCTTCAAAATAGTAAAGAAAAGGCAATGTCAGAATTTATGATTTTTCATACGCCTGATGATAGTTGTGGCAGGTTCAGAATACCGCCACTGACATGCCATTTTGCGTGGATGATGCGGGCTGCCTTCAGAGGTCTAAACGAGATACCCGGGAGCTCCCCAGATTTCAGTTGTGCTACAGTTCAGCGTGTTTCTATCTTTTTACTGTTTTCAGTCTACATCTTTTTCCAGATTTGGTCTAGGTCTACATTAGTCTGGAGCTTAAGCATACGCGTAAGTCCGAATCCTTTATAAAGCCTATATATCATGTCACTGCTGTGCTGCTAGTCCTGAAAAAGCCAGATGGGCTTCTGTGTGCAACGGAGCTCAGGTGTTGGTGCAACATGGCTCAGGCTTGAAATCTGACTCTGCGCTGGGTGCTGATGCATGGCATGAACTGCGTGGCTGTGAGACGGACGCCCAAAGCCAGGCATGACTACGGAGGGAGGGACAGTAACCACTCAGTGCAGCCCCCAAATGACAGGGCTGATGCTTCAGCCCACCCTGGGGGAAATCCCGTTTATCCTTCCTTCAGTCTTGGCCAATGTACTTGTACTTCAGCGAAATGTGTGCTTAAAATTTTCACCTTTGCCTTAGTAATATGCAGAAATTGGGCAAGAACTGCTTACTTAGCAGTAGAATAAAGTATTTGGGGAAGAAAAGCCTCCAAAAAGTAGTTTACACACCTATTTATCTTATCTAGACCTCTGTCCTTCCTGATTGTAACCCAGATGTCCCTCCATGTCTCAGTCTGGTTCCCTTGAACAAGTAACTTCCTCCGTGCGAAGGCTCCTTTCTAAGCCTGCCAAGTTTACTTGATGTCCCATTTTAGCCAGCCCTTTCCTTTCTTGCTTCCAGTCACCTGCAAGTCAGCTGGAGAGGAGGAATGCCTTTAAAATTAATTGTTCTGATTTGTCTTTGTTAATTGGGATATCATAGGCTTGCAACCCTAGTTATGAGGACATTAAATTAGAAATAATAAGAATTTGTTGCAAGAGTCCATGTGTTTGTTAGAAAAGAAGAAGTTCAGCTCAAAGGCCTACAAGTCAAATAGCTAGGGATATTCATAACAGGGTTATAGGAGGGACAAGGAGGAGGATGAAACCATCTACTCAACATCTTACAATTCTGTATAGCAAAAAGTAGGGGGATTAACAGGAAGAGCTGAAAGTCTCAGTGCATGATCAAAACTGCAAGTTAATTGGCATAGCAGGCACTTGTTCAAGTAATTTACATGACTAGAATATTAATATGGAAGGGTATAACTTGCTCTGGAAGGGTAGGGAGGGCAAAAGAGAGGCAGTGTTTTCTTGCATATCAAGATTATACAAGAATTGTTCTAAGGTCCAGGGTGGGAAAGAAATTTGTGGGTGAATGTAAAAAGAAAAAATGAGGGCGCTGTCACAGCACAGGCTTTTGTATGGGAAGATTAAGTGAATGATGATTTTGTAAACTGATAGAATTGTGTGAAAGCACTGGACTTGGTGAAATGCAGAAATTTAACTGGTCTGAACATGTGGTAGGAAACCAGAAAAATAAGAGACAAACCAGCAAGTTCTAGAAATGTGTTGGAAAGAATTTTATAGAATTTTGAAAGAAAAAAACAAGCTCTTCTAGATTTTATTCAAGCCAGCCGTTGGGGACTGATTGAGAATATGAAATTGTAAAGCAGATCGGGTGAGACTGACCATAAAATGTCACAGTTCTTAGTCCTTAAGCTGGGAAGGCAAAACAAAACCAACGGACATCAAGAAGTCATTATTCAGTAAATACACAGAACTGGAAAGATTTTCTGGGAAACAAGTCTGAGATATTCAATAGATTTGACAGTTCCTTTAAAAGTTTATATTAAAGGCAGAAGCATAAATTCTTCCAATGCAGAAGCGCATTAAGAAATGAATGTGGCTAAATCATGAGTGTTTCAATGACTTAAAACACAAGAAAAGAGTATAGCAAGTTGGAAACTAAGTCAGATTACAAAATAGAGTATAAAAACTTGGGGATAAATTAAAAGGGCCGAGACAAAAAATTAAGTACAACTCATGAGAAATACAAAGCAGAGCAGGAGGGTATTCTAAAGGCATTGGAGAAGGAAGAAGAAAATCAAGGGAAAAAGTTGGTTTACTTTTCAAAAGGAAGAAAAAGATACTGATACTAAAAAAGCCGTTTTTTAAAATTTCCATCTTAACAGCAACAAAACCCGTGATCAGACAACAAAAGTAATTAACTCCAAAGATAAAGGGGTAGGAGCTGAGACTACAGTTGGGAGGGAAAAAAATCTTGGATACCTGAACAACATGAGATGTATTAAAATGGGTTGCATCTGGTGTAATTCAGCCTGGGTATTATTTAGAGATCTAGCCATGGCAGTCGCAGCATTGTGACTAGTTATTTCTGAAAGCGCATGAAGGATGGTTGAGGTTCCAGACTGCTGAAAAGGGGCAAACAAGTGAGAGAGGAGAAACTCTCAAAAGATCAGTCATCTTAACTTCAGCCGCGGACCAATTAATTAAACTATTTATGGGCTTCTAAAAGACAGCAAAGAGATAAGTAGCAGCCAACATGAATTTGTCAGGAGCAAATCATGTCAAACCAATCTAATTGTCTTCTATGACAGAGTAACGGGAATCAAAAATAGGAAGAAGCGGTAGACATCATACATCTTTGACTTCAGTGGAATTTTGTCACTACGCCATATAATTCACATATGCAAGGTAGAGAAACATGGCTACTAAACAGCTTACCAAAAATGTATTTTGAGAGCATAGGTATCAGAGGTTCATCATTAAAGTAGAGACATATATCAAATGGGGACCCACAAGGGTCTTTCCTGGTCCAATACTATTGAGCAGTTTTAGTACTGACTTAGACAATAGAATAGAAAATGATTCTTGAATCTGAAGATAACAGCAAGTGGAGGGCAGCTGCAGCCATGTTCAAGGACAGGGTGATAATTCAAAATTTTGTTGAAAAAATAGAAAAATTCTGAAAAACGGGTTGAAATTCAGTTAGGATAACTGGAAAATTTCACTCCCAGAAACTAGTAATCAGCTACACAGGGTAAGGACAGACTTTGTACTGCAGTAAGAAATACTAGAGTTGCAGTAAACCGAAGTTTAACAAGACTGAAAAACATCAGACTGTTGCAAAAAGAGGTGGACATCGTTCAGGGATATGTATTTGGGAGTGTCATCCTCAAAACTTGCAAAGTAATCCTTCTGCTTTACCCGGTGCTGATAAGACCTCTTCTGGTACACGCTATGTAGGCTTGTGTGCTACAGAATTTGATAACAATCTAGAGAGAATAAAGAGACGAGCAGGGAGAACGAGGACTAGGAAGCTTCATCTGTGAGGGGAGAGTGAAGGAAACAGGGTTGCCTAGTCTACGTAGAAGACGACAGAGAGAAGCATGCTACGAGAGTTCAAATTACTAAAAAGTAGCTGTGAAAGAAAGGCGATGCATTCTCCTCCATGTTCGCTGGTGGATTAAGTTGCAGTTAGGGAGATATAGGTTAGATATTAAGAAAATCTTTCTAACAGTAAGACTAGAGGAACACTGGAATAGATAGCCTAGGATGGAATCTTTGTTACTGGCGTTTTCTAGGATGAAGTTAGATGGACCACGTATACAGAATGGTGTGTCTAGAACTGGGTCTGCACTGAGGCAGTGGCATTGGCTGGAAGATATTTCAGATATTTCCTATGACTTGTCTGATTGAACAACTTTAAATTATTATGGGAGAGATGGGGCCAGTCAATTCAATTTGTCTTCAGCTGCCTATTTTTTTCCAGTCATTTTGCTTTGGGTTAAACTAATATAATCATAAAGTACTATAGTAACTGGATCAACATACTGCAGCTATTGCAAACTCTCTCCAGATCTGTCACAGGCCAATGAGTGCTGCAAGTTAAAATTTAAGAAGTCGTGTACTCATTTTTCCCCATATGTGGATTCTGAGGTTTTAATAAATTTACCTGAACAAATGCAGCGATTTTATTTAATCTCGTTATATTAGTCTCATATGAGTGCTGCAGATCTCTACAGCTCCTTCTCATTGACTGTGGTACCTGTATTAATGAATAAAAAAGTGATGAGCTTCAGGCCTTCCTCTTTGCTTCCCTTCCCCTCTCCCATCAATGACTCAAGCAATGAGCTAATAGAAACTTTACTGAGAAATAGGAACATTCACGTAAGTAACTGCCAGGCTGTTGCAGAGGATAGAGACATACAGATAGGCTGGGGAGCTGCATGAGGTGCTGAAAAAAATACCCAGGTGCAGGGAATTCACTAAAGGACAAAAGCATGTTAGCTGTTAAGAAATTTAATTTTTAATATTCAATAGTTGTGACTGAGGTTCAGTGGGAGCCAGTATTAAAATGCACTTAATCACTGGTGTCTACAAAACAACATGTGACTTAAATCGTATTTTTAAAGGCATAAGCTGCAGGTATTTAGTGCGTTGCCTTTCTTGAATCAGGTAGTAGGTAAATTTTATAACCCTGCAAGTTTTGTCTGTGAGGAGAGAAACAGATGCAGGAGCTGGCAACTCCGACGTGATCCAGTTTATTTACCAAGAGTGTACACAAGATGAATGAAGAAAAAAGATGGTTTCTTCACTTTTCCTTTGCACTGCTGTGCAAGTATCTCTGATACTGTGCCTGGTGCTTCCTTGCTCGTAGCTTCCCTGCTTTTTTGCCCATTGCATTCATAGGCATGAAAACAAAAATCAGAGATTTCTAATTCAGATAATGCCCAGCCTCCACACCCCGCTGTGTTATAAGTACGTAAGCTCCAGCCGGCAACAAAGTATAGCCTTATTACCTACCTGTGTTCTCCATAGTGGCCTCTATTGTTTAAATTACCTGATTGCACAACAGCAATCAGGTAATTTTAACAGCTTCTTTACATTTGCACCACATGGAAGATGCCTCTTAAACTGATCAGTTTTAGCTATGCTTAAACGAACCAGTAACATCGTCTGTTGCCTGTATTTAGGTGCATCTTAACAACTCTTTGCAACGATTATGAAAAAAGCATTGGGAATTGTGCGGGTTCAGGCAAATACACCTGCACTGTTCACCCTGGGCCTGATCCCAACCTCCCTGAAATCTATGGAAATATCCCCTCTGATGTCAGTGGGCTTTGGATGAGGACCAAGGCCACTCCAGCCTTTGCTCAGATCCTACTCTGGCAGTTCTCCCATTGAAGTCAATGAGATTATTCCTTGGTATAATAGAGCTCACTGTCAGGAAGATTTTAATGATATTCAACCTACATTTTCCATGTCTTCAAATCACCCCATTATTCCTAGTTATGTCTCATTATCTTCCTTTTTTCAGGGACCCAATCCTACCCTCCTTACTCAGGCAAAACTCCCACCGACTTCGATTAAGGAAGCAGGATCTCACTGTCATCTTTACTATTCTGAGGCTGCTGTAATGCCCCCCCATGATGTCATCATACAGGCAAACCGTGCATGGTGTTTTTGCTTGTAAAGACCACAGTATTGAGCCTATGGCAATACTGAAGAGGAGAGAAAAAATGAAAAGATTTGCCAGTACAATTTCAAGACATACAGCAATATGAATTTTTAAGTAACATTTGATCTTATAAAAACATTTTATCATCTTTCCATCAGACGTACACCCTCACAGCTATATAAAAATCTGTAGTAAAATTATTGTAAGTAGTTTCTTTGATTAAGAACTCAACATTTGTGGTTTAGAATAGCTTCATAATTTGCTGTGGACAAGACAGATAACGTGATACCTCTTTCTCAACAATCATTTATTATGTATAATTTGGCCTTTCTGGATGGTTGGATTGGAACGTGTCCTAAATTACCAGAAGTTAAATATTTCTTATATATGCTAAAAAATGTAATTTCCTATAAAATTGTATTAAAAGATTGAATTTTATTTAGAATTAAGACATCACATATCTCCCATGGTCTTCATGCAAATAAATTTTTTCACACTTACAATTCTGTTAGCTTGAAAGGTTAAACTCTGGTAGTGGAATCTCATTATTTTCTCCTCGGTCTCCGGTGTGCCAGAGAAGGGCATGCAGAGTCCCTTCCCCTCCATCTGGTCAAAAGAGTACCAAGTCGGGGGTGCTACCAAGGCAACCTGGTGAAGATGGTACCTGTGGCTGAGGGGCTAAAACACTACAGCATGTCAGCGTAGAGCAACACCGAGCCCAAAATCCCCTGGTCAGGTGTCACAGGTAGTTGTACCTTTGCTCATTTTTAAAGTTCTTGGAACAAGGGCCCTCTTTTTGTCTGTGTTTGCACAGCAATGGGCACTGAATGACGGGGGTTTTATGGTAGTACAGCAACACTAATGAAAATATTGACAGTAAATAAGATAATTAATCCTAACTGAAAGAAAGGGTATATGGACACTACATAACAAATACTCCAAAATATATTCCCATCCCTGATACCGTGTGCTTCACTACTCTGTTCTGGAGAAATAGCACTGGTTGCTCCAGCATAGATACATGGGACTCCCTCGTGAGGACCTGATTTTTCCAGTTAGGGATATCAGCTATACTCAAACAGCTACGGCAAATCACTTTTTCTCTACATACTAGATTTCGCCAGTTTTTTATCATATTCTAATAATTAATCATTGTAGATTTACATGGGTATTCCCTTTGCTATTAGTTATATTCATTTTTCAGTAACTGCCCAGACGTCACATGCATTAAGATTAAAAATGTAAAACATTATTGCATGCTCTGTGTTCATTGCCGTTGTCCTTATTTGTCCTACCTGCTCTCTGGTTTACGGCAAATGGAGGTCCAGCTCTCAGGTGACTGTTCAGACCTATTTCTTTAATAAGATAAATCAAAACACTCTAATGTTTGTGCAGTTATGGAATTCTTCAGGAACACTGCTGTGAAATTCAGCATATTCAAGAGGCATTTACTCACCAACTGAAGAAGTATGCTTCTTTATTCCAGCCCATCCCGCCTTTTCAGATATGAGGAAGCACAGATAACTAATATGCAGCAAAGTATGCTAAAGAATGATCTGAAGAGTCCATCTGCATTATCACTTTCAGTTCAGGCCAGTTTGCTTTTCAAGTGGATCTCCCAATTATCTTAACTTACCATTCTTTTGTATGCATCATGAAGCGTGAAAATTAGATTCCTTTCAGATAAAGCTAAATCGAAAGACACACCCTAAGAGCCCATCCAGTTTGTTTCAATACAGCATTCAGTCCATGGGGCCAGACTTGAGTTAGTCTGAAGTGAAACCTGCAAAAATACAATGTGGACATCAGGTCCACAGCACCACCTCTGTTGCTCTGTAGATCGTCATGGCGCTGCACTAAGGGGGACATACCCTTAGTTGCCTATTTCAGAGAGATCCGTCCTGCAGTGCCTGTTCTACTATGGTTTTTCCACCCCATCTCCTGGTATTTAACCTGATCCTTCTTTGACCGCGTACTGATGGTGCAGCTTTTTCAATAAAACAAATTAGACAAAAAATCAGCAGGTAGGGAGGAATGCTTGTCACCAGAGTCCAGACATCTTCTTAGCTTGTTTACAGAACAGCTAAGAAAGAGAATGGGGATGAAATTCACTGCTCAGGCTCGGATATACTGCATGAGAAGGGCATTATCAGCTTGTTCAGGAAGAGTATCAGCTTGGGTGTTGAGCCATCTCTAACGTTTAATTATAACTCGTGAAATTAGACAGTCACCTCAATGCATTGTGTGTATATCTATTATTTATATGTAGCTTTCATGTCATATACTAAAAAAATGTCCAGTTAAATTCAGACATGTTTGAAAAGCATCTGATTTTGTAATCAGCAGGATATGAGCACTATCTTTATCTGATATAACATGGGTTTCACAGAAAGATAAATGTTGGACTGTCAGCATCTCCTATTTCCATTAACCTTTTTTTCCTCATTAATAACTGACCTAGAGCAATAAGACCCACCCATGAATTCAAGCAAATAAAATCCACTTCTCAATCCACAATCCACTTCTCTAGGCCCAGTGCTTTTTGCTGCATTGAGCCTTAACAGAGTCAGCAGCAACATGTCTGCAGGAAACTATTTACAACTCCACAGACAACAGCTTTTTACTGCATTTCTTCGGTTTCACCCATTTAGCCACTCTACCCCTAATATAATAAGCTAATATATGCATACTAAAAACCTGTTAATATTCTGGGCCTGGAAAATTAGCCAAAAATCCACAGAAAGATAAGCATACTAGAACACAGATTATTAACACATATATTTAGCATAACGCATCCCAATATCAATATCTCCTGTATATTCTTTCCAACTGAGAACAGCTTTATAAATCTCAACCATGAGGCTATATCTGATGAAACAGTAAAGCTACAGTGAAGAAATAATGCACAAAAAATGCTTGAAATGTAATATGAAAATGGTGTTTGGGATTTTAATACACTGTAATTGACCACTTAGAATTTTTCTGTGAAAAGATAATTTGGTATTAAAATTGTGCAGTACTTAAATAATGTAATTTTGATAATGACAGTAAAATACGATTTCTGTAATGCAAGTGAATCATAAACTTTTTCTCATTCAAATGAAGTATATAATATGTCTGAATGCTGTCACTATTATACATTTTAAAAAGAACTCTGCTATGGACTATTACTGAATGCTATTGTGTTTCGAATATATAACAAAAACTGGTGAAGTCACAATATAAACATATTGAAATGCCATGTTGCCTTTATTTGGGAAATAATGAATCCTGTGGGAGCAAGTCAAACTTTTTCTTCTAGACAGTTTTACTGCAGGTTTTTTAAAGAGCTGAACCTTAGGAACTCTTTTCGCCATGTTAAGTTGGAAACAGAAATGGTGATAGGTTTTGACCTTCCAAAGAGGAACATCAATTCCCATGGATACTCAGGGTTCCCATCCCTTCTTGCCTTGTGTCGGGCTTCTGAGACGAAGGGGTTTAATCTATTAAGGGTCTGACCAGAGTGAAATTTCACTAATGGTAAAAGTGCTACTTTATTTGTGGCGTCCATCATAAGACTTTTTCGTTGCTGTTTGTGCAAGAAGTAGTGCTGCACCGCTTTTAAGAGATCTTAAAGGAATTTTGAGACACGGAGCAGTTAGAATGAAACAAGCTATCTGAGTAATTTCTGCAAGTTAGTTCAGTTAGTTTTTTAATATATGACATTCCTGCCTTTTTTTTTTCCTCACGGCTCCTTCCTCCCCTCCTGCACAGGAGAGTTGCAGGCTCCTTCTCCTGAGCAGAACAGGCTCCATTCGTTGCGAGTTGTGCAGTTTCCACAGTAGGCTACGCAATCTGGGGCACCGCAAAAGCACACTTTGATGTTTTTAACTCACGGTGCTTTTCTCTTTACAGCTGGCAAGCGGAGTGGTGCAGATAAGTCTGCACCACATCATGGGGATCTTTGTGTAAACTGAGGTGAGTGTTGGATAGATGATGACTTGCATTGTGCCCCCTTTGATCTGCGCATATATTCGCATTTGATCCCTGCACAGCACATTCAGCCATGTACGAAGCAATTCCGTCTCCTTTGTCCAAGGCTGCTAGATACTACATTGGGCATTCTCTTATGTTTTCTCAAATGTATGTTTAAAGTGGAATATATATAGTGTTCCCTTATGCTGCTATATTTCATTTGCAAAGATATGTTTTATATACTGTAAATTTTACTTCTTACCAAAAATACATTATCCTGGAAGCAAACTGAGTCAAGTGTTCTCAATGTGCCTGTAATTCCTTTGCAATTGTGTGAGGTGTGAAATTCACTTGACTGTTCTTACTGAAAGATCTGAAGGGTGGGAGATAAAAAATTGTTTTACTTCTGCCAAGCAAGCACGGAGAAGTATAGATTATGTATGTCATTTCTGGAAAGAAGATGGAGGAGTTGTGTTCCAAAAAACATCTTCAAAAGAAAAAGAAAAGGACCTAGGACAAATATTTTCTTTTTTTTTTTTTTCATCATATATCTCATATATGTAAAGAGAGAGTAATGGTTTATTACACAAAAAGATAAAATAAATTAAAGTTTGAAGTAGGAAAAAATATGCAGAATGTCTCTGGTACAAACTTCTTAAAACAAGGGGTTTCTCTGACTCATGGTAGGAACCAGAAACAACCTTTTTGGGGGTGGACGAAATGGTCTTTTTGATTTTTTTTTTGAGTGGATTTAAGATCCACTTTTATTTTTATTTAAAAATGATGATCCACTCATAAAAGCAGACATTAAATTTCATAACAATAAATTTACTCATGGATTAAATGCAGGACTCACAAGAAAATATCTGTGTTGGCACTGGTGATGCCTTCTCAGTCATTACCTTAGCGTGGCACTAGGAGGCAATCTGCTATTAGAGGTGTCATCCCTCAGACATCAAAGTCTGAATATTGTGATATTTCAGCATCAAACGGCACTGTGCGTGAGAAGTTTTTTGTGTGTCAAATCCCAGCCTGCACTACTGCAGTCTCCTTAGCGTCTTCCATAGACTTTTAGAAAATGGCAGATTGGGGATTGAGAATACCTTCCTGAGACTCTGACCACAGGTTTAGCCAGTCATTCCAATTTCTAATATACCAAATATATAAGTGAGGTTAAGTGAAGGGATATTTAGACTGCAGGTCTTGACAGGGCTGTGATAGCCAAATTGCCTGTGTGGACAAGACGTATCTGTTTCCAGGTATGCCCAGAAGCAGACCAGCGTAGATAATCTTAACAGGGAAAATTTATCTCTCTACTGTGGACATCTCTGGGGTAGAAAGCAGCCAAAAAGGGGCTGGGGTTGAAAATGCATAGTTTGGATTCAGGTACCAATGGGGCAGCTAGGTAGAGTTTAAGTTCTTAATGAAATGAATATACAGAACAACAAAAATGCTAATCGGTCAGAAGAAAGAACACGGACATTCTCGAACTGGGCACCAAAATGTGTTCATTTTTTATTTCTCTTTACCTCGGTTTGCATCCTTGTTATTTTCATAGCTGTTCTGGAAATGAATTGATAAATATTTTCATGCCTCCAGATGTTATAAACCTATGAAAATCATAGGCAAACCTAGGAGAAAGTTAATAGTTCTCTTTCCACATAGGGTCAAAAAAAGTGTACTATACTATACATAAGGCCGTGGTCATATATTGAAAAATGAGGTTGAATAAATATTCATTAGCTCGTAAATCTATTCCGTGTGCTAAATTAGCAGGTGGTCTTTCAAAAAAAGTAGCCTAAGTACATGCCCTGCGAGACTGCATCAGCATGCGTACGGGTAGCAACTACGGTTTCACAGGCAAGAGCCGTGCTGGCTCTTCCTGGCTGTTGAGTGCTTGATCTCACCCCCTTACATCGTTTTATTTTTATAAAAGTTCTTTTGTTGTTGTTTGGGAGCAAATGTGTATTTATATATTTTGTAATTCCGTAAAGAACAGTATTTAGAAGTTTTGAAAGAGTCGATGCCTATCACAGAGGGACTCGGAGATAGAGCTGGAAACATGCTTTTAAAAATGCTTCCACAAGTGTTTACTAAGACAGAAAGTTGCATTTGATTTGGCTGTGTTCATGCTCCTTTTGTTTACTTTTTGTGAATATTTTAGCTAATAGGTTTACTGTTAGCATTGGTTATAGAAACAGCGCATTTTAGGCAAATATTTCAAAAATTTCATGGATAATATATTTTAGACAGACAAATGTAAATGTTTTCACTAGAAATCTAATTATAAGCTTTACTGTTTTTAATGTATGTTTTATTATGTAATCATTTAATCAGGAAGTAGGTCTATGCACACATAGACATTTAGGTTTTACGTGGGTTTTTTTTACATTTAGTTAAGAACTACTAATTCCTGGGTTAAATAGCAACTACAAAGAGGGCACTGCAGATCACCCACTTGACTCTCCAGAATTCTAGATATTAATCACCTTCAACAATATAGTATAAATCCTCAGACCTTTTCATTCCCTTAGATGCTGCCCTTTGCATAAGCCAGTCTTAAAGTCTGTGTTTCAAATGTTGGGATGTGTTGTGATATGTTAGGTAGATCAAAGAATGCAAGAAAATAGATACTGCTCAGTTTTCAAAGAAAACAGAGAATCTTGAACTGGGACCATGATATATGTAACAGAAGAAAAAATTTCTTGAAAATTTCAATTTTCAAGTCTGTTTAAATGTAATTCTTTATCTACAAATTCTCTTGCAGGTTTGAAATCTTATATAGAATTTTGTCTTGTTTTTTAAAACTTCTCCCTTCACCTTTTAGAAAAGAAATAATAATCATGTTTGTGTCTCTCTAATATAAACATAATTAACATCGGTGGTATATGGAATTAATGCTGCCTGTAAGCAAAGAGCTTCACAATTAAACCATAGATTTGCTGCTGTGCAGTTTGAAGACGTGAGCTTTGCTCACAAGACAATGGCTTTATATGCCATATTCCATAGATTCTTATTATATGTCTTGTGTCAGCAAAATTATATTAGGCAATCTCACCACTTGCATCAGCTCATATTAATATTATTTGTTAGACAAAATGGTCCTTGATGTTATGCTTCTACTCATTATCAGAAATCATTTTGCTCTAGAATGTTAATATTAGAGTTTATATATGATAACATTACTATTTGTTTTAATAATTTCCAATAAAAACAACTATTGTTTTAGTGACTCATTTTATTTTCTTATATTTGCTGGCAAGTATTGCATGTCTTTTTAAGGAATACAAAAACAAGTTGGCTGCAGCTCAGCTGAGAGGCCGATTCCATAGGCTGTGCTTGGTGGAGGCTTCCATTGAAACCAGCGGTCTGGACAGGGCATATGGGATGCTTCTAAATTATGCTCTCTTGTACTGAAACACTTAATTAAGACTTCAAATATAATGGGAAACTGCTAATCATGAAATAAAAGCGAGCCAGGGAAAGAGAGAAAGACTGAAGAAAAGAGGTGGAATACCGTCAACCCTGTCTGGGACATGCCATATCAACATCAGCTCATGAAATGGCAGCTGCTTGGGTGCACAACAGCACCCTAGATGTGCATTACCTACAGAACTACTACGCAATAACTACATATGTAGAATATGCTACCAACTGCAGTTGGTTTGGTTTTGTTTTTTCTCAAGGATTAAAACAGAATAAATAGCAAGTTCAGACTGCATTTTGGCGTAATTAAACATACTTCAATTTCAAATTCAAGAACAAATTTACTGTCCGTGCATAACAAAAGCTCTCAGTGAATATCATGCATATGTCTTGCCATATCATTCCACATTATATAATATTTGAAATATTGAAGCCTACTTACAAAAAGGAAATAATGGAAAAGGTAATTGTGTTGGTATATTTGGGGAAATACATTAAGTTTTGGTAATAGTTTAAAGCAAATGGTGAACCCTGGAGTATACAAATGTAGTTCTAATTACTACCTTCTCAAGGATATTTTAGCAAAAAACTGAATTTCCTTTGCAAATTATTTTTGGCCGATTTAACAAATTTATTATTTGTCATTGTGATTTAGGACAGTAAACATTTTCACTGTTATCTCTTTTCAGGAAGAAGGAAAACATTCAGACCCCAAATTGAGGGCTGTTCGTGCTCTGTTCAGATCTTAATAAGAATGGGGTACCTTTTTCTTTCAGCATTTACATTTGTTTCAGTGCTCTGCTTTCGTTAGCCTGGTTTGCATTTCCACCTGAAGTGGACAAATTCTACATTCATTTAAATCCATCCAACCCTATCGACCTCAACCATATTCTTATCCTGATTTACGGCCTCATTAGGATTTTAATGATGTAAATGAAAGCAGAATTTGCTCCTAAATCTTCACTCTAAATTAAAGAGTGTATTCACCTCTCAGTGCAGGACGTGGGAGTATGTGCCTCAAACAGAGAACGCGCAGCTAAAACTTGGCAGGCAAGGTCTCGGCTAAAGGGTGGGTTTTTTCTTAATGTTGAGCTCACTTCTCTCCTTAGATAAGCAGGCGCACATTCCCATGTATCTTGTAAAATCTTTAACAGTTCTACACATGCATGTACAAGTGTAGTGCTGTTTTTACAAGATAGACAACAATTCTTACTCACATATCTTTCTGATGAGAGAATCAAGTCATCAGCCTAATATATATTTGGTTTTACTGAAGTTGCAAGACTACGGAAAGAATAGACGCTTTCCAGCTCTTGGTACTTTCCTGGAGTGCCTGTAGTACAAAAATAGGTCCTCCTGCACCGGAGGTCCAGTCCTAAAAATCTCTAAATGGGTGGTGAATGAGAAAGTGTGTGGGGAGTATTTATTTATTTATTTAAATTTAGAAATCTTAGCCTTAAAGCCTGATCCAAAGCTCACAGAGGAAAAATTCTCATTAACTTCAGTGGCCTGAATCAGTTCCTGAAAAAGAAAATACCATGTATCACTTTCAGTATCTTCTATAAATTTAAGCCAGAAACCGTTATTGCTTCTAACACACCGTATATTAAATAGTAGCTATGAAGGACTTAATAGTTATATTACACAAATCCCATTGTGTTTAAATGCATCATACAGCACAAACTGGGAAGTGCCACGAGCAGCACATTTACTCTGCCCTTATGCCCTCTGTAGCTCGATGTATGTGTAACTCCTAGTAGAGACCCACGTTACCTGAAATCATTCTCCTCTCACCCTCAAAACTGCACCTATCGCCAAAGAAGATATTTGCCAGAACTTGCTCCACAAGAGTCATTTCCATATAGTCTTCTCTTAAAAAATTAGAAAAGCAGAATGATGGGTGATCAGAATGACCCTAGGCAGCTGATTTGATGTGCTGAGCCTGGAGTTCATTCAGCCATTGCCATCCAAATGCCAATAAATTGTAAACAGTGTCACGTACATTATATATCGTTAATGGAGAATGATGGTGTGGCCAGTAACACCAGTACCGTGGTTGGGAGTGCTTGACCAGGGACGCAGATTCACAATTGCAGCAAGATCAGGCTGCATGTCGTATGGACAGGTTTGAATAATTATGCACAAGAGGAAGAAGTTAAGAATTTCTTGCTTATATTAAATTAGGGCTGTTTGGTTTTGAGTTTATTTAAAGCATATTGAAGCTTGATTGCTTTTAGTAATAGGTGAAGTGCTGCAGAGTCAAGAAGCAGAAGAATTTTTAAAGATCTTACATAACTCTAGTGATATTTTTAAGCATATTAATTGGCAGGTGCTTCTCACAAATAAGGAGGTGACTTTCTGAAAATATATCTGTCCCTTGAGTATAGCATGGCTTATTCTGCAGCTTTTATCAACAGCAGAATTCATCACCTGTAAAAATGAAGAAGGTGGCACTCATCTTTAGAAAGAAGTAATAAGGAGGAAGCTTTCCTCCCCAAAACAAAATAAAGCCGTGAATAGACCAGATCAGGAAGGGAACACGATCAAAACTAGGCAATTTTCAAATTCTGCAGAAGTGTTCAGACTCCCTGTGCCCCCCCTCCCCTGCGCCCCCAAATCTGTCAGTGATTGCAAGTGCTTGGGACCCCGTTATCTCTTCAAAAGTGATTGCTGCACCAGTAGAGATTATTTGCACAAGTAAAGTTTGCAGGATCTGGTCAGGGTATATAAAGTGTGAGTGTTGCCCCAGCAAGCCCATGGGTGGGCAGTGGCGAGCCCCATCACTCAGCTGCCTGGGGTCCCCACAGCTGAAAAAGGCAGTTTGTGGAAAGACTGGAAAAAATCAAGTGTTTAACAACAGTGCTGTCAGTAACTGGTTTATGTGCATTTTCTCTTTTGCTTGGTGCAGCTACCCTTAACACCCAGCAGAGAGAAACGCTTGGATCGTGCTGCATACAGGCGGCTGAGCAGGAGGAAGAGTCGGATGCTGTATACCTCACCTTGAGGGTGACAGACGGGGCATTTTACTATAAATGTTTATGTATTAATACGCAGAGACCTGTCTTAGTAGGGTTTTTCTGGATATCTTAATTCTGCTGATGCAAAGTGAGAGTGAAATTACAGGTGCCAGTTTGCAATGTAGAATGCTGATAAACAACTTGCCATTTTGCAGTGGCTGGTCACATCTGGAGCCTTTTGGGATGCAAAAGTACTGGAGGATTATTGCAAAACTTAGAGACACTTATGTTACCGTAACTTTTGTTTTTAACCTAAATTTGTAGATTTTTTTTTCTTTTGGAGGATTTTACGGGTTATATTATACTTACTTAGCTAACCATTTAAGTCAGCAGCGAAGCAAAAAGGGAGTCAGACCTATAGCTCTTGTCAGAAAACTTTTCCAGTTTGACCTTAGACTGAGACAGGCTGGTATAAAACCACGGATCGGTGGATTGTGTTTCATTAATCTGAGCACATTTTAAAACTCCATAACCTACTGTCCCCAAGTCTCAGCTAGCACTCTGACTAAGTTAGTGGGCAGTGTTCAACACCATTGTCCCGTGTTGAAAAAAACCTGCGTGAAAGATTTGGATTTTTCTTTTTCCACCTTTACGTTATCATAATACTTCCATAACACAGAAAATCAACAGACACACATATAGAGACAGACAGATGGATCCACACCACAGACTGTGAAGGCTCTGGCAGTAAGAGTCCCTTGCTCTTGCATCTTGTTATTTTTACAGTTATTCCTGTATGGACTACATTGATACAAGGTCCAATTTGATTTTCTGTATCCCTGCAACCTTCCACCATTGTCAAAGCACCCAGCTACTCTCTCTTGAAAATTCCTCCTGAAATTTGAGAGGCTATTATGAATTAATATTTGTTGATAATACTATGTGTTGATAATATTATTTGTCATTTCTATTTGTTAGCTTGTGTATGGGAACACAAAAGGGCTTAAGAAAGGTTTCACTCTTCATGTTTCTAGTACCCAGTAGTATTTGAAATCCTTGCAAAATTTCCATCAGGTCACTGTAGTAATAATTACGCATGTATGCAGTTAATGTTCCCTGACTGCTTCTGATCCGCTATGTCTGTTCCCTTTCTGTGCTCTCCTGTTGAGATCATACAGTCTGAATATAACACACAGCAGACTGGTCAGAACTCCACAGCCTAGCAAATTTATAAACCCTGCTCGTGGAAGAAATATTCCAACCCATACAAAATAAAAACCTAAATGCTAATATGCACATGGGTTTTTTCCTAACGTTTAGTATATACTTGTGGTGTTAGAAATATCTGAAATGGCTTTGATGTATTCTTGGTGATTATCCACAATTTCCTGTTATGTAAGGTATCTCTCGAGAGACTTCATACTCAAGAATAGGTTGCATTGGGAATTATAACTAAGATCTGGCCCAGTCTGTTTTTTTAGCTTACTGAGCATTACTGTTGTGGAGAGCACTGTATTTTTCCTATACTGTTTAGTGTGTTTATATAAAATATTCACTCTGAAACTGAGAATGCTCCAAATTTATTCTCTTGTGGCACACGTGATCTTTCATGAGAATCCAGTTAAATATAGGTTTTTTTGCTTCAGAGAAGATATTGTCAAGTCGGGTCTGGCTTTTTTCCTCCTTCTGTTTGAAGGTCAGTGATCATTTAGGACAGTTTCCTATCACGCATTTCAAATGCTAAGGCAGTGTTTGTAGCGGGGTATGGGCCATAATTTATCAGTGCATCTCAAAATTTGTTCTTCAACCCCTTTCTGGTAACGTGGTGCAGAGAAGCATGGTTTCACTGAAGTTCCCGCTTAATGATGGTAAACATCTATAACCGTGTGACTTTAGTCCTGTGACAATGCCACATGCACTACTTCTATCCCATCGAGAAGCATTTGGTTGCATACCAATAGCTGTGGGAAGAGAGGTCTGATAGTTCTTCCCCTTGACCACATGTGCTGGATGCTGGTGTCACCTCTGGTAGCTTTCTTGGGAAGAAGAGCGGGGGGACGTGATACTGAAGTTGGACACACGCCTTAGAGGTCTTCAGCCTTGCCACCTCCCCCATCCGAGCATATGGTCATCCTCATCTCCTCGCTCAGCTTCATACCTGACAGTGTCCTTGACTTCCAGTGTTCTCCTCTTTCTGTCCTCTTATAGCTGCTGCATTCCAAGTCTGTTCTGCACCTAGATCTGTCTTACTCTACTCCTCCAGCACAAAACAGCTTTGCACAAAGAATATTTGTGTGCGTTTGCAAATGTAAGTGCATGTATAAAGAAGTATCAACAAATGCAGGGTTTTTTTCCATTGTTTCCCGTACCTAAAGCTGCCCTTTTTGACATTTTCTATGCGCAAAACATCATGAGACAACTTCTTCACAGTTCCATGGCTCAGTGCAGAAATATCTATGGCTTTAAAATTTTGCCAGTAAAACGTTTTAAGAGATATTTAAACTTTTAAATGTGTCACATATATTCAGTTTTTATTGACTGAGCCAGCTAATAACATACAGATTTCCTTCATGATTTTTGCCCTACCTGTCTGCAGACAACAGGGCCCCAGTTACCCTCCCGCATTTAGTGCTTTCCTTTTCTCTATCCCTGCATTCCAGCATCCAAAAGGGAACAGAGAAACTTTCATGTTAAGTTAAAATATGCTAAAAAGCCTGAACTTTGGACTAGGACATACATGATACCTTCATGCAAACAGAACAAAAATAGGAAGTAGCCGCCTTGCTGTACCTTCAGGGGAATGGGGCATTCGTTTTGCTATGCCCTGTTAGCTAGCGAAACACACGTCCTTAACCACACCACGTAACCTTACGTTAGATTTTACTTCACCGAGGAATATTTCTTGACCCTGGCTCTGGTGGCAGCAGTCCAGAGGTCTTTCAACAAAGCCCTGGCTCAACAGTGTCCACAGAACCGCCCCTTCGGAGCACGGCACGGACGCTCGGCACACCATCCTGCATTGTCAGCAGGCAGGGAGCAAGAATTACAAGGATTTACAGCTCTCTGAATACTGCTGATTCATTGACAAAACCGGAATTAAATTGTACGGTATTAGTACTATTCATAGCCCTTCCACCCCTGTTGCAGACTGCAGTATTTCTAAAGACATTGGCATTGGTGACAGAAACTGAAGATCATCTGCAAAACTCTCTGACCAGCACTGGATCAGAAATCACTAGTAGTTTCTTGCCAACAATTTTACTCTTGTTTGTAGGTTGGGGTTTTGTAAACTACCTAGAAATATGGCACCTGGGTAACTTGATAAGGAGTATGACACCCAGATTTACAGATGCATTTAAGAAAAAAAAAAAAAAAATTAGAGGTTGCTGTTCAACTGAGAAGCATTATGGGTTAGTGTGGTGTGGGAACAACTCATCCCAGTGGATGATTTCCCTGTCGCTACTCACTTGAGCGGCTCTGGGAGTGGATGCCTGGATGCTATACTTGACCCTCAAGTCTTTCCTGACAGTCGGCTGCAGTACTCCTACTGCATTGGTAAATGATATAATAAATATGGTTAAAAGGAGGGGGATACAAGGGTTAATGAGCTGTTGGCACTTCTGCTCTGCTTTGTGGTTTGCTAAGTGCACAAAATAACTTCATGCCAAATTCAGCACATTTGGGAGTCCTTATCAGAAGGAATCTAAACTCGGGCACAGAAGGTTTACGGTGAAATGGGGATCCCTCTAAAAAGATGCGGTTGCAAAGAATTCACTGATACTGACACTATTTGTGCCAGGGAAAAAAAAGCTACGTGGCTTTTAAGCTCCATCCCCAGGAGGGAGCCTAGGACCTGTAGTAAGCCCAGGGGCTGCTGGCCAAAGCACGGAGCCCCAGATGGGAGCCAGGTTGCTGACCGGGGAGGTGCCTTGAGGTTGCAATTAACAAATCTGGGGAACTCTTGAGTTTTGAGCTGTGTTCACCAAACTGTTCTTCCCTCTTGTCTGGTGATGATCCAAGATAGCAAGCTGCAGAAACAGTCCTGGGAGTACGGGTTCTCTCCTCCAAGGTAAATGCTCTAATCACAGGTCTGCAGGGTCATATTCACCTTAATCTTCCTGGAATCTGGCATATGTTTCTGGGGAGGTGGGTCTGTCTTCCAGCTAGCCAAGTCTCTTCTGTCCCTGTGGTACGTTGAAAAAAAGTGGCTAGAGCTGTATTTCTGGAAGGGTCTGATCCTATGTAATATATCCTGAGAATATATATTTACCAGGGGCAGCGGAGGGAACCTGAATGGAAAGACACGTAGTTTCTGCACATAGTGCAGTGGAAGTTAAGGCAGGAGATGTCAAACTGCGCTGTGCGGTGCCTGACAAAATGTTGAGTAAAAAGGAACAGCCCACAGCTGCCGGCGGCTGGACGGGGATATTTTAGATCACAGTATTCTGCTTAGCGCTTCAGTTCCAACCAAGCCCTTTTCCAGGTACCTCCATACATCCTTTACTGAATCTAGCCCATCTAGTTTACATAACATTTTTAAGAATTAAAATGCTGTGCAATTAGTATTGATATTGTGATAGCTCAGGCAGGATCAGGGCTGCGTTGTGCTAAGCTCTTCCAGACAGCTAGATAAAAGTCTCTGATCCACAAAGTAGACAAGGCATTAGTAGAAATACAACAGATAAAGCTGAAAAAACAAAGAAAGCTGCAACAACAGCCCACATTTGTCCACGCTGAAGGGTTGACAGTCGGTCTCATATGGCACGGAGAATGGGACAAGGAAAGGTGGCTCTGCTTGGCCTCACAGAGCACTAACTGTTATTACAATCACTATCAAAGTTAGAGGAAATTGCATCCATTTTACTGTTGAAACATACAAAATGTACAAAGCTTTCCCAGCATCCATAAACAGTTAAATATATTAGAAAATAGAGGACATGAGCTTGCTGTTGTTCTTCAGTCTCAACTTGTATTGCTTTCAGTGGCCATTTAACCTCGATAAAGACAGAGGGATCCAGGCGCAATGTTTTTAATTACAAGTGGCATTTCTAAGCCTTCTGTGGTCTGCGCCTAATCCAAAAAAGTGACTTCATTTTGGACTCTGGCAGTATGGATGCTCTGTGTAAAAGGCAGACTGCAAACTAGTTTCCATCCTGCTTTAATAATAGGTTCACAATCCAAAAAGGAACTTTAAACACTTTACTTCAATATTCAGACTTAAAGCTTTCCTTCTGTAAAGGGGTTTATAACCCAGCAATAAAAGACTGCCTTTGAAAGTTGACTTAAAAGGTCTTAGGAAAGCAGTGGATTTTTAGATTTAAGCTTCCAGTATTTAAAAAAAGATTAACCATTGAACAAAGGTAAACAAATTGGTAGCTTGCATGACCAAATCTGCCCTGACTAGGTGATAGAGTTCTCCTCCTTTGCACAGTCAAAACGTGCAGGATGCTCCGATGCAGACACACGTCCAGCAGTGCTTCCCACAAAGTGAAGCTGATGGGGACTGGTGCTGCTGGGAAGAGTTTCTGCGGAGCATGGCACAAACCAAGCTCTTCCGCAACGGCAGACCTGGCCCTTACCAGTGAGGGCAAAGGCATGCAGAACGAGTGGGAAAGGAGAGACAGCGTGCGAGAAATCTAAAGAAAGAACTGAAATGAACACCAAGATCTGGTTTCTACATGGCAGATAGCCAGAGGAAATATTTTTCTACTGGGTGGATAAGGGCTTGTCTTCTGCTGAGGTGTAACCAAACCCCACTGAGACTCCTGTGAGCTTTCAAGGAATTGGCAGGGGCCAGGGGAATCCACGTGGAAAAAACCAGTTTTTATCCAAATTAGATGTAAATGTTCTGATGGATGAGCTATTTACCGTTTCCTTTGATAACGTCGTAGGATGTTCACTGTTAGGAGTTTTCCCTGTATTTCAACTACTTATTTCTTGTATTGATTTCACCCCAGATTGCCTAGTTATACCACTTTCTCCACAGTCAGCTATTCTGTATAAACCCCAAGGACCCATCTTTCCCTCAGGAAGCTCCGACTGGAGTCAGCTGCAGTATCCCTGAATTGACTGGTTAAGTCTGTGCCATTTATATTTGTATTCTTATGGCCTCTAAATGCTGGTACCTTGCCAAACCCCCATGGTTGCCTTTTAGCCAAGCTATTTATACTACATATATATATGTATAAAAACATAAATTCTATTACATCAGCATCTGGACATTTTGCTTTGCTCCTTCTCTAAAATTACCTCTGTTTGTCAATATTTTTTTCTTAGGATGATGCCTTCAGAACTAAATGTGAAATCACAGCAGAATATTTTATATAATGGTGTAGTGTCTCTTTTCCTTGACGTAGAGGAACAAATCAGTCTTAAGACAGTTTGTGTTTTTAAGGATCTCCGTCTCCTTTACTTTAACCTGGTAGATAATTATCCTTTTAGGGGTTCTCACCCTTTTCCCAACACGGCAGGTGGGTTTTGCTTTTGTTATCCTCTGTCCCCCCAGCACAGGAGGGCCACAAACTTCCTTAGATGCCAGCGTCAGGGGCTTCCAGGAAGGCGGCACGTGACTGCCGCCGCGACGCCAAGCCCCGGTCCCACCGGGCAGACGGGTCGCGCTTTCCCTGATCACATCAGCCGGGTTCCAGTCCTCCACCCTCATCAAGAATGACCGTGGCAGCCCAGCCAGACTCGGCGGGAGCCCAGGGAGCCTGGCGGCTGCATCTCCTCCTGGAGGACCAGAGGTGATGTCCTCAGGGCGCTGAGGTCTCTGCTGCCTCTCGTCGTCGTCCTTTTTCATGAGGTTTGAGCTCCTCGTCCCACATGACTGTGCTATGCGCAGCCGATCTGAATTAATTTTTCAAGTAAGATTTCATGAGGCAGTATCAAATGCTTTCCTGAAATCCAAATACATTACATCTACTGCTTTCCCATCATCTGCTAATTTTGTAATTCCATCAAAAATGCAATCAAGTTTGTCTGGCAAGGTTTATCCTTTATAAATCCCATGATTCAATTTACCTACCAGTGGAGGATGAAGGACTGAGTCAACCTCTGCAAGCTTAATCAAACTCATCCAAACCTCTGTGTTCAATAGATTGAACTGGAAGTTTTGCAAGAAGCAGCTTGCTCTCAGCATTTGCCTCACTTTGTGGTTTCTAATGGGATGGAAATACTGGAAGAAAAGGCTTTGGCACTGCATTTCAGTACTTCTCCACTGTTTAGAAACAGGGAAAAGCACAAAAAAGTGCTTCTTTTAAAGTAGACTGTTTAAGACTGTAAAAAAGGGTTCTGGAAGATGAAAAAGAAATTGTTAGGTAACAAACAATTTAGGTCCAACTTCACTCTTAACTAGTTGTTTCCATTACCCTTGCTGAACTTGCCAGAAAAAAAAAAAAAAAATCAAGGCAAATAAAAATGCAAGACAGTTTGGGTAGGTTTTTGGCTCCTGAGATTCCGCTGGCACATCTGGGATCCTGTGGGCCCCAGCCTAACAGACAGTTAACAGACATACGATTGCATGACAGACAGACAATGTCTGCTATTTAAGACTCTTAAATTAGCACAGCATCTGATGAACTTTGAGACTTTGCTCAGTATACTTCTCCCCCTTTCAGAAAAAAACACCTCATATCTTCCTTTCTAAAGATTTATAATTTTTTATTGTCCTAGACAATTGCTTTCCCCTATGAAAAACCTTATCCTTTCATTTGCTTTCCACTGTGTTGTGGAAAGCATTTGAGTCCGCATTTTTGTGTTTGTATTTTGTGTTTTTATATATCCATTTGCTTTTATGTATTTGAATTTGAAAGGGCTCTCTTCAGTGTCTTTAATACATGTACTGCTCAGAGAAGGGAATTCCTAGGACTTGTAGGGAACTTGGACACCAAACCCAAGATTCACAGAAGATTATTTCTACAGACAAAACACTGAGGAATAGAATAGTGGGGCAGAAATCAAAATTGAACTTGAAAGAGGTTTAAAGAGAGTGAATACACTGTATACTACTGAGTGAAAGAGGAGTTACCTTAAAGATGAGTCCAGTGTGCTGCTGCATGCAGTTCAATCAAGTGATCAAAAAAAAAAGGAAGGAAAAAGAAAACGAGCCTGGTTGATTGAAGTGTAAAATATCTGTTCTTTGAATATTGGCTAAACCACGCACAAGTGCTCGGCACCTCAACTTAACACTGAAGCTGCCAAAAGGGGTGAAGTTCGTATGAGTGTGAGGGATCCACGTACCCTTTTTGTACTGGGTCAGTGCTCCGAGACGCCGTTGCACAAGCAAGCGCAGTGAGAACACCTGCCGACAGGTCCTCCGCTGCGGCTGACGCAGCAGCGTCGCTCCCCTTACGCTGCATCTATGCAGCTTGTGCTGTACTTGGGGGATAGCTTACTTTGACGAAAATGGCTTAAGCAGCGCAGGCTGAAGCAGTTTGCCTGGCAGACCTGCAAGCACAGCCCTCGGAGGGGTAACAGCCACAGGGTGCCGTGCCACGGCCCCGGTTTCTCCAGCTGGGAAAGCTGCAGCTGGAAGAGGACGTGCGCACAGCCTGCCTTGCCTGCTCTTTTCACAAAGTCTTTGGTCAGCCTGGTTTGCGGTGCTCCTTTCCCGCTAGGTCCTGGGTAGTGAAGAGATGGTCTCTTATTTGCAGTCAAGTAATTCTTCAGTGCCTTGGAGAGCCATTGTATCCGTACCCAGATACACAGGCAGTCCTTCTTTGGAAAAACTGGTAAGTAATTGTATAATCATTTCTATGGTGACAAAGAGTAAGAACCTAACTTCAAGACATTTAGAATAATAATGTGCCTAAGCAAGTGCATATTTTAAAATGTGTTGCTTGTGCACGAAAAGGTCCTAGGCAACTTCTGGCAGTCAGGAGAGACAGTCTACCATAAACCTCCTCACAGCAGGCAGCTACTCAGTCTGAAAATTAATTTCAAGAAACACAACTGACCACTGAGCAATTTTAGCAGTAGTTTTGCTGAACCTTTTGTGGTAAACAATGTTGTTAGCTGAGCACGGAGTGACTGGACTTCAAAATTAAGAGCCAGGCCTACAGGCAAGCACAGAAATAACTGCACTGCCCGTGGTATGCTAGAGCATCCTTTGTACGAGGCACAGTCACCCCTGAATTCTCACACCAACCGCAGCACCTGGAAAAGCAAAATGGGCAACTTTTATATGCGATACCCACTTACCTTCATCTGCTTGCCTGAACTGTTTCTGAAAAAATAACTCCTAAAATATTTCCAGTAAGTCAGTTAAAAAATGGGCTTAAAGCCCTCTGTCAAAAGACACTAATGGTTTGTAAGCAGTAAACAAATGCTTTTGCTAACTTGGGTCTGAATGTAAGACTTCCTTGGGAAATGCAGTTGACCGAATTCAAATTCAAATTGCAAGGCAAGAGCAAAGATAGATATATATATTCAGGGAAAGATGCATCAGGTTATTCTTAAAAGAATAGGAAAGGATGAAGTGAGTCTTGCCTTCTCTCAGTATTGTACATGATCCTATACGAACTGACCTTTCTCACGAATCTTGAGAGAAAAGGTACTATCATCAAGAAACATTTTAATAGCTTCAGAAGATTCAGATAGCGAATTGTATTAAACATGTTGACTATTTCTAAGCCTTTTGCTTTGGCTTGGTCATTTTTAGCCCAAGTCTTGACATAGTTGGCTTCTAATGTACACTTAAACAATGCATATAGAACATATTTTAAACTCTAATATGCTTTTCATTATGTAAGACATTTCCTACGTTTCAGATAGCTTGGACAATGTCACTTAACTAGTCAGATTTCCCTTCTGCTTCTCATAAACTAACACAATACTGTTGAGTTAGGCTTCATACTCCTGCAGAGAAAAATCCAAATCCATCCAAAAGATTGTTTACATTGACATCAGAGGGGATGGAAAACAAATTACGACATTTGTATTTGTGTTAGGAGCCAGATACTGCCAGAACCATGGAAATCAGTGGCAACACTCCGATTGGATGCTAGCATTTATAAATCCATTTTTTATGTTTAAGCAGTCCTAATTTGGGAACCTTGAAACAGCTTATTAGTCCCCTACTGTTTTGACTTCCATCTGTCCAAGTACTTTTTGAATGAGGAGGAGATCATTGGGTAATAGCTGTTGAGTGTGTATATATATATATGTGGTAGATTCACTGGAAGGGGTTAAGGGAAAGATTTTCTTCACAGTTTCCCTCACGTCCTTCCAAAAATTTGAAGTTTGTTATTTCCTTACTCCTTAGCAGTAATGCTTAGTCCTACACCATGATCCGTCCTGGTTTCAATGGGAAATTCGCTCATGAATAGACAACATGATCAGACCTGTTACATCTGATTTCAAAATTTACTGTTTCCCTAGACATGACAAGCACCTATGGAGGTGAAAGGGGATTCATAAAAGACAGTGAAAGAGAAAAAAAGTCTCAGTAGAAAAAAAGTTATTTCTTAAAACTGGTTTAAAGGAATCACTATGCAGGGAGAAAGAGAAATATAATCTAAAATGGACTCTCTTTATTATCATGTATTTCTTTGCTGGATTAATTTGTCATTTCCATTAACATGAAAGTTACCTTTAATACCGACAGTTTTAAAAAAAAGGACTGTTTGTCAGGATTGAATATGCTTAAACAGCAGTATCAAATCCAGAACAATTCTCACGAGCAGCCACCGACTGAGTATTTGGGAAGTCACATCAAGTGCCTACTCCTGCTTCCACTTAAGGCAATGAGAAATCAGGGCCGAACGCTTTAAGGAATGGTAGTCGCACAAAAGAAAGACCAGGAAGCAACCTAGCGTGTGGAAATGAAACGGCTCCCTGATTCCGTAGTATTCTGGGCAACTGAGATACCTTTTTCTAGTGAAACGTTTTTATCCCCACATTCATGTATGACATTTTTTCCATTCTAAGGTGGGACACTGCAGGCTTACAAGAAATTTCAATACACTGAACAGAGAATGCCTAAAATCTGAGGTATGACCCACAGTCTTGTCAAGAATAGATAAAATAACGTAGCTTTTCAGAACCATTAATAAATGTCTCGCTAGTCTGGCGTGAGCTTGTTGAACTCAACATGCTGGAAAAGACTCGATATTGGGGCTAACTAAAAATGGCATTAGAAGGACCAGCTATGCAGGGAAATTAAAATGGTCTCTTTCAGAAAAGGTTCACGATAGGACAGATGTGCTAGTCTCAGGATTGCTACAAGGGTTTTGTACTGGGCAAAGAGAGTAATAAGAAACTAAAAAACTTTTGGCATTTCAACTTTATTGAAAAAGGGTACAAAGGAACCACCTCTGGATATTGTAAAACTCACAAATAAATTCTTTACAGCTGCACAAGGAAAGATAACAATGAGAGCCCGATATTTCATTCCTAGCACAGTAAAAAATCCTATTATAGCCAATGCGGTTATGGGTGCACCAGCTGTATTCTGGGAATTCTATATAACTACGTCTGTTTCTGAACCAAAACCCCTGGGGCCAGCTTGCGAGATTAAAAAGTCCTCTTCTTTCATATACATGCCCTTCCACATCCCTGTTCGTTTACCAATGTCTGGAATTAAGTAAGTTGTCATAATAGGACATCATGCCCTTCCAGACCAGGGAGGAGCTTCTCAAGAGCTGCCTTCCTACCCTGCACTCTTGTATATTAGCAACAGTCATATAAAAAATGCACCTCTTCCTTCCTTACTAAAATCTATACCTTGGGATGCACTAGTCAGACATATCTTGTGCTGCTGGAAGAATGTTTTGGGTTTTTTTTTTTAAGTGCAGAAGAGAATGAAAAAAAAACCCAAACAAAAGAAAAGGAAGTGGAAGAAATTAAAACATCTCTGCTTCTCAAGCCCACTTTTAAATCACCAGGGGAAAAAGGCTACCCAGGTCAGGTAAGCATCATGAAGCTGGGCTATAAATTTTGACCTTGGGTGTGAAAAACAATAAAAGAAAGGTATTTTAAATAACACAATTCACCTTAAATGTCAGGCTTCTTATTCAGATATCCTAGGAAACTAGCACGCCAGCCAGACTACCGGCAGTAAGTGTGCGGAGAACTCAACATGAGAGAACAGATGGGAGAAGCCACTGTTTCTAATACAGCCCTAAGGCATCTCTGTTCCCTTGTTCGGGACTTCATTTTGTAACCTTCCCTGTTCCAGCTGCTCAGACCAGGACTCGATTCTCCTCACAGACCCACAATACCACCCTTCATTGGACAGAAAGACCACCTGGGGAGAAAGCAAGTGGCTTCAACCATGAGAACCACTCTGCCCGCGTAAACAAATCTCTCACGGGCCAGAACAAGAGGTCAGAAGAGCTCGTTCAGTTCAGCTCCCTACATAACACCACCAGACGGAGACACGGGAAGCGTAACTCAAGAAACCAGCAGAGAAGTCATCAGCAAAGGTTTTTATTCAAATGTACCATTTATATCCAGCAATGGAGAAGCAGGAAACCTTTTGGAGCTCTCAGTTCAGTCCACTCCATGACTTCTGTAGTCTCCCAACAGGCTCTCACATCCCTCTGTGTGCAAAGAGTTCCTTTGTGCTAGAAAGCCCAAAGAGGGTTAACTTTCTGTTTGCCTTAGACCTAGGAGTCCCTGGAGACCCTGCACTGGGGGCTGTCCTCTCTCATTGATCACCCTGGATTTCCAGCAGTTGGCTTAAATGAGAAAGAATATGAATAAGTGTCCTTTAATCTAAAAAATTGTGATGTGCTAAACTTCTGCAATTAACTTCAACTCCTTGCTCAACTTGTTTGAACGTGAAGCAGAATGGATCTGGAAGTGAACAGCAGTGGAAGGTGTATTATCCAGAAACCTTCCTAGATAGACACATCATTAAAGGATGGAAGTTAATGGCATCTTTAAAGACACTCATGCTGTACAGACAGCACAGGTGTGGATATATACCACATTACAGACACGGTGCTACTGTTTACTTCTATTAAAGTTCAATCATTTGTGCCTATTCACTTTCAATAAACGTTTAATATTTTTCTTCTTTTAGAAGCCAGAAGTGATTATTTCCATATCTCCCCCTGGCATGGTGACGGCAGAGTATTTCATAAGTATTTCGTAAGGCAAGCCAGCAGGTTCATTTAATATTAGTTTCTGAATTGAATAAATAATTGCAAACACACCACTGAATCGGATTTTTTGATCTTGAATATTTATAAGTTAGTGTCATATGACACTCACTGAAATCAATAAACAGGATTTTAAAAAATTGGGCTCTACTCTTGCTGGTAGTTCATCCTGGGCTTCCACAAAGGCCATTTCAGGATAGGGACCTTAGAGAAAAAAATGATAAAGCAGAAGTGTGGAGAAGAAAGGGGAGAGAAAGAAGGAGAGTTTGTTCTTGCCATTAATATTAAACTGTCCATTTCCCAGCTGCAGGCTCATGAAAAGGAGACTTCTTGGTGATTACCTAGTAATTCAAACCTTACAAACCCACCTCAGAACACACAAAGACAAGGTAAAAAAGGATTTTTTTTATTGCAGTTTCATGAAATCTGATCCACAGCAGAGCTTGAAGAATTCACTAAGCTTTTGAACACATATGCAGACTGGTATAAATTTCTTTTTTTATTTCTTCCTTACCAGATGAGCAATATATATGAACAATATCACGTGTGTGTGTGTGTGCGCGCGTGCGCGCGTGTGTAAACATGAGTAGCTTTTATAAATGGAAATGCCAAAAAATACAATAGTCTGGTTTCTATAAAAGGCTTTGTCTCACAAAACAATCTGCTGCACAAACCCAAAACAAATCTCTAAAACAGTATTCACGTGTTAACATTACAGAGTACGCTTGCCTTTTACCTGTCTACCTATTCAAAATAGAAGCCAAGGAATACTGAATCAAAGATGAACCTAAGTAGGAAATTATCTTCACAATCCCTCAGTACTGTTATCACAGCAGGTATTTAGAGTCAAAGGTTCCCCTGCCAAGCTAGTGCATCCTCGGTGCTGTGACACTGCCTATACCCTGTTATAACCCTGCTTTACTCTTCTTTACCTATAGAGAGCCCAGAATGAAAGGGTTGTCATTTGTCCCTCTGGTTTAATTGTGCCTGTAACACACAGTTGTAACAGGGATTGAATTCGCTGTAGTTCCTCATATCTCCCAGTTACATATGAAAAGCCAAGGGATGCTGACAAAGTTCAGTTCTACATTTACTTTTGATTCAGTGAAAGTCTGTGTGAGAAATAAGCAACATTATCTTACTTTTTTTTTCTTGGTTCCATACACTATCAAGCATTTTTCATCAATTTTCCTTGTTACTTTGCTGGATTTTTGGGAAGGTTCTGTGGATTATATTCCTGTAATGGTTTTGTTCATTTATGAATCTGTGATCTCTTGGAAGTTTAAGAGCAACTAAACATATATAAGTGCAAAGTAATGAACAATGCTGTGGTTTTCTTTCTTACTTTCAACACTGCTATTGGCTAGCTGTTAAACAAAGAGTCAGATCTGGTATAACTTTGATTTGGTGTGTGCCGGTGTTCTTAATCATCACCACCCTCTCCTTGGGTCCCAGGTCCAAAACAGGGTGAAATTTTAGCAGTTTTCAATATATCTATTCTTAACTGAACATGAAAACCTCCAATAGTTCATAAAAAGCAGAAGCAGCTCAAATGTTGGTGTTGAAAGCAAATGACGTAACACTCAGCTATCAGAGCCCGCTGGCACATTTCGTACTTGTTGAAAAGAACAGCAAGCCCCCAGACAATTACTTTATTTTCTATGATTCTTGAGATCCAGAGAAATTAGCTCCTTTGAATATTAAGCCCACAATACAGGCCGAAATGATCCCCATCTTCCCCGGGTTATACACATCAAAGAACAAAACTGCTGTACGTTTGAATGTGTTGATAGAACATGGCTGAGATGGTACACCAGTGGGATGACACTTAATTCACCAATATGTGCTCAGTAAATATGTGGAGAGAGAGAACCATTTTCTTAATCTTTTGTGTTAAGTATGAACTTCTAATGTAAAGATCTACCCAGAGAACAGAACATCACATGTGTTTGTTTTATAAAACTGTGTAAAGGTTTGCCAAAGCTGCCACAGTATGATAGCTTTGGCCATTTATTTTCCCAGATCTTCACTTCGAGTGCTACTGCTTACTTGGGAATCTTTTTTTTTTTACAAACAGAATTTAATAAATGTAAAAATATTGAGAGTTCTGAAAAGGTTATTTGCCCTAATCATGGTTAATTGCTGGCTAAAGCCGAAGTCTTTCTGCTGATACACCTGTGCAACCCCAAGCCTGCAACTCCAGGCCTACAGCCCACAATATGCAACCTCATTGGTATAGCTTCACAAAATTGTATTTTGACTAATCCTAAAACCAAAAGAAACAAACATGTTAAAAAAGCCTGTTGAAGTCGACAGCAGTCTGCATATGTCAAAGCAACTCCATATCGGGTTCATCCTTTTTCTGTAACATATTGCTGAGTGTAGTGACCCTGAAAATAAAAGCAATTTTGATTCTGCTAACAGCAGTTTTGATTCTGCTAATGTGATTTCTGGGTTTTTTTTTAGCATAGCACTAAATGCTAAATGTGGCAGCTAAGGCACTATAGCAGTAAAGTCCTTACCCACAAATCCCTGCACCCACATCATGCAAAGACAGATCTGCCCATGTGGAGCTCTGTGTAGGACTGGGGTCCAATTTAGCTTCATATGCACCTATATCCCGTTTTCAAGATGCTTTTCTTCTAGATATTGGCACATACACCACACAGAATCATATTCCTGATGTGACACATCACTGAACCAGCAATGGTGACTTTCAGCTATCCTTCAAATGATCAATAATTGAGGTTACATACTTTTTTTTTTTTTTTCTTCATAGACTGGGTTGTCTGGTAACATAATAGTTTCAGTCAGATAGCTTAAACCAACCAGTTTTAGCCATGCTAACCAAAGAAATGAGGGCGATCCCACATGCTGCAGGTGTTTATGTATATGTCAGTCATAATTTTAACCCATTACATAATTATCAACCAAAATTGACAAAAAAGTAGCAATTCCAGTTCCGTAAGTGAAAATATGTGGCTGGGGCGAGGAGGGAGACCGTATGCGAGCTTTTCTACATGAGAGGCAACATGAGTTCAACCCTTAGCCAGCACCAGAGAAGGCACACACGTGAGCGTCTGCGTGTGAGAGCGAGCGAGATGTTGTGAAAGCCCCTCTGGTGGAAACAGCATCAGGGAGATCTGAAACCACATAAGACACCAGAGAACGAAATCGTAAGAGCTAATATGGAGGAAACCAGTACTCACAAACATGTTTTTTTCCATTATATGAACTAAGATTCAGACTGTGTGTCACTGTGTGCTCTTTACAGATAATTTCCGATACTCCGAACTGCACTTTACACAAACTGGAAGCCAGAGTACTTATATGTGCGAGCAACCATATTATCGTCAGCGAGAGCAATAAACTAATGAAAGTTTTATTCTTACGAAGTTTTATGTGTAAGCTGAACATATTCAGGTTCTCCCTGGCCCCTTCATGGATGAACTGTGTAACAGGAGGCTGCAAAGCATCCTTGCTTCCTCTCCAAAGACAGGAGGAAATTGTGGTTCTCACTGGAAAAAAAAAAGTGCAAGGGGGAAGCAGGGCCGTAACTTAGGTTTCATGGGAGAATGAGAGTGAGAAAGCAAGGACAGACTGTGTTACAGAAGTAAGCGTAGCAGATACTGCAAATTCTGCCAGCTGGTTTCAGCGTACAGCAGTGCCTCTCCCTATCCTCTAGCTCTGGGCTGAAAGATATCCCCAGCTTCCTTCAGTGAGCTGCTCTGCATCTCACAGGACAAGTGTCCTTTAGCAGGAAAAAAATCAGGCAACCAAACACTGCAGAACAGCATTGGCTCTCTATGGTGGCGGAGACTCCTTCCAGGACAAGGCAGAAACACCTATAAAAGGTGTTTCCATCCTATCATGGAGGGAAAGAGAGAGCCCTTGCCTGCAGGAGACCTGGGTGACAAACAGGTTATTCGTAAGCCTTTCTTTGAGTCTTAGAATCATAGAATTCATAGAATATCTCATGTTGGAAGGGACCCATAAGGATCATCTCTCCCTACCACTGAGTTATAATTACTTTTATTTCCTCCCAACTGGAAAAGAAGGACAAATAAAGCTTTTGTTTTGCACTTGTGACCCATACATTCCTCCTATCTTCATTCTTCAATAATGACTTAGGGCTCATCTCACTCACCTGAGCAATTCTTACTCGTCTGTATGGCACGAGAATTAGCATCTGCAGAATGAGGTTCGTAGTTAGAAACTCCACAGAAAGATTAAACGTCCTACAGAAGGAAGGAGGATTCTTCAGAAAGGCTTCAAAGCTGCCTTGGTCACATATCTGTTGAAAAAGACCAAACAAAAGTGTCTCTTTCCCATGATATCTTTCTGGCTGCACAACGATAACTATATATAACTACAATTAAAATAAGGGAGTACCATTTACCGACTTAATTTCCTGAACGCCCTTTGTTAAGAGCTGTGTGAAACCTGCCAGTTAGATTAATTGATGGCTTTGAAAATCAACAGAATGGGCAGAACTATATAGTAATTGTATATATTACTGTAAGTATATGAGGAAAATCAAGATTTTGTAATATAAGTTACATTGTTCAAGTAAGTCTTACAAGTAATGTTTCACTGCAGACATTCTTAACGTTAATCCATAATATAACTAGCTGCAGTAAAAGAGGGGGAAAAAAACCACCCAGTTTGTAGCTATCCTATATCTCAGACAGGGTGATATAACATAACATATGTTTTAAAATGATAAAGACTTCCAAGAATAAGATGCAGTTTCCAGAAAAATATTCATACACGCCCAAACAAAAGCAAAATCCTGTAATAATTGAATAATTGCAGCTTTCTGTATCCAAGAAGTTAAAAAAAAAATCCAGCCCAAACCAGCCCTTTTCAGTGGCTTAGCTGGTCAACACTCTTATACACAAAGCCCAGTGCTCTTCCCTAAAACCTAAGAATTAATCAGCATTATGTAAGAGATTTTTATAACACTCTAAAAATACATTGTGAATTCCTTCCCAGTGTTGGACTGAGAAGCTTTAAAGTGCTGCCACCCCTTCATCCCCTTTTTTAACAAACACTGGATCTTCATTTCTGATATTAGAAACTTAAGTTTGTCTCAGTATTTGTGCCTCAAATCTCATTAATTACACTATTGGCCTCATGAGATACAACTGCTGCTGCTAAGAGCAGTGTTTGTGCTCAAAATGATTGGAGCAAGGGCTCAGATACACAGATATTATACATGTATAAACACTTTAAGAATGAATTAATGATACATAAAACTTTGTAAGACTATTTGGATGTTTTCATGTTAATTTACCAGCTTACTAAGCAAACTTTTGTATCCACGTGATAATGTTTTGTTTGCATGCTGCTGATAGATAATACACCATGATAGCATTCCTGCAAAGGCAGTGGTAACATTAGCCTGGCAAATCTACAGCAGAGCCCTACGAATACCTTATTCCTTTTTGTGCTCTATTTTTCATATGCATAATAAATAAGTACTAGCACTATTTCTGTATTTTCCACTGAAGGATCTCTAAGCAAAATTACAGAGTCATCACCTGAATGTTAATGGTAGCCTGGGAACCAGACCTTTTAAAGAGGCGTTTTAACATCGTTGTTGGGGACAGAGCCATCCTGCTCCTGTCCGAGCATCCATCCCTGCCCTCCCAAAGTTCATTTGACTCTGCCCCAAATCACAATTCGATCTATGAACATGCAAGGCATTTGCAGTCCTTCAGACCAAAATAAATCACAAGAATGCAAATAAATTACATGAAAACAGTAACAAAGCATTTTCAGCTGTGAAAATCTTGTCATGGAATCTGTATCCAAGGACATTACAGCAATCTCATAATTGCATTTTTAGGAAACACCTCAACATTATCCTTTTCCAAAACAAAACTTTTCCCCATACAAGGCTGACACAACACTGACATAGCCATCTTCTCAAAATAACCCCCACCCTTCAAACCACAAACAAATCAATCAAAACTATTGAGGCAAACAAAACAAGAGATTTCACAGGGGGGGAAAAAAAGAAGATGCAAAGACAACTGCCTTGCCTAGGAATGATTTCACCGTTGTTATCAGTTTCATGTGAAAGCTGATGGGCGGCAGTATACAGCCTTGAACAGGAGGTAGTCGACATATATCGGATGGTAGGATAGCGGCTGTTCCACAAGGGCAAGCAAATATTTAGATGAAAATTGCACTCTGGATTACAATGCTCCTGTACCAAAGTAGGTGTCAACTATCCTTTGTGTGTTTGCCCAAAGATATCCATGTTCACTCTTCCTTCCCTCAGCAACTCTTATTTTTTTGTATTTTACCCACACCCCAAGCCCTTCTTTGTTCTCTGTCCTGACTGTTCTCTGACTTTCTTTGTACCGTTTTCTGCTACCTGTATTCACACTGAATGCAATCAGTCACATGGCTAGCCTCCACCTGAACTCCATGGTACAAGGTATGTAAGCATTGTTTGGTAGGAATGAGGGCAAAATACTTCCCTTTGGTTCACGCTTCATTAAGGTGCCTTTCTCAGATTCTCTCTCTACAGTCTTTTCCCCCTTTTATAATCCAAATTCACTGTGCATTGTTCTTGTACTTTACTTTTGTGTTCTCACCCATAGTCATTTTTGCCTCCTTCATTTCCACTGTTGGCTTCTCCTACCCTTCCCTTCCCTCCTTTCTCCCTCCTTTTCTCCTGCCATTTCCCACTTACTTTCTTCTTCCACCCTAACCCACCTTCGCCACCTTGCTCATGGTTCTTCCTCTGGTTTTGCCGGTGTAACTTGGAAGTTAAGCCTGGAGGCCAGGGTGACCGCTGCCAGCGGGCTGCATGGGAAGCCTAATGTACTTTTTTCACTAGACCCCCTCCAACCACTCTCTCCCACTGACCTGTTAATACAAAAAATATAGTGGGGCAAAAGCCCGAGACAAACAACTTTGGCACAAAATCGCTTTTGTTGCGGTATGCATTAATCTGATGAATTATTGCAGCCAGTTGCAAAAGCACACATTCACACAACCCACGCCATGATAGAGAATTGCCTATGTGCAGCTACAAGCACCTCGGACTCTTCAGCCTCTCGCTCCTTCCTCTTGTCTCTGCTACTCCAACACTAATTTGTTCCAGTCGCTCATTAATACTCTCTTAAGCCCCCCCCCCCCCCAATTTCACCTCACCAACCGTTTCCTTCATTCTAGCAGCTCAAAATCCAGAGGATTTTTTTTTCCTGCAGCTCCAACAATGACAAACAGATGCTGGTGGTCTATGCCTCGTACAACTTCCCTCCTCAAATTTTGCGTGGTGCTTGTTGTTCGTGACCTTTGTCTGCCAAGACAAGGGAGAGATGGGTATATTTACAACCTGGCCTGACCAAAAAAGCGCTCCGAGGGCTCGACATTAAATACTAAAAGCCCCCTTGGGTTACACACGTGAGTAGGTTTACAAGATTAGTCATACGTTTGTAAAGATAAGCAAGTATCAACATCTGCAAAATTTGGAATTATACTTCGGCAGCAAAGGTGAAGGAAAATCCCTAGACCAGGATACTTCAAAAAAAAGCAAGTAACAAATGGTCCCAGTGGTTGCTCTCTTCCTATCATCTCTCTGGAGCACGCAATTATTTGCAATGTACCTTTAAGAAAATCAAAGCATTTCCTTGAATTTTCTTTAGACTATTTTTTTTCTTAAGCTTTTCTAAGACACAGTGTTTTGGTTCAGGAAATGTTTCCTCCCAGCCTCCAACCGCCCAAGGCTGCTCTCGGCTCTAGCCCACGAGGCCCGAGTCACCCCTCGGCTGTGAAAGCGCGGGCATAGCTCTGCCGGGGAGCCCCCTCCGCTCGGGGCTCGCCCTCCCGGCACGGGGAAAGATCCCTTGGCCCGTTCGGACCCTTCCGAGCCCTGCCGGGGCGGAGGGGCTTTGACCTTCGGCGCTGAGGGAATGGGGGCGCCGGGCAGGTCTCTGCGGGAGGTGCCCCACCGAGGCTGGGGGGGCTCGGGGGTCCCCGTGGGGCGAGGGCCGGGCGGGAGGCGACCCCGGGGGCCCTGAGGCGGCACAAGGCGGGGTGACCCTGAGGTGACTTGCGGCTGGCGGCAGCCGAGGAGGGGGGCTCCAGGAGGAGAGGGAGCCCCCAGGAGGGCGGTGGGGGCGGCCGCGCACCGGCTGCGCCCCCAGCCCGCGGGGGACGGGAGTCAGCAGCGCGCTGCGCGGCCGGCTGAGGGGAGCGGGCTGGGGGGGGAGGGAAGGGGCCGGGGAGGGAAGGAGGGAGGGCGGGCGGCGGGGAGGCCGCGGGCTGGCTGGCAGCGCCGGCTGCCGAGCGAGTCCGGTCCGCAGTTTGCCGCTCGCCGCCGCGCTCTCCCTCGCCGGCAGCGGCGGCGGGCGGGTGGCGCGCGCTCGGAACAGCCGGTTGTTTAAAATCCTTCTAGAACCGTTTCTAATTCCCCCTTGCGCCGGGGAAGGGAGAGCGCGAGCGGGGGGGGAGGAGGAGCCGAGGGGGCGGGGGGGGGGGGAGGAGGGAGCAGCCCGTCCGGGTCTCCGCCTGTCGATCACCGCGCGGGGGGCGTTCCCGCCCGCCCGGCCGGCCAATGGGATGTGTGTGTGGCGGCGTCTCCATGGTGACGGGGCTGTTCCCGGGGAGGCTGTGATGGGTTGACAGGTGCGTGACAGTCGGAGCTCTCTGCAGGCATGTACGGCAAAGGCAAGAGCAACAGCAGCGTCCCGTCCGACAGCCAGGCCAGGGAGAAGTGAGTACAGCCCGCCGGGCCGCGCGGGCGGATCGCGCCTTAGGCGGGCGCCGACCCTGCGCGCAAAGTAACTTTCCTGCCGGCGGGCGGTGCGGGGCGGGCGCGGGCGCGGGCGCGGCGGGAGGCCGGCCGGACCGAGGGGGCCCGGCGCCGCCCGGCCCGGCGTGAGGGGGCAGGCGGCCGAGGCCGCGCCGCTCGGGCGGGAGGGGCCGCGAAGGGGGGGTCCCCGCGGCGGGACGGCGGCGGCCGGGCGAGGGGGCCGCAGCGGGCGCCCCCCTCCCTTCCGCGGCCGCTCCTCCGCGGGGCGGGCGGCCGAGCGGCGCCGGGCTCTCCCCGCTCCCGCCCCAAGTCCCCGGGGCCCTCCGGCGGCGCAAGGTGCCGGGACAGCTTGGGTAACAAAGAGCCCGGGCGCGGGGACGGGGACACGGGGGACGGGGTGGGGGGGCGGGGGCCGCCTCCCGCCGCTTCCCAACTCGCCGCCTCGCAACTTTTCCCCGGGACCGGGCAGCCCGGCGGCCCCGGCCCCGCGGCGCATTGTTCTCCGGGGCGCAGGGGGCGCCGCGCTCCGGCTCCCGCCCCGCCAGACAAAGGTGCTGCCGGGATGGGCACCCCCCGCTCTGGGGGGTTGTTTGGGTTTTTTTTGGGGGGGTGGTGCCGGTGCGCGGCGGGGCTCCCTCGCACCCCGCGGCCTGAATCCGCTGGTGCCGAAACAGCCTGCAGAAACTACTTTTTTTTTTTTTTTTCTTTTTTTTTTGGGCGAATAAAATCTCCAGCTGAACCGCGCGAGGGCTCCTGTATTTTTCTCTCCCCTCCCCGTGTAAAGGCACGGCTCTCGGGAGCGGGGAAAGATCGACGGCGCCCGCGGGAAGCGGCGCGGAGCGGGCCCCCGTGCAGCGGGGAGCGGGCAGCAGCCCCGCCGGGCTGGGGGGGTGCTGAGGGGGCTGGGGGTGCCTCCCTCCCCCAGCCCTGCACCGCGCTTGGGGCGGGCGGGAAGGAATTGGGGAGGAAAAGGAGTTTTTGGGATGGACGGCGTCTCGTTAAGTTGGCTGTAGCGGCAGCTTCTTGGCGTTCCCGAGGCCGGTTTAGCACGGGGAGGAGGCGGCGGTGTGAAGGGGGAGGAAAGACCCGTGTGAGGCGGGGGGAGGAAGCATATCGGAGGTGGCTTCAGCCTGGGGAAGGTCGGAGTGAGGCTGCTGAGGGTCCGGAGATGGAGACCTCCGCCCAGAAACCGGGCTTGCACCTCTCCGCTGCAAAAATCGCCTTGCTCCAGAATTGCCTTTAACATCAGGCTCAGCACTCCGGGCACGGCTGATGAGTTTCCCTTCAGGCAGTTTGTCTTGAACCTTCACCTAAAAGTTTTTTTTTCCTTGGTTTATCCCCCCCCCCCCCCCCTCAGTATTTTAGAGACTTCCTAATTCCAGAGACTGGCATGCGTGCTTCCTGGAGCAGCAGCAGGCCAGGCATCCCTGTTGCTGCAGGAGAGGGAGATGCTAGGGGAAATTTAAAGTGTTGTTATGTTTGGGAATTTGACATGAACTTTGCAATGGAAAGGTAGGGGAAGACAGAGGCAGCACTGACATTAAATGTTAATTGCTGAGATGGAGTGGGAGACACAACTTGGGCACTAAAATCTAATCAACTAGTGGCACTTTGTACTCCCAATGTAGGAGTAATTTTAAAAATAATTGCTTAAGTGGCTAGTGGAAGCGTTGTTTATCTGGTATAGCAAAATTATACAATTAAACCATTTTGTTGTGTTACGTAGTTGCTGGTGTTTGTCAATACACTTGGTAAGTTCCTGAATGGCACCATAGGATCGCACTGTGGGACTAGGTAAAACAAATCTATAGGGCTGCTGTTTGTTGGATCAAATGAAGATCATGTTCTTTTCATGCTGCTTTGCAAAAACTAACCAATACAAGCCACGCACACACAACTGTTCTGGTCGTACGGCTGAAACTTTAAACTGTTTTTTCAGTTGTCTTCTTTCATTGTAGCTGATTTTTCTTCCGGATTTGCGCTGCCATAAAGCACATAATATTTCATGCGGTATGAAAATGCTTAATAATTTTCAGGGCAAGCCTGCCAAACTGACCTATTGCCAAGTAGCAACTGCCCTCCTAAGTAAAGTTATGGGGGGCCTGCTAGATGGTGCTGTTTGATCTAAATACACTTTGTCTCCCACTCATTATAACTAACAGCTGGAAATGTGAAATCCTCATGTATAGATTATTTTATGCAAAACACTGACATGGATTGTTCTCAAATCATGGACTTGACAGATCGGTAACTTCTTGGTAGCATCTACTTACGGATAAACACAACTGGGAATCTAGAAACACCCTCTTCCTCTCCCACCTTCCCCCCCCCGCCCCAATAACCTTTCTTTCCTTTAATTAAAAAAAAAAAAAAAAAAGCCTAAAGACTTGATTTATGGCTGTGGAATGCCATTATATAGTCTACATTCCAGATTTTTTTTTATTATATCTTCTCAAGTTTCTTCTTAGTAGATCAGATCACATCATTGCCATTTTCATACGTTTTCTTTCTGACATCCAAAAAGCTGTGATTACATTTTTTCCCCACTTTCTTATGACATTGTTATACAGCCATGCAAAGCTTCTCCCAAGGTGATGCATGAGTTCTTGTTCTGCTCAGAAAAGTTGCCATCGAATTAAATATCTCTACAAAGATACAGCTCCAACTTCTGCATGAGATTGTGTTAATTTGAAAATATATGTTTGACTGATACATTAAGTGTTTGTTTTAATCAAGAAGAACAGGATTATAATTACGTTTAATTTGAAAGTTTTTTAGAACAGAACATGTAACTTAACTCTGTCGTGTCTCCTCAAGATTTTAACTATCTAAAATGTGTGGCCAGTAACCAATCTCCAAAATACACTTGTAATAATTAAGGAAATAAATTTAAAAAAAAAAAAACACTACCTCAGGTTTGAACGGCCTAATTATGTGGAACATGTTTCTTCCCCATGAGGATGTGTGCCAGTGACAGGACTAGGGTGTGAAAAGAGTATTTATCAAGTGTGGAAAAGATGTTTGTTGTTCAGATGTTGTTTGTAGTCAAGGATGAGATATATTTTACGGACCAATCCAGTGCCAAATATGTTTGTAGCATGGTATCTCACTATATGCTGTCTTTAATATTTATGTCCTTTGAGGTTATGTAATTTCTATTAAAATGAACAAGTTTTGCAAGTCATTTATAGTAGCCGTTGGCAAATTTTCAGTTCCAAAGATGGCATTCATCTTACGGTCTTTCTCTTTGTCCCTTCTGCCTGACCTTCGGGGTAAATTATATAGCTTAACAACACATGTGGAGTGTGGTTAGATGAATTCAGGAAAACTAATACCTAATTCTATGCCAGAGAGGAACAAGTACAGCACAGCTAGGTGAAACACTAAAAATGAAGGTACGCGATACCTGTGAGGCACGAAGAAGGTGACGAGAGAAAAACCGCAAGTGTTGTTGTGCCCCTTCCTCCCGTTCTGGAACAGCTGTGACTTAATTTTGGGTTCAGGCCATCCCTGTTGCATAAAGAACGGGAAAGTTGTATTAAATAGTAGCTCTTCCACTACTCCTGCTGTGCCGGGGCCAAATAAGGCTCATCTACGTTGTAAAAGGGAAAAGACTGAAATTTTTCTAAACATCCTCTTTTGTTATCTCTTCACAACGAATGTATCTTTTTTGATTTTTTCATTATTCCTTAAAACTGGATTAATTCAAATTAGGAGCTTGGACCTGCTGATATCTCATTGAATGGTGAAACTCTTGTAAACTTTTAATCTTGGAGAAATTTCATGTAGCTTTTCAAACAGCACTTTTATAGGTGTTTGCAAATGGAAGTCTGTATCTGTGTATAAATAGTGTTTTAAGCCAGAAAATGTATGTAGAAAAATAGTTAAAAAAGAACATATGTCATAAGGAAAACTAAATTCTGAAGGGGTTACGTGTTTTGTGTTCAGTTGTCTTGATCTTTCAGTGATCATCTAAAGTAGTCTTTTTCCCAAGATACCCTTACCTCGTTAGGGCTCAGCAGACATGCAAATTTTGTTTAAAAACTGACCGGGTAACTAGAGACTGTGATTTACTTTGATATGGAAGGATGCATGATCAAAATAACAACATAGAAGCAAGCATTAGAGTTGGTTATTGATTGATTTTCAGCTTGGTGTGGGAGAGGACGTAGAAAAAGTGAGAATACTTGATTGCTGCCATCATGGTATTCGTGCTCCATTTTTTTGCATGACCCTAGTTGTAAATGTCTTGTAAGTTTGATCTCGGCCAGTTGGTTGCATGGATGGAGATGGGCATTTTTCTTTTCCACTTTGCTGCTGCTTTGAAGAAGAAAGAAGATGTCTCCTTTGTTGTTTCTCCTCTAGTCTGTTTTGGGTGGTTGGCGGTTCAAATGTTCCACTGCTTTATGTGAACGGTGTGGGTGCCTGCCTTGATAGATCTCTCTTCCTCAGTGGAAAAGTGGAGTGAAATTTACACAACTTCTGTCATTTTCTTGTTGATGCCAGTAGGGTTCTCTGTAAATACAGAAAAACTCACCAATGCTTTCCTCATTTGATTCTGCTGCTGTTTAGGAAACTGGATTTCTGAGGGCTTTTGAGGATTTGTGGATTTCTAGAGATAGGTTCTTTGGGGGGTTTTTTTGTTTGTTTCTTTTTTTTTCCCCGCAATTTGGAAAGACAGCATTGCATGAATTTACAGTAGTTAGTTACTACAGTTAGTAGTTACCTTTTTCCACTGTAATGTTTGTACGCTACATAAAAATAAGATACAGATTGAAATTAATTGGCTTCAGTGATAAATTTGTTGCTTCTCCCTGGGAAGCAGTGAGCTAGTTTTTCAAGTTTCAGGTGGTGAAAGATATATTGATCTCTCTCTTCTTTTTTCCCCTTTGAAAACAAAATTGGTAGTTTAATCCAGCCTGTTTTACAAAATTTAGGTTTGACTTTTGTACACTGATTTCATTCATCAGGTCAAACTTGTAAAAGTTGCAGGTGTACTGCTCTGGGAGTCTATGAACATACACTTTTTGCAGTTTTAGAAGAATATACTTTATATGCTTTAATAGGAAGAACACAGAAGGGAAGGTTCTGGAAATAGTAACTATTTATCAGTGTTTATTGTTGATCACAGTGCTTCAGGTACTCTTTTACACTGCACAGGTATCTTGGACAGCATATGAAGGTGTTTCAGATAATGTATATGCTGCAATTCAGACCACTAAGAATAACTGCTTTTGCGGTGTAGATTTAACAGGTACCGATAGTCGGAACAATAGCTGTGGTGGACTGTAGAAGGATACTTCAGAATAGCAGCGTCTTGAAATACATAACCAACTTTTAAGAGTATTGCTTATGGCAGGGATATTTGTTGCCATACAGTTAAGCTCATGCAAGTACTTTATTGGACTGGCAAGAACCAAGCACAAAAAGATGCTTCAGTTTCTACATTGCTTTGGTCTGCATTGGTCTGCTCACCAAAATGTTTGGGGTTTTTTCCTTGTGCTTTTTCTTAATGATGAACATTATCAGGTGTCTGATTCCAGCTCTCATAGGCTGGAATAGTGCTGAGCAAACTTTTGCTACTGCAGAGCAAGGAGTTCAGGAGCCTGCTCGGACCCACTGGGTACAGCAGATGCACTCTTGACTACAGCGAACATGATTTGGGCTTGGCTAAGAGATAATTAAATCTTCCTGGAGGAGACACTAATTAACAGAAATGGGTATATATTAATAATTCATTTTGCTTAACTTATGGGTATATGGTAACGTCACAAGTATTAAAGTAGCCAAACAAGATTTTCATAACTTTGCCAGACTTGAACTGTTTGGGTGGAAAATTTATAATGGCTTATATATGCCTTGTGCTGATTTATTTAATTTCTGTGTATGTAAAATTTCATTTGAAATGTTTTGGCTGATTTTGAAAATTTGAGAAAGAAGAAATGTGTTTTCCAATGTTTTAAAAGTTCTCACAACTTTTACCGTGGAAGACCAATAGCACCCCCCTCCTTTGAAACACTTGAAATCTGGTTGAAAAGGGATGAGGGATTTTATTCCAAGGATGTGTCTTTTTCCATTTGCATGACAAAGCATCTGAATTTAGCCAGGATACAAGCCTTTTCAAAAAGATCAATTTGCATATGCTTAGGGCTTACTAACTGTAATCACTGAATATTTCATCTTTGCTGGGAGTGCAGCAGATACTGGGATCAGAGGAGTGGCGTGGGGAGAAAAAATGGGACTGGGTGCTGGTGGGAAGGAGAGTGTAAATACGAGCAGTTGGAGCCTGCAGCCCTGAGATGCCAGGACGTAGAGATAACGGGGGCTGGCTCTTGAAGGAGGATGGAGGAAGCAGGTTGGAAATGGCCAGTCTGGAGAGACGAGACAAAGAATTGCTCCCTGAGGGGACTGGCATTGGGATCAGAGATCTGGGTGGGAGCTGGTGCATCTAGACAAGGAAAATAGATGTGGTGCAAAGCAGGGAGCAGAGCCAGGACAGCGATAGCAATGCCTTCAAGGAGACAGGTCAGGAACTTAACTTTTTGTTAAGTTAGGAGGAACATACTGTCCCTCCCGGTACTAGAAAATGACTGCTCCTTTGCCACCAGCAAGTATCTGTGACACTGAAAGGTAAAATATCTTATCTTCAAAATAAAACCTACAAACACCTGTGAAGTACTGACTTGACTGAAATGGTAGAGAGGTGTGTGGTAGTCCCAAAACCTGTACCTCAGATGAGATGTCAGGGCTTTGGGTGGGACAGACAGGATTTGCCATTCAAAAGCAGCTGGAATAGTGTGTCTGTATGTCTGTTGTACTTGCATTCTCAATAACGTTCTCTTAACTTGGAAAATACGGATGTATACTAAGGGTTGTTCTTACTTTGTCCTCATTTGCATGTTCACTGATTTTTTTTTTTCCTCTGGAAAAACTCTGGGTTTTTTATTGTGCAGAATAGAGCATTGTTTTCGTAATGAGTAGCTATTTGATAATTTGCTATTTTGCTGTCATGCAGTATGTGCTTTATGGCTGATGTGCTGTTTCGTAATACAGCTGCTGTTCCTAGAGGAAGAATATGTTGTTTCTTTGGTGCCCAGCACCACGGTGTCTGAGTTTGACAAACCTTCAAAAATATGCATCAAGCCACTCCTGCCTGCCTGCCAGATTTAGAAATGGCATTCAGGTGCAGAAAGGTGAAAGGCAAAAATATTTGCTGATTATTGGTTGCCCGATTTGAGCTGTGTAGCCCTGAATTTTTTTTGGAGCATCACATAAACCACTGCTGCTCTGTACAACTTCCACCGTCTCTTTTGCCACTGATTCTAAGGATGAGATGCCATTTTGTTACGTCGGGCTTCCAGAAGATAAGGAACAGAAAATGATTCATCCCTGCGCAAAGTTTGTTTCAGCTGAGTGGCTTACGACCCAGAGCCACCCTGCAGTATGCCCAGCGATGGAGGACCATTTCAGGTGGTCTCAGAAGGACCTGTCTGCGGCACGGTCCCCTCTGCCTCGAGTCTGCCACAGACTCTCCTGGTACAGCACCCTGATTCTGCCTCGGTTCAGTCCAGGGCAGGATGGAAACAAGCAGTCCCATGAGCGACAGAACGGGTGAAGCCTGATTTCCTGGACATCTATCTTCTTGAGGTCATGCTGCGGTGTCTCCGTGAAAGCAAACAGCTGAAGCAACTTGTAGAAATGTAGTCTTTTTTTGAGACTGCTGTCTTTTTTTTTGGATATACTTGAAAGTGGAAAATGAACTCAAAAGTTATCCAGGGTGGACAGTTGCGTACTTACACACAGCATGACCTCGCAAGCCTGTTTTCCTTGGGGAGGGAGACTACAAATACATGATTGTATGGTTCAGGGTGGTATTGTAATTAGCTAGAGCCACTTCATGTTGACCGCTCCATGAACCCTCAGGGTGCAGAAAAGGGCACAATCCTGCACATCCTGGTACTCTGCAAGTGCAGGTAATTAGCAGCTGCTCAAAACGTTTGCTTTCAGAGTTTTCTGCAAAAGGTTCCTTGGGCACCAGCAAGAACACAGCTAGATGATGGTTTTTCATCACGAATATTCAGAAGCTACAATTTCAAGGCCTCTTAGCGGTGTTGCTTGGGATCAGGGCCACTTGGTTCCTGCTTTGTTGATGTACAGACATGCCAGAAAGGAGTGCTGGTCCAGGTTGAGTTGAAGCTGAAGTTTTTTTCTGGTGTCTGCTCACTTGGAGCCACAGACCCTTAAGTCCAGACTGTTTAGGTAGTGGTCAGGTAATACATAGCTGTTGTTTCAATACTAAGAGAAGATCTTCCTCAGATAGCAACAAACGTGTTAACTCAGAAATCTTGATGACCTCCATGCATGCTTCTCTAAGCTTTAGGATATTTCTCTCTTCCAGTCCCAGGAAGGTAACAGGTGAGAACATAAAATGTTTTTTTCTAAGAAACTGAGAGGTGGCAGTAGTCAAGAGCATAGTGTCCTAGCTTTTTTTTTTCTTTCCCGCTTCATTAAATAAAAAATATAAAATATAAATACAAAAATAAACTAAAAATTTTCGTGGTGGGTCATTTTTTCCCCTTCAGACCTTCTGTGATTCTTGCTTCTGGGCTCTTTTTGGTTTTTTTCCAGATTATTAGTAGCATGTCCAGATCAGAGCGTAGAACTGAGCAGAATGAAATAATTACCTCTCCTTTGAGATAATACATACTACTTGGGTTTTTTATATATGAAACATTGCTGCTAATATTCCCTAGAACACTGCCTGTTGTTGTTGTGTTTTGTTGATTTTTGCTTCTTTTTTTAAATAATCCGTTTTGCAGTCCACATGCCCTCGACGATCTTTTTGGAATACTACTACCTAGACAATTATTCCCCATTTCATATTTGTGTATTTGATTTCTTATTCCTGAGCATAGTACTCTACATTTGTCTGTATTGAATTTTCTCATACTAGCTTTCCTTATTCTGTTTGTGTCCCCAAAAGGGCTTATAATCTTTCCCAACTTGTCATGTACACTTTTGTGTTTCTACATACAACTCATTAATGAAAGTCTTTTACTGGAATTGGCTTAGGATAGCAAAAGCTGTCTTGAAACGTTCTCTCATCTGTAGAAACATACTGATAATGACTCTTCCATTATTTTTTTCATGTGACTGTACACCATTTTTTCATTTCATGAAGACTGTTTGCTTATGTATGACCATGATGTAACCAATACTTTTTGCTAAGTTTATATGGGTCTAGTTGAAGTCCAAACCTTGATGTTAACCCCAAACTCTTGATGGGATTGATCAAGCCTCAACTGCCAATCAAAGTGCTTGTTTGCTACTTAGGCTTGGCTATTTTGTTTCTTTCCTATCTCCCATTCCTAAATAAAAGACTGTCTTTGAGAGAGGGAATTTCAATCATGAAGAAGAAATTAACGTAAGAAGCTACTGATTACACAGTGTCCTGTATTTTAGATTAACTTTCGTTTTATTTGCAATGCCTCTGACTTTTGGGAGAGATTTCACATGAAAACAAAAACAAACTCCCTTAATTTTTCTAGAAAGAAAGCCAGTGTTTTGAGAATACAGAAGCAATAAGTTATCAGTTATCAGTATATGTAAATTCCAGTGCATGCAATATTTTTTTCATACTGATATTGAAAATGTCTTGTGACTAGCAGATGCATTTTTAAATTCATCTAATGAGTTTGGAAAGTTAATAAGAATGTTCCACTCTTGGGATTAAGTATTTTTGCAGGTAGATAGAGGAAGGTAAAATACTATCTACGTTATCTGTGGTAATCAACTTAATGCTTATAAAAAAGTGGCAGCGTTAGTCTTGGAAACTGCTTTTACCGTTAAAAAAAAATTACAGCAAAATCAGTGGCAACCTGAGGTAGGCTGTATTGTCATGTTGGCCTTTCCCTGGGAAGGGCTGTGCTTTCTGAAGAAAATACTTGAGTGCAGAAATATAATTCCTTAATAAATATGTTGCTTTTGACAGTCTCAGGACAAAATGGATCATGTGGCTGACAGGCTGTATGATTGTGTCGTAAATATTCCATGATTTATGAGGCTGGAAGTAAGGTTGCCAGCCGGTGCTCCTATTACGGAAGTCGTGGTACTTTATCAGATCCTTGTAATTGCAACAGCAAGATTTGATAAACCAAAACCCTTTTGCTTTCTCCATGCTAAATGTTTTATTTACTGTTCTTCTCTCCCAACTAACTCTGAAAGAACGGGGGCCAGTCTTGGGTGGCTCTGATTACTCCTGTTTAGTTCATCCTTTGAATTGAGGTGGTGGTGGTGAGTTGATAGATGCTATTTATATGGTCGGGAGTGTGGATGAGTTAATGAAATTTCATCAGGTGTATCGGGAATAATGAAGCTCCCCTGCTGAATCTGAAACTGCCCTAGAAGTGAAGGTTAGGACTCCCATTGACAGCCTCTTGAACTATTCGGTTCCTTTAATTGTTTATTACTAAAACCCTCATGTATTGGTGTATATTGTTTAATCTGCCTTGAAACGTGAATTGCAAGTCAGTAACATAGTCAAAAGTTGTCTGAATTTATTGCATCTTCTGTAAGTGCTTCCTAAGCTTTGGTAAACTGCTGCTCGGTAGCTTGTCTGTTGTCTTCGGTGACGGGCAGCCGAACTGCTGGTGCCTCCTGCCACCACGCACCACGCTCCCTTCTGCAAGCCAAGAAAATTTTTGTGATGATGCCAGTGTTAATAAAATATTTATAGAGTATTATAGGTGGAGAGGATGCTTTAAAAACTTAACGGCATATCCTGGCCTGAGGAATTAAGTTTGTTTCTCCTGTGTGTTTATGTTGTTGTAAAATAATATAAATGAAAGTTGGTTTTCTGGATTGGAATAGGAAAAGTATGAGATCAACAAATAAACACCTAGAGCTTGTGTACAGAAAAATACAAAGCTAGAAAAAATAAAGGAGAGCTTCTGATCAGAAGATGAAGAGCAGTGTGAGAAATACAAAAATATGTCTCTAGTAATGGTAATATGCTTGACAAGCCTATCGGAAAGGTACAACACATGGGTGTTTCTGACTTCTGCTGCAGCTCCTCAAATTCAGTGTCTCTTTTAATTTTAGTCTCTACATCTAGTTCTTTATAAAAGAAAGATGTTTACTCTTACAAGACCAGTATCTGTAGACATGTGTAACTGCAAACCTAGTTATACATATTGTAAAACCTTTTTAGAAATAAAATGAGAGACTATAATGCAACAGAACACAAAGAAAGCTGTGTCTTGTGCTTTGAAGATGGAAGACTTAAATAATTTGTCCAGCCATAGTTGGGGAGTGAAAAAATTAATTTGAATGATGTCACAGAACATCTTAAATAGATGATTAAAAACAAAATCAGACTGGAATACTGGATGCAGGTATATTCACATTAATTCTAGTAATGGCGAAAGTTATTTATAAATCTTTCCCAATATTCCCCAAACAGCCCTGTAAATCTGTAGTTAATTAGGCAAAATTAGAGGGGAAAAAAAAAAGTCTGGAGTTGCCTGGTGTCAGTCTCCCATTCTGTGGGGGATTACTCATTTGGGAAAAAAAAAAGCAATAATAGACAGGAGAAGGTTTTCTTGTCTTAAAACCATTACTATTTTTCCCCTGTAAAACGATACAACTGAATTGAGCAGTGTTTCACTTGTATTACTATGTAGTAACGCTCTTACAAAATACTTCAGAAAGTTGAAAAAGGACTCTGGTTTTAATACTTAGGCTGCAAGCCAAACAAATGCATTTGAAGATGTACAGCCATGCCTACAACAGGTTGTGAGTGTACTGGTGCCATGTTCCAGGCGCTCGCACAGGTGCTTTTGACAAGGAGCATCGGCTGAAAGCTGCAGGCTGTATCCGGGACTATAGGAAGATTGACAGCAGCAGTCTTGTTTCTCCCTCTTTAATACTGTCTTGATCCTTAGTAGCCTGGTAAAACACTCAAGACATCATCCAAAGCTGAAAATCTTTGTTTCCTGCTGTGCTGGAGCAGCCAGCTTTGCACACTTAGTGTCATTTCACAGTTAGCCACTATTTAAGGAAGTACACTTGTAGCAATGTTCGTTTTCATGGCTGAAGTGCTTGAAATGCTCAAGTCCTGTAGCTGGGTGTCGTCTGCCTGGTCACAGGCTTTGAAACAAATCGGGGGTGTTAAAAGATAGCATGGGCAAAGCAAAAGAGAAGGTAGTGCAAAAGGGACTTTTTGCTAATGCAAGAGTAGGGATGATAACGTGCAGCTGAGAGGAAACACGTAAAACTTATGACAGTATTTAGGTATTAGTTCCTGTTTAATTTCTCTTTGCACAGTGTATACATTTAATAGACAAAACATAATTAGAGGGGCTTTCTGGTATAGTGTATTGTTACAGAGAAGAGCTTTGTGTACTTACAAAGGGTTGTGTACTTAAGTGAGCACACTTCTGTTCAGCACAAACATTGGAAATTCTCACTAATTCAGGGTACAAATGGCAAACTAATCGAGGAAAATGAAGGGAAACCTAACTTATGACAGTGTCATATATGCCTCAGGCCTTCTAACACCTTATTTTGAAGCATTCCAACGAGGCTGTAAAGGGAAACAAGAAACTAGGTAAAAGAGACCAATGGCATAATTTGGCAACGTAGTTCCTGTGTATTCTGCAGCATCAAAATGGATTTTTTTTCACACTCATTTTGCCTTTGTGATTCAGTTATGGGTTTCAGCTAAACTTAAAACCAGTTCTGTGACAGTTACTTTTTAGCATGGGTGCAACTTTCTTGGAATTTGTTTTTCCAGTCCAATAGCATATTTAAAGAATTAACATAACTGAAGAAAGATGACCATTGCATTCTCCCAGTCTGAAATTGAATGTTCTAATTTTCCATATTGTATTGTGTGTGTTTGTATGTGTATGTGTGTATGCATAGGTCTATGTATATGTTCAAGCTTGGAAGGCAAGGTTAATATATTTATCTTTAGAACAGGCAACTGGACATCACCTGCATGTATTGAATCATAGCAGCAGGTTGATTAAAAAAAAAAAAACAAACAACAAACCTTTTTGATTCAAATATGGAATAAAATTAGAAGAGGCATTTTCAGAGTTAATATACTAACTGTACTCTTGATCCACTTCTGAGCTTATTCAGTGTCACCCTTATACTCTTGTCATGTCTCTTGGTATGGAACCGTGAGATTTACTGTTTCCTACCTATGGCCTGCATATGTCTGTTGTGTAATAACTGCAATTACCTCACCAAGGCTGACTTTATATTCAACACCTGTGATTTACTTCTCTTTGGGAGCAATGACAGGAGTACCCAACAAACAAACTTTTAAAGCAAAGTGTTTGTTTAGAGCAGTGTGAACAATAGCATCTGAAAACAACAAAAGCTGTATATATGTGTAATTTTTTTTCTGCCTAGGAATGTACAACTCCCCTAATGCTTATCTGGTAAAAGATGCTTCTGATTCTCCAAAAAACTTCCATCAGCGTGTCTCCCTGGATAGCCCCCGGGAGGCTTATCCAAAAAAGCTTATCCAAAAAAGATAAGTTTTTTTCTTCCCTTTTGGCAGCCCAAGTCACCTGAAGAAGCTTTAGTGCCCAAAAGGTTTATCCTTTTCTGTTTGCCGTTTGTTTGTTTGTTTGTTTGTTTGTTTGTTTTTTCCCCAGCTCTATTTGGTCTAGTTAATAATAGTACTTACAGATTTTGCCTTACAGTGTCCTTAGACTGTCATACCTTAAACAGTACCGTGGCTGGAGTCCAGACCAGCACCTTCTGTTGGTGAGAGACCTTCACAGTCCGGTTCCTTGGTTTGGAGAAATTCTGAAAGGAACATGAAAAACAGGATGAAGTACCTGGTGCCAGTCCGTTTTCTCACCTGTTGGTCCTCTCCTAGCTCATTCCTTAGTATGTGCATTGCAAAAATGATGTGTTTGCGTGTTGACAATTAACTATACTATGGTTGTTTGTGAAAGGTGTGTTATATGACGTAGTGTACCAAGCACAGAGAAGTATGTCAAACGGGTGGAGAACTCGTGCTTTGGGACAAATGAGGTTAATGTACTGGACGCAGGGGACTGGGTATTGTGAATCGAGTAGGACCTGTGCTCTTAAGATACAGCAGATATTTTGGCTAAACATAAACATTCAAAGAGGACAGACCAGATGTTCCTCTTTTTGAAATAATATATAAACCATCTTAAGTATTGAGGTTGTGTTTGAACCCTGTTTGCTCCACAGCCTTACGGCTGTAAGGCCCATACGAGAAAAACGCTGTGTATTCTACATTAAGATATGATGTGCCTGGCTACTCAGAGATGCTCCTTGTACCAGGCTTCCCATCTCCTCTTCCTTAAACCCACTGTCCAGCGTGGGAAGCTTCCCAGCATCTGTCTGCATGTTTTTTCATCCAACATGTAAAAGTGAGAAATTATTTCTATAAACTGGTAGAAAAGATCATAACATTCAATGACGTGATTTAACCCATGAGTTATGCTGTGACATTCCTTCAGTGAAGATGTTGAGGTGTCTTTACATAGCAGTCAAGGCTTTTTTTTCCTTTACATTCAAAGTTTCAAATTCAGTAAACTGTCATTTTCCAACCCACAGATGCTCTGCCTCTTTATATTCTGTATTTGTTATTTAGAGTTCAAGAATGTCACTGCTTGGGGTGGTTGGGATATGAGTATTTCCTAGTGGCAGAACTACCTTTTATCTTTTTTTTTAATGTCACACAGTTTGTAAAATTAAGTAGTTCAGCTGTCTCTTGGGCATTCATGTAAGTGATGTTCAACTACAGTGTCTGCTGGAGGTCAGCAGGCTTGTACTGGTATTCTCTTTCTTTTCTGGATTTCTGTTTCTCCAAGCAAGTGGAGATGTTAGTCTACAGAGCATCCTACCCTTCTGTTGGATGCTGCGTGGAAGTAGGTACTTGAGATGATTCTAAAAAATCCAAACCCTTTTGAGAGTCTTTAGTGTAGTATGACCCAAGGTGATGTACAAGTTTCAATTAAGAGATTACGAAATGGTAAGATTGTGTGATACGCTTTAGCAAGATCATTTCTTTTCATGCAGTTCCTCCAGCGTTTTAAGAATTTTCCATCCAAAACAAAGTAATGTGATACTGTTGTAGATTATTTGCTGGTTTAATTGTCCTAAAACGTCATAGTTGCTGTGCTGCTTTTATAGTTGATATGAGCCCATTCTGCTGGCTGCCTTTACTCTTCTGAGTGTGGAAGGCTGCTAAATATGGGTGTATCGTGCTTGCTTTTCAATACCCTGCGTGCTCACAAAAATGAAACAGCTGAATGACGTGACATGTGTGTACCTGCAAACCAAAACAAAGCTGGCTCATCTAGGTCTGGGTTTGCTCATTTGACTGCGTCACCTTAAGTTTGGAAAATAAATAAGAAATAAAGAATACAGCCTGGGTTTGGAAATCTTGTTGGCTAAGAGGTTAGTTTAAAATATCTATAGCCTTTCAGTTCCTGCCGTAGGTGTTAGCAGCGTTCTAGAGGAGCGTCCCACTTGAGGGGAAGAGTTAACCTGGGCAGAAGGCTCCAGGAGCAATCATTTACTCGGTTTGGTCACTTACCTTTCTCTGAAGACCTTCAAGTGCCACAGGTCATCCTTCAGGGCAGGAGTGCTGTATGTATTACAGAACTGTTGTGGTAACCGTTTCAGATTGATGCCGGGGGCAGGAACTGTGTGTTTCGGTGGTGCAGGGAGCGGGGAATGGCTGTTCTCTTCCCACCAGGACTTCACGCTTGGGTTTGCATCTCTGTTCCCCCGCCCCACGCCTCCTTCCAGTACTGTATGTTGGTAGGGGTGAGTCACCTCTTTTATTATGTTTTGAATACTTTCCTCCCAAATGTAGTTTATTTTCTGCAGGGAAGGGAAAGAATTTATGCTGTCCTGGTTGCTTATTTTTATCAGAGCTCTGCTAACAACTTCCAGCTGAGGGAGTTCTTGATATTTTTAGCCTGAGATAGTTAGCTATTTGAGCCTCTTTGCATGTTTTCCCCCCGATATATATTAACGGGGGGGAGGGAAATGGTTCTTGTCAGTTAATATATTCATGAGCATGCTTGCCAAATTGCTTGCACTTATTCCGAGGAATCTGAACACTTCAGAATTGGGGGGAAGTTTGAGTTCTGGTCTGAAGTATTTGAATCAGCCTCATTACTCCATTCTCTGACTGATGCTGCTGTAGCTATGTTCTCACTGAATCCTCCTCTTAATAGAGGTTGTGTTTAGTATTAAAAACATATATAATTGATATTCTGCTTTAAAACACTCAGAAGTAAATAAACTAAAGCAGAGAATCGTAAAATGGGAACTTGCGCTATGAAATATAAATTCTCTGAAATTCTCTTTGTTCCTCTTTTTTCCAAGTATCTTTAAGCAGCAGAATCCTCTGTCTTATTGCTAATGTTTTATTGATTGCCTGGCTTACAGTTTGATGAAGTTCTTTAATATTCCAAATACTGAAGTTGCTGGCACATCTTGTATACACAGCATTTTCAAGTTTCTGAATAACCTTACCCTTCCATGAAATTTACATAAATGTTACTTTGAAAGAAAATACTGTAAGTACTTCATATCAGGCTTTGGCCTTTAAGAACCACCTTAACCTGTTTAACCATAATTTCACAGATCCTACTATCATCAGTTCTTTTCCCTTTTCCTAACAAAGTTTCAGATTAAAGATGAAAAGCTATCTTGGTTTTTTGGCAAGGCTGTTCATGTGTGTTGAAAACAATAATCCGTTTGAATAGTAATTCTGTTCAGGTCATGGGACTGATACCTTATTTAGGCAAATGATTCCTCCAAATTTATTTGAGAATATTTTTATTGTTGTTAAACTTACTGGTTATACATGTATTTGCCTCAGTGAAATGTAGTGATTCCAGCAAATACTCCAGAGGTATCTCTGTGGGACTGGGGAGGTAGGGGTGAGAGGGGAGATGGTGGAAATCATGCTCAGTTTAAAATGAGAATTAAATGGCATTTGCTGTTGGGTATAAATTGTCCCTACTACCTTTTTCTTGTTATCCCCTCCAAGATGTTTATTTATATATGGCAATATATTACATTGCTCTACTCCTATGCACTTAGCTATGCGATGCAGTTCTGCAGAGTGGGGAGATGACTTTGTGCCATCTATGCAGAGTCTTTGTCTTGGGTCCTCTGGTTGCCAGTCTGGTCTGTGGCATAAGTTAGAGCAGCTTGAAGGCTGCCAACAACCACCAGGATATATCCTATTAATTGGGACCAGCTGGATACAAGTATGAATTGGCAAGTCTACAGCAGCTCTATGCAACCCGTTACAGCAGCTCTTCACCACCCAACTATTCCTTTAGGGACCTTGAACCTTCCAGTAGTCATTTGCAAAGCTGAAGCCTTAAATCTGGCACCTAAAATAGTGGTGGGGTTTTTTCTTTTTTGGGGGGATTTTTGGGTTTTGTTTTGGTTTGTTTTTTTGTTTAATATTTGTTTAATCCTAACTCCTCTGCTCCTCCCCGAGATTGGTCAGTCACCACTCCCTACTTAGACATAAATCTCTGTTTCAGGATCCAATTTAATACATATGCACCAGTTGGATTTTTTTTCCCAAAGCACTTAGAAAAATGTTTGTGTCTATACTTATTAAGCACTGTGGAGATTTTTTTCTTGATAAGCGTAACCTTTTTGTAAACTTGCCAATCTCAAGCTGTAAGCTGTGGGGCCTTTTAAAGGCAGAGGTTCCGTGTTGTACCCCTAGGTATGAACTGCTTTTTGTGCCTTTTTGCACGGAGAGTCTCTATGCACCTTTTAAAATGGTAATTTTAGGTAAGCTGCCGTTGCTTTGCACTGTCAGTCTCTGTGCTCCAAGGTGAGTGACGCTGCTGAGAAGCTGTAGAGCAACACTACCACCTGAAGTGTGTTGTCTGGTCTATGTTGGGGCTTCTCGGTTGGACTGCCAGATTAACTCAATACTAATCTTGAGCTTCTTAACACTTAGAGTGAGAACAGTCAAAATTTCATTACTTTTAATTCTTTTGTAACAGGCTAATATAATTACACTGTTGGCATCGTGTTTGGGAATTTCTTGACTTTTTCTCTTTGGAAATCCAGTCCTAATAAGGTTTTTTTAATTTTGCTGATTGAATTGCCTGTGGAACTTCTTTTAAACTGCTGTTTGAGTTGCAGGGACCCTAAATAAACTGAGCAGCTGACTCCTTTTTTTTGCCATTTCTACAACCAGTTTTTCCAATGGTCCTTCTCGAACATAAAAAGCACTAAGAGTAAAATACTTGGAGGAAAGGAAGATGTTAGAGAGAAGCTGCGCCGGTGACTTCAACTCAGTGGACAAAAGGTTTCATAGGCTTGTTTCACGCTTATATTTGAAATCTCCTGTTCTAATAATGACCAGGCCAAATCTTGCTTTGCTTATGACATCTGACAAGATCACAGACCATGTGATTTCGTTTATTGTATTCATGGCAGCCCTGGGGAGTGAAATAACTAGAGCAGGAATGAAGCTGTGCTTTCCTGCTCAACACAGCAGAGCTCTATAGCAACTTGGCCACTAGGAAAAACAGCAGAGATTTTAAATAGATAAATAGATTGTTTTGTCTCTGTGTGCATGTATTTATGTGGAATGCACAGTGGCTCGCAAGCATCAGCCTAACCCATTAGCCCCTGTAGAATAAATGGGAGATAATCACCCATCCTGATACCAGGTAGGTCAAGCTGAACTGGAGTTTGGGGAACTAGAGTGCTTTGTAAAACCAGTCGTTACCAACGTTACCAATTTACTCCTGATGTTGTAAAGTTAGCACCTGCCCAGAGAAGAGTTTCTATGCATTGTTCACCTTGAACGAAGCATAAAAAGCACTTTAGGGGGCTAATCTTCCCTTCTTGTCTGCAAATGTGAGAGAATGCATGTGAAAGAGAAAAGCAACAGCGTGAAGAGCTGCCAGTTGGCTCTGAAAAGTTGTTTGTGGAATTAACACACAAATACTTGGAATAGAAGCATCAGGGGAACCCGTTCTCTGTTTAGGGTAGTGTACTGAATGCTTAAGTTTGAGATTGAAGTCACAAACACTAATTTGAGAGTTCAGTGATAGAATTTTTTTGGTTGGTTAGTGGTGTGGTTTTTTGTTTGGTTGGTTTTTGAGGTTTTGGGGTTTTTTTGTGTTAGCTTGATTTGAGGATGATACCACTTCAGCATGTTATCATCCATGTTATGTTCAAATCCACATAACTTTTATAGGTCATCTAGGCATTTGATGCATCATGTATTAAACACAGCAAACTTGAACAATGCAGATAGATCAAGTATAACAGAGATTAGTAACTTTCTGAAACAAAAATCACGGAAATACTTTCTTAACATTTTGGGGGGGAAGAATTGACACATCTTGAAATGGGAAGTGGTAACATTATCTTGTTTTTTCTACTGTTTCAAAGAAAGTTCTTTTACAGACTTCTGAGTGCATAAAAATCCTTAAAAGTTTCCAACAACAGGAAAGATCATTCTGGTCTGAGGTGAATGATGAGAAATTTCCACCTCTAGGCAACCTTTACTCTTGCATTCTCTTGTAATTATTTCAGTAAAGTTGTCCAAGGATGAATATAAAAAGAAATCATTGTTACCTCTTGTATTTTGCTCTACTATTTCAATGGTTTAATGAAATTGTCACTGTAGAGGTGTGATCAAACTCATAAAAGGGTAGCAAATGTTCCCTGCCTCTTGAATTTGATGTGAGATTTTCACGAACAAGCAATGGCTTATGTTTCTTAAAGTCAATAGGTAAGATTACTAAAAGAGAGAGAGAGGTACTGAGAAAGCCGTTTTCTCTGTTTTAGTAAGTGGTCCTCCCAATTAGATGATTTTTTTGCATACTTAGATTTTTAAGTGTTGCGTTGAAAATGAAACAAATGAAGTCTAAGGTTTGGTTTCCTGAGGAATACTTGCAGCTGTTGTGCTGACCAAAACAGCGTTCTCACATCGTCATAAGAAAACGTCCAGCTTGTCTAAAAGCTGTAACAGGGCATAAGCACACGTGGGACGGGGGATAAGCCCCAGGGCTGCCAGACTACAAACACCAAGCCACCTGCAGCCGTGGAGGAGAAAGCTTCATGGACAGGGCATGAGGAGCAGGTCCTCTGGCTTTTGTAGCGCTCAGCACAGGAGTGCATAAATGATAAGAAGGGGAGCAAAATACAGCAAAAATACCAGAAGGTCTTGTGTGTAATTCGCGCGATTGCAAAACACAGAAACCCCCCTTTTCCAAAAAAAGGGACCCTACACCCCGTGCTCGTGAAGCAGCTTGTCCCTGATGTCCCCAGCAGGTCTGGACAGGAGATGAAGCACGAGCTGGCCTATGAGTTCCCCTTCTTCTCTTTTGGGGGAGCTAGGTCTCAATAACTTGAGCTTGGGCAGGACTTAAGGATAAATGGAGCATGACTGCTTGGATTTGGGGGATGCAGTCTGGAAGAACTGGCTGTATGCTACGTGTTTTACTGTGAGCAGCCCCCGCCCGAGATGCTGTCCTGGGACTGATCTTTAGGAATAAGGATAGGAATCGCCCATCTTTAGGATTTGCTTTCCATGGAGCTGAAGTGGTCCCTCATACCTCTGGGTGAGCAGCTGGGCTGTACCATGCACCAGTTCACTAGTGTGGGACAAATTGTACCCCTCCTTCAAAAGTAGAACACAGGATAGATGTGCTCCTGGGGATAACAGCCAGGATTATCCTCCTGTGCACCAGCAGGTCTTTACCGTCCGTGTATGGAGGCGGGGGTTGTGTGGTATAGGCTTTGTGAGGAGAACCTTTTTTTCCTTCGTTGGCCATTACAGATCTGGTTGGTAAATCATTTTTTCTGATTGTAAGGAGGTCTTGGTAAAAGGCCTAGTGGAAGGTAAATGCTCAGAAATAGAAGGTGAAAGTCTTTGCTTACCATCAAATCCCAGTACTCCCATGGGACTTAAATCCAATCTAATGGCTGATGCCAGTAACAAGCTACTTTGGAAAAAAATCTTTTATTAAGAATGATCTTTCTGTTCTGTGGCTCTTGCATCTGCAGGGAAAGTTAGGGAAATTGCAGGGTTCCCATTAGAAATATTTTATAAAGATAGGCTCCATGGGTCCACAGACTTCTTTTACTTTCACCCTAGCAAGACTTGCATATCTCCAACCACTCCTTTTTTCCCCCATTTCCACATGTCTGGGGATGAAGAGAGACTGCATGGTCTCACAAAAAACACTGTAGAGATTAACATGTTTCCAAGTGCATCTCTGCTTCTGTTGCAGTTTCTTGATTGATGCAATTACAGGCTTACCTACTTCTTGTTGTCCCTTACGCTGTTTTCAAGGGCATTATCGTTTTAGGTCTTGGGCTTCTGTCATTTTCTTTGGGGCAGAAGACAGCTGAGTCCCTGGGTTTTATGTTGCAGTCCCTTTACCTTTTACTGTGATTATCACAGCAAGGCTGGGGCTCTCTTGGAGAGAGAGCAGTGAGGAGCCATTGAGTAGCCATCTTCTAAAAAACAAGAACATTATTTAGGTCAGAAGCACTGGAAGGGAACACATTACAAGATAATGAGCGGTTTTTAACTACGCTGATCTTGCGTAGTTAAGATCTTGAGTTTCACATTGGACTTGACAGATCTTTATCTCCGGTTTGCTTGTTTAGTTGTTATTCCCATATATGCATCTTTTCCCCACATATGATAGTTGTTTTATAGTTTCAGGACATCTTCAAAGCTAATCAGTGCTGCGTACCTCCAGGGACCAATCTTCAAAGGACTGGATAGCTGCATAAACAGTGCTTAAAAGTTGTATTCATCATCCTGAAGGGTGTTGAAGGCCTTTCTAGTGACTCCAAATTTCATGTGGAATTGGCTTGTTGACCAAGCAATAGAAAGATTACATCACCAGTATAGGTATGATCGTCTATGAATATGCCTGTGTGCTCTGCCTACCTACGTCTGCTCTATTAGCACTTAATTTGCCCCTGTAGAAGGAGACCAGAAAATGTCGGCAGAGGATGTTGAAGTTCCTTGCACCCCAGTGTTGTCACAACGTTAGTGCCGTGTTCTTTCCTGCTGCTGTAACCACCGTATCTGCTCTTCAGGCTCCCACCTGGTACCTCCATCCATGTCCAGCTTAGGCTGTCCGGCCCAAGGATCTTAAATGCTGCATAATGTCGTGTGTCATCCTGTGGTTATTTCTCAGTGTCTGTAGTTTCCTTATGTTTTCTTTTGCCTGAATGTACATGGGTGTTGTCTCCTATGTTTGCTCTGTTCTCCTTTTTCTCACATATCTTATAAAGCAATGATTAGTCTCTCTTTTATTCAAATTATGTAGTTGTTCCTTTGTCAACTTTCCCGTGAACTTCATATGGGCAAGAACTCGTTTTTTTCTGTTTATGTTTTTGTGTTAAGTGAAATGGCACATAGAAGGCATAATTCAGGTCTGAAAAGGACATTTTATTATTTAAGACAGGCATTTTTCACATGTACAAAGAGCAGCCTTGATTGTGATTTATATTTTCTAATTGACTTAAAATAGACGAGTAATTTTGAGCTGCATGAATTAATTTTACACTGTGAGCCTTTGTTTTTGTATTTTATTTCCCCCTGGTGCAGTGTCTCTTTCCTGAATGAATCCAGACTGCTGGGAACAAGGAGCTAAGAAGCCCTGCTGCGTTCTTCCTGATATCTGGGTTGGGTTTTTTTTTCGCACGTGGTCTTACTCGCAGTTGGTTGTTGTTCTCCGACAGAACATGCTTTCAGAGATGGGCAACACGAGTGATATGTGTAGCACCACTGATAATTCGGTTTGATGTTCCACCAATTTGCTTAGGTCACATCAGATCTCCTAGTGTTCAGAAAGCATGTCTTCTGTAAGGAAAATTCTGAGTTTAAGCAAAAAAATGCCGCAAGTGTAAGCACTGTTACAAAGCTGTGGTTGATTACTCATTCACTGAGTTGGAGAAGAATCCAAAGGAAGGGAGGTACAAACAGCAGACTTGAAAACTTAGGAAAGTGTTGTTCCTTGTGTCTTGCCATTAAGGAACTTTTCTTGCATTTTGCTAGGCTGTAAGTATTTGCTTTAAATTTAATGCCGTTCTTATGCTATAGTAAAAGCAAGCCAATGCAGTGCCAGGAGGAGTCACAGAATGCCTTACACATACTAAAACTAATAACTGATGTTAATACTAAAAATATATAGAACATCAGCTACTCTGAAAGTGAAGACTGAGACTCACTTAACATACGGTACTATTTCTGAAGTCTATGTTTAAAACCTAGAGTGGCAAAATACACAGTTTTCCTAAAATGTTCATTCCCTGTTGAGCAAGCAAGAGATCCTAGGCAGCCTCGGCTGAGATGATCTCGTTAAAAAGAGTACTTCTAAGACTCTCCAACCTGTATGTGATCGGAGAAGTCGGAGAGCCGTCGTGCAGGCTTTTCAGCATCCAGCGTTATCTGCATGGGAGCACCCTGCCACTGAGCTGCTGGCTCTGGAGATTATTTGTGTCAAGGGCAAGCTATCCAGAGAAGCAGGAAAGACTTCTCGGGCAGCGTGGAGGAAAACAAGAGCTGGTCATAGTCCAGTGTCGGAGCAGTGAAGATGTATTGGAGTTCTATAAATATCATGGGCACCAACCTGGCATCTTAGCTGCCCACCTGAAATAGCACGTGCGGATCACAGAGCTGGGGAGTGGGATTTTCAGAAGAATTTAGCATATGGACAAGCTGCTGCCAGGAATTTGGTATGAAAATTTGCCTTCAGCCCGGCTGGGTAGTACCTCCTGTGCTCACAAAACCAGGTAGTTAGGTGCCCAAGGGGAAAAACTAAATTTATCCAATAGTTGTATGACAGCTCCTTTATTGTGCCTAAGCATGATTCTAGTTTCGCTTTCAGTGGCATTGTAACCAATTCACATAAATTTTGGGAAATCCACTGCATATTACTGAATTCTGAGGTAAATGATAGGCTATGCTATTTGGTTGTGTTTTTATATCACAAAACGTGTATCACTGTTCAGTTCTGTGTAAGTAGGGTTTACTTCTTAATGCAGCAGTTAAAATACTGCAGACTCTTGTTGTGGAAGTAAAGGCCAGTCCAGTCATGCTTTATAGTAAGGGTACATTTATAAATTGTTTATAGAGGGCTAATAAATAATTAATGTCTGTTATTAAATAGGTTACAGGCATGAAGAGTGTGTATTATATATGGCAGTAAGCACACTAGTAGAAGGTGTTAAAGACAGTGTTTTGTCTAACCACTGCACTAAAATCCATAACAAACGACCCTTTGTTAAAATGTATATTAAACATTCAATTTACTTAATACAGATTTATAAATACTTTAATACTAAATATAATCCCAGGACTTGACTTCAGCCCTCTAGTAAAATCCTGGTGAGGAGGGAGTGAAGCAGGCTTGGTTTTTTGAGGTGACAGTGAAATCCAGAGCTGTGAATGCCTGCTGCCGTGCTGACAAGCTGTTTTCTTGTAACGTACTAATAAAAGGAAATTTTAAATATGTTTTCTAAATACACATAGGACCAAGTCGAACATCAGTAATTTGGAAGATAAAGTAGGGTATTATAACTTGAGTGCAAGATTTAAAGTCAAATCTCATTTTGCGTCAGGTTGAGAGTAAAAAATTGTATTCCTGACAAAAATTAATTTTTATATTTAAACAGGCAGTTATGTTTTGTTTTATTTTTGGTTCTAATGCAACCAGCTGCTGATGCAAATGCAAATCTTGCATTTAATGCAGATTTGTGTATATGTGTGCTCTTTCTTGTGAGATCTGTTTCTAATTTTTCCTTTTCTTTCAAGGAGGGAGGCTTTTGCAGGTACATTTCACATCATACTAAATTAATATGCCAAAGATACATGAAGCTTTTTCTTCTGGTGCCCCCTCCCAATCCTTTTTTCTTTAATGGTAACTGATTGTGTTCATTCATTTCAAGCATAGTCCATCCTTTTCTCTGTTTCAGTCTGTCTCTGCTAAGCATGAGACAGGTCTGAAGGATATTCAGCCCTTAGACTTTTGGGAAGCCCTTTTCCGGTGTGTGTTCAGGATGAGGTTCCCAGCAGCTGTTCAGTGGAAGAGGAGATTTGAGCCTCTTCTCTGATGTCTCCTCTCTTCTTAAGTTGACTTTTCTTGTTGTTGGAACGGCTCTATAGGGAAAATTCATGTACGATGGAAGGTAGGACTCAACTCTGACTCTTTGGCTCTGGTGTGGAGGAGCAGGATACTGAACAAGCTGTATGTCTAGGTAAGAGGGAAGATGGTGCAAATGCATTCTTTGGAAACAGTTTATAAAATCATTGAAATGTTGGTTAGAGGGGGCCCCTGGAGGTCACAGAAGTAGTCCAGAAGTTTTGCTTGAAGTGGGTCCATCATGAACAGTAGATCGGGTCAGTATCTAGCTGGTCTTGAAAACCTCCAATAATGGAGGTTCCCCAACCTCTACAGATAAACCGTTCCCAGTGCTCTCTGTTTTGCCTATGTGTATGTTATATCACTGGAAGAAAACCAGGTGGCATACAGCTAACTCACTCCAGAGATAAACTGGGCAGAGATTTTCAGAGTGGACGTCTTTTGTGTCGGTCATCTGTGTTCAATCCCAAGTATTTGTGGTTTATACAGCCTTTCTTTTCCATGTATAGAACATGAAACAGGGAAGCAGAAATCGATTTATTTATGTAAGCTGGTAAAAGGAAGTAGTAGTTTGGTAGAAAGAGTAAAAGAATCTCACTAGCTTTTTTTCATCAGCTGATACTTGAAGCAACTGGTACAATATCTTTGGAGGAGTCTTAAAGCTTCCCCCTGCACCTTTCCCACCCCTGGTAGTTCTAACATTTCATCACAACTTAGTAGAGGTAACGCTAGTAGACTGAAGAAGACACAATCATAAAAAAAATCAGTCTCTTTTCCCTTGCTTCTGCAGGTAGGAGTCTTGTTTAGGGTAGGGTCCAGCACGGCAGGTCTCTTGCTCTCTGCTATTTGTAACTCTGATATGCTGAGCAGACTAATGCTTCTTACATCGGAATCTGCTCTTAAGAGTTTCCAGAGTAATTCAAGATTAATTTATTTTTTTCTGGTAACAAATGGAGAAAATTAAGAAAGGATGATGAAGGTAATAAACGAAGCATGGAATAGCAGCATAACTATTGCAATAGTGTGTGTGTAGCTTTGTGGCTTGAGATCAGATCTATTTAATACCATATAAATAACTCAAGTCAATTTCAAACAGTGTGTAAACAGCCTCTTAAATACAAATATTTGCTGAATATTAATATTCATATTTAACTGAGAAATAAAAAACATGTGAAAGTTGTGTAAGTCTTTTTAATCAACTTTTCTGTGTTCTCAAGCAGTTTGATCAGAATTCTTTAAAATGTCACTGGGAAGAAATTAAAAATGCTGCTCAGGCAGTAGTTTGAACCTGAGCAATAGGCAAAGTAGCGTTTATATTTAATAAAACATTTTTGAGTACATTTTGAAGGTTAATTTTTTCTTTTGCGCTATTATTGCAGAGGATGTTTAAGTAAAATACCTTATCACTGGTCATATTGTGGAAAATGTTTTCTGAAACTCTCCTTAGCAAAACTACCTCCGTGCCTAAAGTTCTTGCGTAGAGCTCACCAGTATTTCTAAATTGTAAACCTTTGAGTCCATTAAGACATCTTCTTTATCTTTTTCCTTTTGGTCACAAGCTGACAGTTTTAAGTACTTCTTTGCTGTGCTTGGTATGCCACTGATGGTAATGCCCAAGGGTATTAGTGATTTGAATTGTGCTCCCATAGCTGGGGTCAGGTGTGGACTCATTCAGCTATATTAATAGGTGTGTAGTGTTGGGGCGCATCAGCTTATTGAAGCATAAGCCTTGATGCTAACTTCTGGAAGCTTAAATAGTTTGGCTGCCAAGAATCCATCTGGTTTTCGTTTTTTCCTCCTTTTTCCTCTCTTCTTCTTTTTCCCCCTTCTTTTTCCTCCCCCCTTTTCCCCACCCTTCTTTTGTTGCCCGTCTTCTTTTTTCCTTCCGCCAGCCCCTGGTATCATAAAACCTGTCCGTGGGCTGTTGAAGTCTCCCATTTGAGTCTTCACTGTTCTGCTGCAGCAGTTGCATCTTGGCAACGTGACACTGACTTACATTCGGTATTTCCTGACTTGCCTGCCTATGAAGTTCCAAGGAAGTTAGCTTAAAAACTAAATCCGGTATGGATTGTAGTATTCTAGTAATACCTACTTACAAAACTGAGAAAACAGGCTTTTCTATTTGCCCCTGTGAGCCAAATGTAAGATTTTCTGAATTGAATATGTACTGTACGGAAACATATTCATAATTGGTAAGAGCAAAACAGCCAGTCTGAATTGCGTCCCGCACATGATAGAATTGCAGGCTTTTGGATGCTTTTGTCCTTTAAATTTTGATTTAGAAGTAAGAAGTGCTGAGCCAGAGATTGTATGAGAAGTGGTTTGCTGATTTTCCCTGTTTTAATTATAAAGAAATACAATAAAATATCAACTTTTCCACCAAACATTAGCTGTCAGTATGGAATCAAATACTTTTCATCCCTTTTGCCCAGTATCTGGTTTATTCCTTTCAAAGACCTTCAAGTAGAAGCAATCTGCAGAGTTAGCATTAAAATTTTCTAGACTGCTAGTCAAACATTTGGTAGTAAAGCTTCACAACAGCAAGATTTTATTGTTGCTGTTTTTTTTTTTTGTGGTTGTTTTTTGGTTGGTTTTTTTTTTGTGGAACAACTCTTTGTTAGCCAGATTTTCAAATATCTTCCTTCTGTTGATGAAATTCTTTCTGTTCGGAAAGTATTCTCGCTATAAAAAATCGTGGGAGGATATTGAAACTAATATTTTTTTATGACTTGCATTTCAAAAGAAATTATTTTCACTAACTTCCAGCTTGGAGTCTAAGCAAATTATCTGTAAAGTTGTAAAATATGTATATTTGGGTAGTAGGCTGTCCCCTGAGCAGTTTGAGAGAGGACTCGAAGCTCACCAAACTTGTCATGCATGAACCGTAGCTGGCGGCTGGGTGCTTCAGCTTATCTGGAGTTGTAGCTGAGTGGAAATGTTGACTAAGCTGGGGGTCTTGGCTAATCCTTCTTGGCCGTCATCCAGTTTGGGGAGCAGCGAGAGAATACCTCCAGCTGTCTGCTCAGCATGTCTCTTATCGGCCAAGGGGAGAAGTAGCAGGCAAATGCTCAAAGCCTTCTAGCAGGTTAGCCAGATGTGTGAGAATTCAGCAGACAGGTACGACGGGGCTGGCAGTCATACGGCAGTTGGTAGGTGTGATGAGACCAAATTGTGTGCAATTGGCCTGTGGGTGAAAATTGCAGTGATCTGAGGAGGAATACTGTGCATGAATTTTTGCAGGATCAATGTATGCGTGCTGAGAATTTCTGTACATACACTTACACCTGTACATATAAAGACTATCTTCTGGTTGGGGTAGTTGCTGTTGTTCTGTTTTTCTTTTTTAGAGAATTGCCTTGAGTTCTTCCACCTCAGTCCCCTGTGCAGAACTTCTGGCCCAACATGAGTAGCAATCTCAAAGGAGTGATTATTCCCAGGGACCAGTTTTGGAAGGGAAACTTTATGGTTCAGGCAGGTGCTTAGTTGTCATCTACGGGACCCCAGAGTTTAGAACGGTGAATCTAACAGCATACCCTTGAAAACTGCTTTTCCTGGTGGCCTCAGCTGTCCGATGTTGCTTGAGCCTGCGCCATTGAGTGCACTGTTAAGCAGGCAAGCAGCATTCGTGACCTCTGCAGAGAAACTGGCTCAGAAGGAATGAAGGAACTGCGTAAAAGTGCATGTCAGAGTTGACGACGTGTCATCTGCAGCTTTGGAATCGCAAAGCGTTCAAAGGCAATGACCCAGCCCCCAAAATAAATACAGGAAAGCCATTCTGAACTGGGGAAGGAGGGGTATAGGCTTCAGAAACAGCTTATTTTTTTTCCCCCTCATACCTGCGTTGTCAAGGGGTTCATGAGTACAGGGTTCAGCTTTTGCGGAGCAGCGTCACTGGAGGAGTAATGAAGGTACTTCTGACTCCATGCTGAGATCCAGATGGACACCTCCTGGTACCAGCAGGTTGGTCACAGCCTCTGCCGACGCTGTGGCCGTGCTGAGCACCAAAAGGGGCCTCACGGCTGCCATGGACAGGGCACCGCAACGTGGCCAGGACAGACACTGGATGTCTCTCTTGACGGAGGTCAGGATGATTTACGCTGAGGTCAGGGTCTGTCTTCCCCATTTCTAGCAGCGCCGGTTCTTCAATCAGAGAAGGGATTTGGATTTTACTGAAGTAGAATTTATGTGATCTGTTCTTGAGAAATGGAGCCAATGTCTGGCTCGTCTGGTCCAAAAAAGTGAAACTTTGTGGTGGTAAGGATTATTTCTGAGAGGCGTGTTAATCCCTGGGCCCTTTCTTCTTTTTGAAAGGCATGTGCTAGGCTTTCTTAAGTTCTTCCAAGTTGAGAAAATATTTTGGCTCATTTCTTAGCACTCTTGAGGCAACGTGCTCCAGCCCTCTCCCCTGTAGTACAGCTGTCTTACTAAGCTGTTCTTTAATCTGTTGTTTCCTCCTGCTGTGTGTATTCTGTTGTATTTAAGTATGAATGCTTTCTTCTGCTGTTTTGTGGAGGTAGAAACAAAGCATGTACTGAGACTTCAGACTTTCCTACCGTCTCTTTGCTTTGCACGCTTCTTGTGTTGAATAGTGGAACTCCCGTTCTTTGGTGGTTTGTTCTTGCTGCCTTATTAATGTCCTTGCTCATTGAAACTCATTTGGCACTTCAGCCTTTCTGCATTTGTCAGACAACCTGCATGGTTGTCTTGTTCCTTAGTACTGCCTTTACTTTCTTTTTTGTTGTTGCACCTTTTTCTTCGATCAGTGAGGAATTTTTGATGCAGCCAGAGTACCCTCTTATTATTTCCTGTCTGTCTTCCATTGATATTTGCCATTGAGATTTTTTAATGTAGCCTGGATCACCTGATGTTTGTCTTGCACTTTTATCTTCAAGTTACCTGTTTTTTTGAAGAAACCCTTTCCACCAATTACCTGAATTTGTTTGACTTCTGAGGTCTGTTATCTTTACTTTCTTTACTCTGATGCTTCCAGAACTTCCTCTCTCCAGAAGAAAATGCTATCATTTCATAATCAGTCATACAAATTACTTTCCACCATTATTTTTTAGATAGATACTCAGGGAAATTTATCCTCAGTTTTCTCATCCCATCTGATTCCCATAAGATTCATGAGGTGACTTGTTATTGCTTGTCTCTTCATCCTTGTTTTCTCCCTTCCTTCTTGAGACTAATTCTCTGTTTCATGATTGATTGTGGCTCCTGGAAGTGTACTGTTTTATTCTTTTGTGATAATGTTCATTATTTCAGCTTGCCATTGAGATAATCTGCCAGCAAGTGTATTAGTAATAGTCTTTGACTACTTGGTTCCAACAGGGAACTTGCGATGAAATTCAGAAAACACTTTGCTAGTAAGTCTGAGATGCATCCCCTCTAAACCGGCTGCTAAACAGGACAAGTCTCCTCTCCAAAACCTTGAGCCTTTTGCAGGAGGAGAATCGGCCTATGCTAGAAACCGCCACAGCTGTGTGCTGCTCTCCGAACCCAAATCCTTCAGCTCGCTCTTTTTTATGGGTTGCTATAGGTGTGCCAAAAGACTGGGCAGGATCAGCTCAGTGGCTTTCCAAGTAGATGACTGGATTTGTGTCTGTTACCAGTTGGCTGTCCCATCAGCCTGTAGGTACACTGACATATACCTGACATGTTCCTACGGTAATGTGCCAGTTTGTGAAACCTGGAAGGGAGCTCTTCAGAGCGTCCTACCACCAACCTCCAAGTATGGACTTTGTTCTTAACAGGGTTTAAAAACTTAACTGGAGCAGGCAGTGGGAAGGAATGATACAGTCTTTATTTGACTAATTATGTGCAACTCAGTTTAACCATGATATGCTGTAAAAGAAGAAAAAAAAATTAATTGCCCAACTGTGACCCTTACAAAGGTGATCAGCAGTGTGATGCTCCAGCCTGTCTGTGGTACCAGCCGGTACCACTTTTTCACTCCGAGTTGTGACAAGTGAGGTACTAATCTGCTGTCTCACCCTACAGCTTTGAAGAGAGGACTTTAAGTTTCAGTTGCAGTGATTCCTGGCACTCTTCAATGTTGTGGACCCACCCACCATATTTAATAAAGTTATTAAACCTATATTCCCTGAGAAGAGCTGGGAAAGCTACTGGCAAAAACATGGGTCCTTCTAGGAGCCAGATACTCAGAAATACTGTTTTCTTCATAGGAATGAAAATCGAGTTATGTTGTGCTTGCTTTTGGGGGCTGATGGGCATTGCATGTCGAGTCGGTGCTGATCTGAGATGAGTCTAACTCATCCTTGGGGGGCTGGCTGTAGGCATTCATGCTTCCTCCTTCTTCTCTGCCTTCTCCTGGTGCTGCTGTACAGAGGGAGAAGTTCTTTCTGCTCCAGGGTAGGCAGTTGCTTTAGGAACAGCTGTAATATTTTAAGATAATATTACTCCACTGCTTGGAGCTATTACTACAGCAGAGCCATGGTAACCCCTTGCTGGCATCTGTGCAACGTAAGCTGTCGTGGCTCCAGTTGCTGCTGAAGCTGATCAAAGGTGACCTGGCTGGCTTTGCAGTGAAGCAAGCTAGAAGCACCTGCAGTTCTCAGCAGTGCATCTCACCGTGGGGAGGAGAGACCCTCCCATCTAAAAGACCGTCATGAAGTGTCAAAGGTGGTAGCCTCTCAAGCTGTTGTAGCTTGAGAAGGTGTCATCTGCCTGTGCTGTAGGGAAGCAGTGCTGAAGCACCAGTTGTACAGCAGCAATGTTCTCAACAGCTTGTGCGAGCTACCAAGGCATTGGTTAGAAGCCGGTCACTGTTCTTCTGTGAATACATACCAATGTATTTTTTCTTCATACATGATTTTAAAACATTTCAGTCACTGGCAGATTTTGCAAATTAACTTTTCCTTTGAGTACGGTGGGTGACAAGTGGCAAATGGTGCACCATGAAACCCGGTGTTTGCAGTGTCATGGGTCAGGGTCAGCCTTGGTTTCTGCTGATACAGGATTTTAAAGCAACCTTCTGTTATACGTAACAAGTGTTTTAAGAAATGTCATATGCTTGCTGCTCAGCTGGGTACCGCATACCGGTAATTCCGTGGCACATGTATTGCTTTAAAGTTTGCATTTTGCTAAGGACTGTGTGTGCTTTGCGCTCTGCCAGTGACTCCCCTTGCAATAGCTTGATGCTGCTAGCTCTGCTTACTGTCAGGGTAGGATGCATTGCATTAAACTCATTAACTATAGCAAATTATATACCAGGGAAAAAAAAAGCATGTAAAAATCCATTACTGTCCTATTGAAAGCAGCAGGAAAGACCAAGGTTTGCACCTTTATTATCAGGAAGAGGTGGAACCTCGTGTATTTTTGTAAAAGTCTCAGCTTGCGCTTTAAAATGTGTGTTGTCATGTAACTATTTTTTTAGTTTAGCATATTTTATAGTTATGGTAAGTTAAATAGTTTATATGGTTTAAGCCCAAGAAACTACTTAGAGGTTACCTTAAAAATACTATATTTTCATAAAATGCCAAATTTGAGATTCTAGCCAGGAGAAGGAATTGAAGGTGTGGGCAGAGCTGTGTTGGCAGTCCAGGACTGCGAAAATGAGCGCTCCTGCTTCTTGCTGCTCCTGTGTGGCTGCTCTGGCCTTTGGCAGGCTGATTTAGCTCACTCATCAAGGGGAAAACTACTCACTTTTTTTGATTGCGTTAATTTTCTAAGCTGGGGAGGGGGGAAGAAACGAGAAAGTAGTGAGAAGAGGATGTTTTTGGTCCTCGGTGTCAGTGGGTAGTTGGATGAACTCAGCCTTTTTTCTGTTTGTATGGGAAGGAATTGAGCTATTTCAGTATAAATTGCTTGCCCTCGATGAGGAAAAGCAAAAAGGGCAAAGGCTACCTGGGCTGCAGACTGGCTTTGCGCTGGACAGTCCTGAGAATTACATGATACAGGCGTTTTACTGCCTGTGCCTCTGCAAGTCACCAGAGCACCCAAAGAGCTTGTCTTGCTTCCTCTGCTGTAGCAAACTCATCTCTGATGACAAAGGATTTCCATCAGCATCAGTTTGGCTAGTCTGGAGTAAGCCTCCACCTCCTGGCCCTCAGGCACAGGGGAGAAGGAAGGGGACAGGGTCTTTCAACCCGCATAGACAGCAAAGAACTGTCTGTAATGTGACTTCAGGAATGGTATATCTAAATGGTTTAGCTTTTTAGGCTGGTGACATTAGGTTGGGGGAGGCAAGAAGGTGGGAGAGGAGGCTACAGAAACTCACAATATGTTAAGCAGAGGTAAGTGGCACCTGAGCAAACTGGAGGCACAGAGCATTGGGAAGCTAAATAAACACTGAAAAGACAAAGTCAATTAATTTCAGCATGTTTCACTCTTCATTTGCATCTGTCATTTGCAAATGAAAGTAAGGTAGTCTTATTTCTAAGGATTGCAGTTGCTGATGCATTTGAGATGTTTAACAACTTTCACATAGGAATATTGTGGGAATAATGCTGTAGCTCTAGTGGCCCAAGAGAACGAGGTTTGCAGGAAGGTATATTATTTTGTTACACAAGCAAATATAGCTGGAAAAATACAGACAAACTTTCAGGTGCATAAGCCTTACTTCTTTCTTAACCATGGACTAGGAAGCCTGTGAAATTCTACTGGAAAACTTTTTGAGGACTATATGTGCAAAACACAGGTACAAAAAGGACAGAGATTTTTATTTGAAACCTTAGAGGTCATCAAGAAAATCTATCTTTTGATAAACTATTTGGAAATCAATGGAAATTATCCCATTCAAGATAGAGTCTACAGAAGAGTGGTTTAATTTTGAAATACTTTGGATCTATAGTGATTTCTGCAAGCTGAGACCTGAGACAAAAATGAATATGAAATTCAACCAGAGTCAGATGAAAGTAAAGTGGGGAACACTGCAGTGTGACATCTTAGCACAAACCAAGACATCCTTAGCAGATGAGAATATATAAAACCATGCAATTAAGTGCTTGTGGGAGGGACTGCAGACACCACCACAGCATGTATCTCTGATCTTTTTCAAAAGATCACTGGATACCAGATAGCTATTCAATGTTTAGTTATATACTGGTGCACAAGTTAATGTGTTGCTGGAAATAGTTGTGCTAGTGCTTGAAGTCTACAGGAAGTTAAGTAGTACAAGCATGTGAAATAAGGATGCAAAAAGAATTTGTGAGTTGCAAATATATGGATAAACTGAAAAAAAAACCTGCCATTTTTTCTAATAGCTTAGAGTAAAAGGGCACTTACTAGGTTACAACTGTTTTTAACACTTGAAGCAACAGGAGGGTGAGCAGAATTAACAAGGCGTATTTTCAGGACATCTTGCAAGCAGTCGAGTGGAAGAGAGCTAGAGGTGTTGAGAGTACCTTTCTGGAATCATGGTAGGGGAAGGCTTTCCCTATCTGTAAAACCAGAATAAGCGAGGAGAAAGATCAGCTTATTTGGAAAGCACTGTCAGCCTAAGAGAAAGCACTGAGGCCACTGTTCATTATGGCACTGGGTATAAGCCCCAAATATTTAGACGCATACAAGGAGAATGTTTTCTGCTGTCCGCAGAGGAAGAAGTAAGTGGTTATGCATAATGTCAAATACATACACTTTATGCTGCCTGCGTTTGCAGGGCTGTGGTAGGAGCTCTGAGAAAAGGCAGCGCGAGTAGCCACACAAACACTGAGTATCTCCTTTGGGACATACTGTTTCCTCAGACCAGCGTTTGGTTTAATACCCAGGTGTTTCTAAGAAAACTGATCACATTGTTGGTAGGATACAGAGCACTAACATTAACATAAATCATGTTTTGAGCTGGAAATAAAACAGTAGACTGGCACGATTAGGGGTTCTTGAAAAGAGCAGTCTGCTGGCCTCAAGCTAAACAAACCAAAACGTAAATTACGTGTGGGTGAAGCGGCATGCCTGGGAGCGCTGATGTGCTAGGGGCGTGTGTGCAGATAAATCACTGTAATGTCGAGGCTGTTGCTAACGTACCTGCCTCAGCAAATGGAAAAGCGTAACTAAATTCTTGGGGTGTAGCTCGAGTTTGATGCTGCATCCAAACTGACCTTCCCACCGTTCAGGGAAGTTGAGGAGAGGTACGCACCCGTGGCTCTGCGGGGTTCGGCTTTGAGCAGCAAAGCACTTCTGCAGCCAGCACGGCCGCGTGGTCTCTTGTCCCAGGCCGCTCTTATCGTGGATAATCAACAGCGGACTGAATCACCCAAATCTCAGATGAGATGTATAGGAAAAGATTATATGTATATACATATGTATATACGAAAAAAAAATATATAAAAAATATATAGGGAAAAATTATATTCATATATAAATGCATGGGGAGGGAGAGAGAGACAGGAAGATGACTGTCAGTATGATCAAGTCGGGGAGAAAGAGTGGTTTGGCATACATGTCTGTTAAAGATATGAAACTATCCTAAAAAAAATTGTTTGCCATTGTTACTTGAAACTTAGCAAAACCAGCTCGCCATCAAGAGCTTCAGAGCAGTTTTTAAAGTACTGGATTGATGGATTAAGAAAATTTGTTCAAGAAACCCCAAATCTGAGATGTTTTTAGCTATTGTATTATATTTAAAATACAGATTTAGTGCTACTTTCTCTTACTTCAGAGAATGAGGTTTATATTTTGGATATTAAATGAGTGAGAATCCTAGGAGTCTCTGGATTTGAAATGAAGTCTATATACCTTTTTTTGGAAACAAAAAAAAGCTGTTTCTCTGTATAGGTCAGAATAGTGATTTGGAATACTGCAAGTCTCCTGAAACACAGAGAAGAACATTTAAGTTCTATTCTATGGAGCTACTCTTAAATGTTTCTCAGCTGCTTCATTCTTCTTCACACAAACTAAAAATTATGTATGGATATTGATCTACTGGTTTTCATTGTGTTTTTTAATTACTGTTTAAAAAACCAAAAGTTAAATGAATGGTGTGTCATATGCCGAATTTTCTATGCCGGAATAGTTTTAAAAAATTAAGTATTAACAACCCAAAAATGCTAGATCTATCTTGGTAATGCTCAGATCTGCCACATTCCCATTATAGATAATTTTTTTTTCTTCCCCACATCCAGCATCGGATGTTAACAGCATAATGTCTATCGCTGGCAGAGGAGGTGGTAGCATCTAGGGACATTTCTGTCATGTGCAGTCGTTCGCTATTGTAGATCTTGTGGCGAAGAGGCGGCACTGGCTTATCGCAGCGGTGAGCTGGCTGTCGGTGCTGCGGCAGGCAGGTGCGGTACCTGGACCCTGCTTTGACACGCTGCCAAAGCTGGGGAGCTGCAGGCTCTTGCTCCATCACATTGATTTTCTAACTTTCTGGATAATGGTTATACACCACTGTACCCTCAGTTAAATTACATGTATTTTGAGTTATGACATGTGGCTAATAAAACAGTGAAAGCAACTGCACGACTTCTCAACTGCTTGAAGCTGTGTGTCATAGTTGCCTGCTTCTGCCAGGTTTACTGGGCAGCTTTCGAGAGAAAGCGGAAGCTAATTTATTGCAATTCCTTACTCTTCTAAGCCCAGCTTTTGAACTTCATGGAGAATTGTGGCCATTCTCCTTTTGTTCTCTGTCTCCTTAGAAATAATGATAAACCAAACGCAGTGCTTGAAGTTCAGTCTTAGGTTGAGACAGAAGCTTTTTCAGTACACGTCTTCTTATGGAACGAAACAAAGATAGTACTGTTTTACCTTTCATGGACAAATTATTTCCTGAAAAACTTTGTGATAATAACTTGAGCTCTTCTTCTGTAAACATATGTTCGTCTGAACAACCAGTTGAGTACCCTACATGTAGTCAATGGAGCTTGCCAGGGAGTGTGACTCGGAGCACCTAAGTTAGATACCAAAAACTGATAAGGTGAACGCGGTGCTTTCAGGTTCTCACTGCCTTTTATGGAAAGTTAGGTGTTGTCTTAGTCTTTTGATTCGGAATTGGGGGAGTTTACCACTTAGTTTTCATCAATGGACATATTGCTGCAGGGCTTTGGTTGTAAGTTCTCATCAAGCTAATTGCATCTTCCCACCTGAACATGTAAGAAGGTCATTTCCACAGCACAGTTAGCGTGATTACTGTTTATTTCCTGGCAATATTCTGACAACTGGTTGACTAGAACTGGTTAAATGGTTCTTCTCTTTGGAGTTCAGGAGGATACTTGTAGGATGTATGAATGCCTTGTTCAATTAGAGCAGAAATTTCAAGCAAAACACACCAGCTTAGCAAAATGAGCACTGTAGCGGTAAGAGCTAGTCAGAAACTTTTTTTTTTTTTAATAGAGTGAATGTATCATCAGGCCATAGATGAATGTGTAGTCTAATTGTCTTGGCGGGGAGGGGGAACTCTGGCCTATGGCATGTTTTTAACAAAAAGTACTTCAGCATTATCACAAATTGATTGGAAATATTTTTTCCTCACATTACTCATGGGATGCCAACAAGTATGCAAATGTGAAAATTTAACATATGTTTCCTTGCTGCTTTTATACGGTTTCTCACACCAGTTTAATGAGTAAAAACTGTCTTTTAAAATGCCAATTCAAACCCAAGTCCTTTGGTGTTGAAGACCATCTCACTATTATTTTCTTAGTCTTCTGCTCAGATGTTGAATAGTTTATTCATTTGTTAATTTTACACATTTGGAATGTAGCCGTTTTTATCTTACTTTGGTTTTATGCTGTAGTTAAAGTTTGTATATCTGGTAATGCTCCTTGTTACACAGTGTTGCATCTTTTGGGGGTTTCTTTGCTGTCTTACCTAGAGCATCAGTTTCCATTGATCTTTTTGCTGCAACTAATGCAGTAAAACATGAGTATCTTTCTTTTGATCTCGGTGGTAAAAGCATTTATTTCTGAATAAAGCTGTAACATTGTTAACTTCTGTAAAGACTTCCTGACAGCATAATAACTAGGGACGGGCCAGCGATTTAGATCTAATAAGACCCAGTCGGGTTATTTTGTGTTGTGCGTTCTGTCTTGCATCTGTTTGTGGAAGAGTGGTCAAGCCTTGGAACAGGCTGCCCAGGGAAGTGGTTGAGTCACCATCCCTGGAGGTATTTAAAAGACGAGTAGATGAGGCCCTTAGGGACATGGTTTAGTGGGCATGGTGTGTTGGGTTGACGGTTGGACACGATGATCTTAGAGGTCTTTTCCAACCTTAATGATTCTATGATTCTATGGAAGGTGGTCTCGGTTTTCCTGTCACAGGAGCCAGGCAGTCCCCTTGCCAGCATGGTCCTGCTCTTAATTTACCACAGGTGGATCAACGTGGAAGCCTGAAACCTGGAATATTTATTCTTTTCCTGAAATCTGCCATGTTTAACCCTCACACTTAATAAACACAGTTGTTTCACCATTTCATTTCACTGCTAGTATGTTTACACCAAGATGTAACAATGCATGTCAAAGAGTTGGAGATGTTGTTAAAGTTTTAATTACGCTTAATTAGCACATTCCATGTGTTTAAGTCAAAGTTTTAGGGTTGTCTTTTTTGCAGCGTTGAAATGTCCCGGATATTTTGGGCCAGCGAAGATGGGCACAGGGTAGCGATGTTGCCTTGTGCTGGAGCACAGCTGCGTGCACCGTGTTTTGCAGGTAGACTCCAGCAGTCCTGAGATGAGACTCACAAATCTTTCTCAATATTAAAGTATTGCGCTGTCAATTTGGGTATCATGGTGCAGTATTTGCTAAAGCCTTCCACAGATGGCAGACTTAGGAAGGTGGTGTGCCTGCAATAAACTCCTGGGTTTTGTGCTGCTTCGCTTTCCTTTGCGGGGTAGCTTTTGCTCACGCAAATCCTTTTATCTGGACTGCAGGCTTCATGTTTTGATAAGAACAAAAAAGGGAATCTCGGAAGACAAATGCGATGCTTTAAAGCGCTACTGGGTATTGAAGTCATCTTGGCTGTCGTAGAAAGTGCTTCCTCTCTGCCTGTTATGTCTTTCTTAGATCTTAGATTTTGTCTACAACCATTTATTGCTTAAAAATTGAATGATAGTTGAACTGGGAAGAATTAAGTCAACAAGATGTGACTTTTTTTTTTTTTTTTTTTTTTTTTTTTGGACAGATGCAGTTGTGCTTTGGGATGAGAGGCTAGAGAGTAGTACGTGATCCTCTCTCTCCACAGTGCTTTCAGAGGCATATCACTGCATCCTCTCTGAGCTGCTTCGCAGTGAGCTCTGGATCGTACTGTGCTCTGTTAGAAGAACCAAGTGCTTTCTGCCTAGCGCTCTGAGCTCTCCGTTTGCTGATACGGCACAATACAAACTAATAAATAACTGTTTTGTAAAATACTGGAATGAGAAAGTGGATACGACCCTTCTCAACTAGTTCAAACTAAAATCAGTCATGTGTGAATATCAATTTAATTTTTTTTCTTAAATTTGAGGAAAAAAGTACATTTTTGCTTTTGAAGTTGGCGAGAGAGTAAAGTAGTGCATTTATTGCATGTACGAAGTATAAACAACTAATGAAAATTTTAATGGAATGCCTCTCCTAGATTTTAAAATTTCACACTTAATAGGTTACTGCAATAATTACTACTCTGTCAGTGCCATGATGACAGTTATCTCATCTAATACTGCATAACGTTTTGAACAGTAACAGGAAAATAGATATTCTCTGCCTCTCTGTTTTCTTTAGTTAAACTACATATTTTTGAATAGGAATTGTAAAATGTTTCAAATAAGAATAGTGATGTACCATGAAGTGCATGCAAATACATTTTACTTACTAAAAACAGTTCAGCTACCAAATTTAAAAGACACACAGCCTGACTTTCTTTTCTTTTCTCGGACTGAAATGTTTTATAGACAATTTCCAAGCATCATTATTAAATCATCCTTTTAAACAAGATTTAATTTTGAAAGACTTGAAACATGCAGACAGACAGGAACCTCTCTGGAGAGTCAGCTGAGGAATAGGAAGTGTTACTTCTTTGGATTTCTCATTCAGATCTAGCCTGCATAGCCTACATCAATAGAAATTGGTTGTTGTTACAGCTCCCCTCTTCTTGGATTGCTGAACAGGGCTTCCCAGCCCAAGTTGCAGTGGGGAGCGAGTCCTCTTTCTGCAGTGAGATCCTTATTCCAGCTCTTTGGACTTAGTTGGAGAGGTGCCCTGGTGCTGAAGATCACTTTTTGGGAAGCTCCTTCGGGAGCTGTGAGAGTCCTTTGTAGCTCTTTTGTCGTCAGAGCTCCTAGATGCACAAGTCTGAATGAATCTAAAACTGTTTGCACTTTGCTTGAGAAAGGTGGTTGTACTGCATGCCGCAGATGGATGCTGGGATTACTTTTCCTGATGCAGCCCAAAGCTTGCACGTTCTTTGAATAAACACAGGCTATTGTTCAAGTGTGCTAACAGCTTGACCCATTCCATATGTAAAAAAATTTGATCTGGAAAAATAATCGGTGTTGCTGTACATATATATCATGCTTACAGTAAGCACAGTGGGCAAATACAGAGCAGCACTAGGGCAGTTGTTATCTTACTGGGCACTTGTCCAAATATCATTAAAAATGTTGACATTAAGTAATTTGGGGGTTTAATAATATTTAATTAACTACTATTTAAACAACTCTGCTCAGATTGACCTACATGTCTACTTTAAAAGTTCTGGTATAGACAGTAGATTCGACATGTTCAGTATATGGTAGTTTGTGAAAGACAATGGAGTGCACCTCAAACTTCTGATAATCCTTTGTTTCTAAAGAAGGGGAACAAACAAATGCACAATACTAAATATTGTCCTTTTTGTTTATTTTTCAGATTAGCACTGTACGTATATGAATATCTGCTCCATGTAGGAGCACAGAAATCAGCCCAGACTTTTTTATCAGAGGTACGTTTCCCCATCCTTTTTTTCCTTACACAACTTTCCAGTGTGTGCAAGTGAAATAAATACACATTGGTCTAGAATAAACAGCAGTGACAACCTTGAATTTCTGTTTAATTGATCAGCATAGATTTCTGATTCTGCAGAAGCCAGTTTGCCATGTCATTTAACATGCCTTTGCGTAACTATTTCTGCTGTGATTTGTTATCCCTGTTCTGTGATTTGCATTGGGGAAAGATTCATCTATTTTCTGTAATAAATGTGTATGTTGGAGAATGCACTGACGATACTTTTTTTTGATTACCTTCCTCCAATTGTGAATGGTGTACCCTTCCAAAATACACAGTGATCAAGTATTTTGCATCCTACTGTCACACACTTGCAGTTCTCATTCTCTTAAGCACTGCTGACCTCTCTGTGTGTTCTTACCATGCTTCTAACCATTTAACTTCTTTTCATCTGGCAAATGAATTACGACTACAAACATTTAGGTCCTGTTTCTTAAACACTTTCAACTGCTAATGGAATTTTTACCTTTACACAATAGTTATTATTTTTCATAGCCTTTCAAAGACTTTTTGTATGCATCTTTTGAAGATTGAAGTAAATTATGTCTCCTTAGCATTTTACGTTTACTCTGGGATGCAAAAATACATGTATGCCAAGCATATTGAGGTCTTTTGGATTTATTATTATTTTTAATCTTTCTTTGATGAGAACATTTAAGATAGTAATAATAGTTGAATAGTGAGCAGAAGTGACGAAAAAATAGGCAAAATGCTGTACTAGAAAAGGTTGCTGCTTCAACTGATTCTCCTCCAAAAGCTAATAAAATTACTATACTGCTGATGACATTTTGGAGGTGGGAGAGGGGAGGGTGAGAACCTGGAGCATTGTTTGTGGTGTTTATAGAAAATTCAGGTAGCAGAGAGAAGGAAAAGGGGTAGAATTGTGGTACTATCGGTTTGTGTTTATAGTAAACTATGTTTTTGACAATTTTTTTTTCTCTTTGGAAGAGCAATGGAAAAATAAGAGAAAAGAATGGAGAGTATCATCTTGTTTTTTCCAAAAGAGCTGTCATTTGTCAACAATACCCCATGCAAGATTCACTTTGCTCATTTTGGTTTCATGATATATTTGCAAAATGAGCAGTTGGCAGAAGTATAACTGGTATGACATTTGGATTTCTAGAAAACATTCAATACAGTGTCTTGAAACTTAGCTTTTAAAACTAATTCAATCTTGGGTTATAGAGAAACTCTCAGATCTGAATGACTGTAATAGGAGGATATATATAAAATCTTTCAAATTAAAACTACTACTAGGCAAAAGACGGTAAACACAGGGCAGGGACAAATAATGTATAGAGTTGGTATGAGGTGTCTGTTAGATTTCACACACAGCTGTGAGTTTATTTACCTCAGAAGGGTAAATATTATGCTGACAATACTTTTGGTATTGTGAATGGTTGTACATTGGAACTAGAGGCAGTTATCACTGATACGGAGAAACCTGGGAAAAACTATATTTGGGCGGACAGGTTCAGATTGAGAAAACTGTACACTAGTACGGCTTGGAGAAGATAAACTAAAATGCACAAGTTAAATGGCAAGTGGTAAAAGTAACAGAAAAAAAATGGTAGTCGATCTGTAGTAGACAGGTCTTAACATTGTAATGCCCATTCAGTCCTGTAAACCACAAAACCACCCAACTCTGTACCCCATATGAGTCAGCTGTTTATGTTAGAGAGTGAGTGTTGGCATATGGGATAAAAACAAGAGAACATCAGTTGAGAGAAGCGCAAAAAAAGTCTTCTAGCTAATTTATGATGTAAGGAAAGTTACGATTTTCCGTGTGGTTTTTGTCCTTTTCTGGCTCATGGCTGTTGAGAAGCAATTGCCCTGTTGCGGCGAGCTTGTGTTGTGAGAGTACTTCAGGTGTAGGAGACACCCGGGTGGCAGAGGAGGAAATTTGTATTGGTTTGGTCCCTCCTTAAAAAGCATGGCTGTTTGGGCTCAATGCCCTCTCTGCCATGCCCTCTCTTGGCAATGGGTACAACTTGCACAGGGAGGGGTTTCATCTTGATACGAGAGAGAAATTTTTTTCTTCTACAGCAAGAACAATTATTCACTGGAACAACCTTCTCAGGGACATGGTAGGGTCCCCATCACTGGAGGTTTTCAAGATGCAGCTGGACGGGGTGCTAGGTAATCTCATCTAGGCTCCCTTTCCCACAAAGGGCTGTAGCAGGTCCTTCCAACCTGAGCTGTTCTGTGATTCTGTGAGTCACTGTTGTGCTTTAACCTGGCAGGCAGCTGAACACCACACAGCCGCTCGCTCATTCCCCCCCGCAGTGGGATAGGGGAGAGAATCAAAAAAAAAGTAAAATTCGTGGATTAAGATAAAGACAGTTTAATAGAACAGAAAAAGAAGGGAAAATAATGATAGAAGAATATACAAATGTCGTGGTTTAATCTGGCAGACAGCCAAAAAATGGCACAGCCGCTGGCTCACCCACTCCCCCCCCCGCCTCACAGTGGGACAGGGAGAGAATTGGAAGGTAAAAGTGAGAAAAACTCGTGGGTTGAGATAAAGACAGTTTAATAAAAGAGAAAGGGGAAAATAATAATAATAGTGGTAGAGTATATAAAATGAGTGATGCACAATGCAATTGCTCACCACCCGCGCTGACTGATTACCAAGTAGCAATCGCTACTTCCTGGATCACGCCTGCCGTTCATATACTGTGCATGACGTCACATGGTATGGAATACCCCATTGGCCAGCTGGGCTGGCTGTCCTGATTATGTTCCCTCCCATCTTGTGTACCTAGCTCAGTCAGTAGGCACGGGAGCTGTCCTTGGACTAGGAGGGCACTTAGCAACAACTGAAAACATCAGTGCATTATCAACATTCTCCTCATACTAAATCCAAAACACAGCACTAGGAAGAAATTTAACCCTATCCCAGCCGAAACCAGGACAACAAAATAAGTGATGCACAATGCAATTGCTCACCACCCAACGACTGATGCCCAGCCAGTCCCTGAGCAGCGGCCGCTGCACCCCAGCCAACTCCCCCAGTTTACTGAGCATGACGTCACATGGTATGGAATACCCCATTGGCCAGTTTGGGTGAGCTGTCCTGGCTATGCTCCCTCCCAGCTTCTCGTGCACCCACCCGAGCATGGGAAGCTGAAAAATCCTTGACTAGCGTGAATGTGCTACTTAGCAACAACTAAAACACCAGTGTGTTATCAACATTCTTCTCATCCTAAATCCAAAACACAGCACTTACCAGCTACTAGGAAGAAAATAACTCTATCCCAGCCGAAACCAGGACAGTCAGTAAGGTCTAGAAGTCCTCTGCTGATCATTCAGTTAGAAGGTGAACTGTGCTTTGTGATCCTTGTTGAGTACAGCCTTCAAAGCTTTGTTGCCTTCATCTCTAAAACATAGGACCTCAAGCCCATCTAGCATTTTCCTGGATCTCTTGATAGCAGAGATCTCCTGAGTTTGTTGGCTGTAACTCTTCTATCTTGATCTGCAAATGTACTTCCTTCCAGGAGACACAGGATAAAGTACTGGGTTGAAGTAACTCAACAGCTGTTTCGTACCCATTCATCATACGAGTGGCAAAATGGCAAGGGGCTAGCACAGCTAGCTTTCATCTAAAGTGTGTCATTGCTTATGAGAGTTATTCAGATGGGATACACACATTTTTGAAACAAAAGAAGCTGTTCTGCTCCAGGATCTTTCCTTTGCTGTCCCAGCTGCTATGTTCTCCTTGAAGAGCTGATCCTTACCCCACGTATTTTCTACCCTTGAAGTTAGGTTCTAGCCTTGGAGGAATAATTCCCATCAGCTTGCCTGGACCAGGAAGGTGGGTATTTCCCAGTTAATCAATCACCGGTTTTGAGCTTAATCGATACAGTTGACAGTGAGGGTATTTTTCTAAAATTAATAACTCTTTATGAATCTTCTTAAGTCTCTGTGGTCAGACAGACTTGACATCTGCCATGTAGGACAGAAGTATGTATTTTTCGAAAAACAAAATAAAACCCCTTCAAACAAGTCTCAAACTTCCACATTCCCTTCAGGCTCCTTCTCTGAATAAATTTCTCAATATGAAATAAGTCCTGTCAAAAAGGACCAGCATAAGACCTGTGAATTGGGTAATTTCCTCATCAAGCCCTGCTTTGAAGAGCATGAATACTGCTTAGACATAGTGAGAGCTTTCTACACAGACATAATTTTTGCTCTTAACTGAATGGTTTTTCAACTTCAGGAACAATTTTTTGGTTTTGTTGCATCTCTTCATTATGTCGCTTCTGACACTTCTCACAAGAACTGTGTATTCCTGCTGATCAACACAAGTTCTTCCAAGCCATTCCTAGTGCTTGTGAGGAGCAATCATTCCTCAGCAGAGTGTGTTTGAAGAGTGCGTAATACCTTTGTAGTAGCTTTGGATTTTATTTATATTTTTCATTTTTATTAATATTTTTATCTGCCAGTGCTTAAGCAGGAGCTTTTTAAAAGTGCTTTTAATATATTAACTGTTATTATGTGGTGGGGGGTTAAGCCCAATTAATTTGGTTCATTCTGCCAACTTTACCAACAGAAGTGACAGTGCTTCAAGGTTACCTTTTAAAAATAGTTTTGAAGTAGCAAAATTATTTTTGAATAGTTGTATTCAAATAATATATATCAAAATTATGCTAGGTTACTTCGTATGAGTGGAAAGAACATTTTTAGGTGTATGAATTACATACTGTTTTCCTGCAAGCTATTGACAGAACTTGTATGTGTTTAAATTTCTTAAGAATTGGATGTGGAAATCAAGTTGAGGTTGAGAATCAAAGTTTTAGTCACTTTTGGAAAATGCCAGCTTTACCAGTGCCTCTTGCATTATGAACACTGTATCTACCTTTTATAGTTAGCTTTTATGTACTTTTTTATATATATCTTTAAATACTTTTCATATTAAGGCATTAATGAAATGCTTAATTTCATTAAAACAATTTTTTTTTTGCCTGCCATTACTTCTGTCTCTGGAGCAGAATATGGTTTGTGTTTGAGCAACTTTTTTTTACAAAATTGGGCAGGAAATAATGCTATGTGTAGTTGTTGCAGGAATTTGGAGTGCATGCAACGCCCTTGTTTCACCCAGTTTTAACACGAGACATTCTTCTGTACAGTATTGCGTGGATTTCTGCAGGACCTCCAGTTATTTGCAACAGAGCTCCTTCAGCAGTTACACGGGTTTTTTTGTAGTCCAAACGACTTAATTTTGTAGTTTAAGGACAAACGAATGACTATGGCGTTGATAAAATGGTTGTGTGATCGTAGTTAATATGCAGCGTTTGGGAAGGATTGCAGAGAGACAGAACGCTGTCACCACGCATTATGTGGTCTAAGAGGTTCGCTGATGAAGTCGGGGCAAGAGTTCTTAAACTGCATTTCCTTTGAAAACAGCGTTAAACAAACCAGGCTTCCTGGGTGGGAAAGAAGTCACAGCCAGTACAGCTCTGTCAGGAGACATTGCCAGTGCAGACAAACCAAGCCAAACCAGCTTTCCATTTTCACTGAGTGGTGGGAAACTGAGTTATAACTCTGATGCTGCTCGTATTTGCCACATTACCTCTAACAGTAAAGCACTCCTTGAGGATTATAAAACACTGGCTCGCTTTGGATGCGGAGGGAAGACTGCCACCTGCTGAACCAGTAACATTAGTTCTGTGTCTTCTCTGTTTTCCTTAGTGCAACTGGAAAATCTTTTAGATCATTTTAAGGGTACTTTTTAACACTTTTTTTGGGGGGGGTCATGCATTTTTGACCTTAAAATAATGCACGTCTCAGTGGTGGAGTGATACAAAATATGTCGTTAATAAAATTCTATACAGAATCTAAAATTAAAAAAATTCTAAAACATGCTTTCCTAGAATAAGAAAAGCATATTTTAAGTATCAGCTGTGTTAATAAGTGTAATAAAGTAAGTAATATGGCCATCCAGATTTATGATGATAAAGCCTTTCATAACTAGGAAATCTTTTCTTCTTTCTCTTTTTGCTATCTGCCTGAATTATGAAATGCTTTCTAGTTACAATGATCACAAAAATGTACACCTCTGTTTTTATTGTTTTGTTTTAGATAAGATGGGAAAAAAACATCACACTGGGGGAGCCCCCAGGATTCTTGCATTCCTGGTGGTGGTAAGTATCAATTTTCTTTTCCTCTGATTTCTACAATATGTCGATTGCAAGTTCCAGCAGCTGGAGGCAAGAAATTCAGGTGAACGTTGTAAAAGGAATGTGAAGATGAGGATCAAGAACCATTTTCTTGTTAAGGAATGAAAGAACAGAAAATTACATAGGGAAAAAGATACAGATATTAGATACAGGAAAAGAAACGTTGCATAGTGCATTGATAAGAAAACGTCTTTGAAAGAAGGTGGCCTGCATTTCTTTCTTCACTACCTTCTACTAAATTGTGCATTTAAGAGATCATTCTACATATTCCACATAACTACATTTGGAAAAAAAAAGTATATACAGAGACTTTGCATATAGATGTGAGCTTCCTCTGTCTTCAGTCCACATTCTGGTCACAGGAATAGCATATGAAAGTAATTAGCTGAACCCCAGCTACCAGCCTTTTTGAGAGGCAGCGTGCAGTAGCATGGGCTTGATGCTGCGGTGTCTGCATTTGCACAGTTTCTCTCAGCTCAGAATACATGTAAACATGGGGTTGACTTGTAATTTTTTGTGCATGATACCATTTGCTTATATATACTAGTGTGCAGAGACACACATGTGCGTATAGAATTCCCAAGGGGAAAAGAGTGCTCATAGTCACTGCTATTTAGCCATGGTCCCATTTGAACACAAAAACCCAAGTGCTGCATACAGCTGCATGGAAGGTGGCATTTTTTTCATTGATCTTTCTTTCATAGCTTTTAGCTATGTGATGGAAGCCTGGCAAGGAGAACATCTTCCTTGTATCTCTGATGTCTGCATTATCCTTAATTTCGGTTGTCTGCAGCAGAGTGCTCAAATTTTCCACAATTCCTTGTTACGGTGCTGGATTAAGTTACAGAATATTAAGTCTAAAACAATAAAGAAACGCTATGAAACTCCAAGAAGTTTTATTCTTTTAATTGTTCTAGCGTACACATAATTTCATTCCAGAAACTTTGTGTTAGAACTGATTTGTGCATAACTCTATTTGAAGGGGGTTAGGGAGGAAGACCAATGGGAGTACCATAATTCCCTTTCACTCTTCGTAACCCAAGAACATACCCATCTATTTCCTACTCTTGTCCATACACCTGTTTCTGAGAACTTTTGTTTAAAGCACAGTATTGGACGTTGGAAGAACTCCCAGTTTTCTCTCCAGTTTCTTGCGTTTTTATGTTATTACGAATCCGTTCCTTCCTGTGCTTCACGGAAGTTGATTGCAGCAGTTGCCAGAGGGATGAGGTTAAATGCAGAGCTTCAGTAATATGCTTCATACCCTTAAACCCTGTATATTAGACTAGCTTCTTGGTCTATACTATAATGATATGAAAGGAATACAGCACTGCTTGCCTCGGAGAATCAAATAGCAGCACTTGATTCTTCATAGATGTTTTATAAAGCTAAATTCTTCCATAGAGGTAAGTGTTTTCACCCCTTGGCGAGGAAGTGTCTGTTTCTATATATGAATATGCATGTGTGGTGTGTATACACCATACACGGGTATTACAATGGTTTTCTCACCATCTCTGTAATTTCTTAACTTGCAGTGTATTTTGGGATCTCTACTGTGCAGCTCCAGAGAGACGGGAAACCTGTGAACATTCAAGTGAAGCAAAAGCCTTTCATGACTATGTAAGTTTTGGGTGTCTTTACCACGCTTTCATTAATTGTATGTATAAATGTGTAGAGAATTATTTCTACTCTACAGTGGCTCAGGTGTCCGTCATACATAAGTAACTCTCAGTTTTCTGGGGATGCCTTAGAATTAGGACTTCCTAATTCTGTGATTATCCAGCGCCATATGGAAAAGTCCCGGAAGCCATCTCGGAGATCAAAGTGCTGTCCCATATGTTAATGCAGAATGAAGAATGTCTTTCTGTCCCCCCTGCCATGGACACATCAGGCTGGTCACAAAGGCACAGGGCAAATGGAAGCACAGATATGTCCTGTCCAAATATCCGTACTCTGTTGGTGCTAAAGAAAAGGCTGTTCAGTAGATGGAATTGATCACCTGGCTTCTGTCAGGACCATACTGACTTAAGGTATGATTGGTCCTCAGGTGTTTTTGTATCCTGAAGCAGGTATTTTTCATCAGTGTAATAAACACTTAAGCATCATAGATCAAGTTAAATGCAAAATCATCTGGTCCAAGAGAACGGGAGGAATAAAGGGCAAAAGTATTATGCCAATTTTGATGCCTTTGAGACTTAGTTCAAAACACGGCAGGGAGTTTGGTGGTGTGTTGCCTGCAAGGACTAATAATAATAATAAAATAAATATTCTAGAAACTACGGTCCAAAACATTGCAACAGTTTCATTCCATTTTCGCCATTCTCATAATGTAAATGGAGCTCTCCAGAAATGTGGAACTGCATTCCAGAGTAGGATGGAATTTGAGTTCCTTCTACTATGTCAGCTCCTCTCCATCTGGGAATTTCATTTTTACTGATGAAATCCTTAGGAGGCTGACCACTCAGAATTTATTGTTCCTTTGGGCCACTGATGTAGTCTAAAGAGGGAGCATAACTCTCTCATGATATAACTCCGAAACGTCTTTCCTTGAGTGTTTTCCAGGTCTGTCTTAGACATAGCGTCTAGTTACTGCAGAAAAATATTTCTACAGATAAAATTAAAATTAGACTGCCATAGCCCAATGTCTTACAAACAAATTTGGAAAAATGGAAATGAATCAGCTAAGTGACCATTATCCATTTTCTGTTGTCATAATCTGATAATGGCTCAGTGTCGTACTGGGCTAATGGTGATCTTGCCTTATTTTCAGTTAACAATGACTTAGGTTGTAAATGCACCATGAACACAGTTAGAACTGTTCAGCATATTTTACTTACAGACCAATGCCACTTTAATACCCTGTTTTGGTGGTTATATTATAAGGCTAATTGGTAACAGAGCTTGGACAATTTTGCACAGTGAAGTCTGGGCTACATTGATCACTAGTCATAATTAATGAAAAAAAAAGTGTCAGAGAGAGGAGCAAAGTTACTGGGAAGTTTTCTACTCACAGAGAGGTTAAGGTCAACCAACTTGGTAAAGCATATTCCTCAAATTAAAAATGAAGTAACTCTTGCAAGTACAACTGCTGCAATCTTTTCTACCTGTTCTGTTCTAAATATACAATTGTTGGAAAAATACAATATTTCACTGTTGTTTTGAATCCTTGTTATTAGAGCAAGATCTAATTCCCCACTGAAGGAGAAATAGTTTTACAGGAATAGTTTATGACTGTAGGGAATGACATTAGTGAGTTAAATTTGAGGAGATCAGAATTCACAGTACGACAGTTGACTTCAGTAGGGGACATTGTGCTCTCAAAATATAATGTGTATAACAAAAGCCAAAAGTCTGAAACCTGTAAGTGTTGTTGTGAAATAATTTTGAAACAAAACAATCAGCAAGAGGAAATTTTCAATAAAAAAGTACTTGGAAATCTAAAAAGGAGGGGAGTCCACAATTCTTTAAACTCATGAGAGTTTCACTGATCAGGAAGTTCAATATTGAATCTAAATTTTGAGGTATACTAAGAATTTGAGTAGGTGAATCAGAATAACGTCAAATAAAAAACGGTTGTCTTAGCATCACCCGTCTAGTGTTTCTAACTTCTGCAGGTCTTAGAATATTACATGGCCTTATTGCTCAGTTCTGTCTGCATTATGATGTGTATTGCCGTAATTCAAAAAAAACTTAGAAAATACTCAAATGAGTTCTGTATGTGATACAATTTTTTGATTGTCTGAATGTTTAAGTTACTGTAAAAAGTCATGTTTGATGAAGGAAAAATAAAATCATGGTATGCTTCTATATGCACATCCACCTGTGTTAAGACAGGATGAATGTTTATTTTAGAAATAAATTGGTTTATTTTAGAAAATAATTCACCAGGTATTTCTAAAACCCATTCTTTCTTAGTCTTTTAAGGTGACAGGAAAAACTAGCTTTTGCATTATTTTTGTCACAGTTGAGATAAACTCATCTAATACCTAGCAAGACTCATGGTGCTCCTTAGCATCATGTGGTGTTTGCTTAGTAAGAGAATTTGCATTGTAAGTGCATACTTTTGAAATCTTACATGTATTTAATATTTCATGAGTGTATTGTACGCTCATATTAAAGACATGACAAATCATTATAAAATACAGCCAAGCATATTTCGCAGCAGAGGAAGATGAACATTTATTAAGTGAAGTCCTGACCCATGTAGTGTTTTGCCATTGACTCCAGAGGGGTCAAAATTCCACCATCGGTGAAGACCATCAGAGAGCCGGTCGCTGGATTCTGGATTCTCCATCAGGCTGAGGGCTCTGGTAAATCAAAACCCTGATGTTAAATTGCAGGTCCAGTAATAGAGCACTTGTAGCTGTGCTGTCATATCTGAAAACTGTAATTGTCAAGTACAAAAATCGCAGAAGGTTTGTTTATTAATTCATACTAACAATTCAGAATTTTTTATTAGGTATGTGTTCTACTTGACCTATGAAAAATCATTCTTGCTGAAGGTGTGAGTGGTCTGGTTGCACCATACATGTCATGTTTAACACTAAATAGGCTGAATTAGCTCAACCAATATCTCGTCTGTCTTTGCTTTTGTGAAGAGAGAAAGGTTTAAGAATGTTTGATGGAGGAGGAAAGCACTTGCAGATGATTTAATGATTTGTGAAATACTGCTGCCTCAGTAAACGTAGTTGCGAGTCAGTCTGGAACACACACAGGTTGACTCATAAAATGAATAGATTCAGAAATATTCGGATTTCTTAAGCTTACTTCAAGTTTTACAGTATCTTAACTGCAGTTGCAAAAATAATGCCATTTGATTTCCCCCACTTCGTTCTCAGACAGTGCTTTTTTTAGAGATGAAGTTTATTTCATTATTTCCTTTGCCATAAGATTTCAGCATGTGCTTTGCTTGGCGTTGAATACAATTAAATATCTGCAGCTGGACTTTGTACGTCTGCAGTATACTTGGGTGAGAAGACTAGCAGGATCCTTCTTTGACTCTGTTCCGAAGAAGAGTGCATACGGAGTTTCCTCCCATATCAGCTCTGCCGAATCAAGCAAACGAAGTCTTAGTGCCTATCAGTCTGTGCCACTGAGTCTGTTCTTGACTATTTGTGTAAAACAACAGTAAAACAATAGCAACCCCATTCTGCAGAGAAAAGGTTTGGAGATACTATTTCATTGTGTTCAGTTTGTACTAATACAACTTCTGATTTTTATCGAGCTAGTGAGAGGAGAAGAATCTTTCATGTCTGACAGTAGGAACATAAAGTGACTCTCAAGATGGAGGCTGTAACTGCTTGCAGTACTAACAATGCTCATCTCACTAAAAATCCAATAAATAGAAAAGCAAAGGCCTATTTGGGCTTTAAAAAGAAGATTTTCTGTGCTCATCCGGAGGTTAAGTATTTGCAGCTCTTCCATATTATCTAAAAGGAATTCTATTTTTATTTTCTATAGAGATTTGCAATTGGAAATGTTTTCTTCTGAGTGAACAAGGTTCTGAACTCATTAGGTACCTTTATACAATATATTTTAGGCTTGAAAAGACAGATGCATGTCATGAAGTGCGGATCAGGGAGGTAGGTTCTGGCCTTGAAGTTTTAATGCAAATGATTTAAAATTAGAAATTTTTACATTTCAGGTAACTCAGGAGAGAAAACTGGTGCTCGCTCGCTATTAATATTGCAGGTGTTTCGGCAGAAGTAGCTTATTTGAAGCAGAAAAGCCCCCATGTTTCTTTTCCATGTACCTATTACTTTTCCTGGAGGAAAAATTCTCCATGCTTTGAAGTCTTGTGAAAAATCATTTACATGGATGCTCTAAGACAAAATCTAGTCTTCACTGTAGAATGGGTTTTTGTATCTTCACAGTGTCCTAAGGAGAACTTTTCATCTCTCTAGTTAAAATCTCGTTTCCCTGGGTTTTGAACTGAGATTTTCTGTTGAGAGAAGCGGGTTCCAACGTGCATCTTGTTCCTAGCGTCTTTCCAAGCTGAAAAAGTACTGGGTCAAAAGGGGGAATAAATCATAAACATAAAACTTGTGATTTCTCAGAGAAGAATGGAATTTTAGCAGCACCCCTACCAATGAACTTCTGACTGCCGCAAGTGACCATTCTCCTCTTCCTCAGGTCTGGCCATTCATTCACATCTCTGGACCCTGAGTTTGGAGAGGTGGTACCTGAAAAGTCCTTTCTTACAAGATTATTTCTGTACTTAAGTTAAGATCTTTTTACAGTCCAGAAGTTCCTGTGCCTCTCTCACCCTCCTTACATTGGAAGTTGCGGTGTTGGTGCAAAGAAGGATCTATTAATTCTCAGGAGTAGCTGTAGTAAAACCTTGATTATTTTCCAGGTAAGGTTTTATTAACGTCTTCTCCACAGCTCTTTGAAAGATCACTTTGGTATGAGCAAGGGTCTCTTGTTTGTTTTTATGTCTCCCAGAAGACTGCCAGATAATTTTCAGGGTAAGAAAAAAGGCACATTCATTGCCCCAGAGACCATACAGTCTCATAAGCTGGTATCACATTTCCACCTGACTTGTTAGCACGTTTTAATAGTGAGCTGTATGACGGGGAGCTTAGCTTTACGTGAAGGTTGTAGGGTATATTAAAGACTATGCTATAATCAGTTCTGTCCAGATTATTCCTTTTAAAGGGCATAGTGATATAAATCAATTTTTCTAGAAGTTATTGGGCATAGTGTTTGGACATTTGAGATGGCTGATCAATCTCTTTGTGAGTCTGTCATAAGAACAAGTTGGGTCTCTGCATTTATTGCGATATTTTATGGGGAAAAAAATTACCACTTTCTTCTCTGGACCCACCTTCCTTCAGCAGAACTAAGAGGCACTTGCCTGCCCTGAATGCCCCAAACCCCCTAATTTATCATTAGCAGTACTCAGAATTTGAGGGGTTATGAATATTTTTACATCTTTTTTGGACTGAAGATTACCATGAAAGGCCTGTGAGAAGATGTTCTATGAAAGCATTATTAAATGTTTATTGGAAGTGACCATAAATCTCAAGCCTTATGTTTCCATAGCACAGTGAAACTGTATTCTGCAACAAAGACTGCTTTATTCTAGTTTCATTAAACTACCTTTTTTACTTCTAAAGAACAGAACTGTATTTTAGGTGCAGATTTGTGTTGATCTAAACACATGGAAGCTTATTCTGTTTCAGGATAATCTTTGAAAATGCGTTTTCTTGTTGTATTCCCCAGGTGGTCTGAGTTCTTGCTTAACAGCAGTCACAATCTTTTCCAGGCAGTTTATCACAGGACCTCCTTCTCTGCCTTTTGTGTATCAGGGATGGAAGAACTTGTTTTAGCTGTTGATTTTCTTGCCTTCCCTAGCTCTTGCTACTGTGATCTTCTGCAGGCAGCCTAGCTAGGTCAGCTTGTGCTTCTAGGTCCTCCCAGGTTTCTTGCTGAAAATTGAATTCTGGATCTGGTTTCCAGCTGTCTGTTTCCATGGAGAATGCATGTTAACTCCTTCTGCTTAAAACAAAAATCAAAACAAAAGCTCCGCAACATCCCCAAGTGTGGAAGAGCAAGAGATGACAAGTACCAGGGGAAGGGGTGGGGAATCAGAAATAATCTATAAAATGCTGAATTCAGTGTCACTCATGGGACAAATGCCAAATTGTATTGCCATGGGATCATGAAATATACGGGTCCGTGAATGAGATCAACAGATTTCAGATCTCTTAGGGATTGGTAGCCTTCCTGCAAATTCAGGAGAACTCTCTCCATTGCTTGCTTCTCTGTTTTTGAGGTTCTCCATGGTCGCATGGGCTGTCGTTAAAAGCAGAGGTTCCCAGGCACAATTCTGTGGGTAGGTGTGATTTCCTTCGACTGGGGAGTGTGTGCGATACCCTGCATAGTTTGTGCTTGGCCTGCTCTGCTAAGTGATGATCAAGGACTGTTGTACTGAAAGCAATGTTTCTGGTCCGAGTTACCTATTAATTCCTTACGTGATTTCTGCAAACTTGTGGAAGGCCCTTTACATGTTTACTGGTCATCACCATATCTGTAATTTCACCTTCGGAATATGATTCTTTTTGTAAGTAATATGGAAATGAAAAGCATCTCCTCCCATACAGTCATTGTTAAAACAATATCCTTTGCTTTTTCTGTAAATAGCGTTCATTTTTAAGTAGGAATGAAATGCCTTTCTTTACTGCTCTTTTTATTCTGCAGAGATTATGTCTCACTTCTTAATGTTCAGGTATATGTATAATGAAATGTATTCTTAAATATGAAAGCTAGAAGGAGACTAAGGAAGTCTGGCATTTGCTTTGAAATTCCATATCTGAACACATTAAATAAATCCATATGGTTAAAGATTGCACTGGTCTATTAGAAAAACGAAATGAACAATTAATAAATCATATTTTGTGCAGAATACTCTGTTAATGTGTCTTACAAGGTGATAAGTCCTTGGCTTTCTCATACGTGCAACCAAAAAGCTGTAAATCTGAAAACATGATAAACGTTTGTAATTCTTATCTTCCTCCTTCAGTGGCGTAGGAACACTAGTATCAAACGAGGTGAACGTCTTCATGGGAGGACAGTACTTATTGGAAGGTTTGGAGAGGACAATGTGGTTCACAGTCTGAGGGTCTTGTACAATGGTATTGGCAGAATTGTACACAGGCAAGGCTAACTTTTTCATTCTCTTCAGCTCCTTAATTTTATTGCTTAGTAGATGTTCTTTAATGCAGTTGTGTGGAAAGGATTAATTAAAAGCATACTCCAGCCCCCAGTCAAAGTAGGCATCACTTTCTGCGTTGACTTGTGTCAGGATTTGGTCCACATATGTATAGGTGTATCTCAAAATGTTGTGCTGTTATCTCCAAGACTATGAAACTGGTTTTGTTTGCTCTTCAGAAATTTTCAAAGTTGAGAAATTGGTACTTTCCTTGGATTCTGCAGACCCCTTTTACAGGAAAATACGGATTTATTTTCTTTTTGTTTCCTGTTAAGAAACCCCCCCAAGAGAATTCTCATTCTCAATTTCCACAAAGAAGGAAGATGTGCTCGTTCTGCTCCTACCATCCTCCTTCATCATTCCTTCTCGTAAATTATTGGATAATATAATTAGATTTGAACTACTCTGTGTCACAAATGTTAATTGTGAGCTCTGATACAGAAATATGTTCTTTCTTACAGTCCACATGATTTTTTATAGAGGTAATTTCACAGGTAAATTTGTGCTGTGCTTCTCTTTTACTGTGAGGACTAATCCATTTGCTTCAGAGAGAAAAAACAACATTTCCTCCCCAAAATTTCAACACTTCTCCTTTGAGTGGAGATTTAATTTTCTCAGAATTTAGCAGTAAAATGGCTAATTAGTTTGAGTTAAGTGGAAGCCTCTGACAGTATTAGGAACGACCATCTCCCCTGAAGGCAGTTTAGCTCCTCTTTCCTGGTTCCCAGAGGGAGGCAGTGGACATGTTGAAAGAGTGCCTTTTTTCTAAGAACCGTTTTACGCTTCATTTTCATTGAGAACAATAGGAGATAACAGCCTTCCTAATGAGGGGAGGCTTTCCGGGAATGTTCTGTGCAAAAAATAGTAGCTATTCAGAATAGAGCACCAAAAAGATTTATATACACTCTATGTAAAAACATGCCAAATTTATGAAATGGGACAAAACTTTGTTTTCGTTTGCTTGGAGGGAAGGGGGAGTATGTAAGATTCAACAAGTTAAGCGAGAAGTCAGTGGTTTGAGAGATAATGTGGATGAGGTAGAGGTCAAAAGACTAAGGGAAGTGGCTGGAACGCTCAGCCACTTTGTAACACTGCTTTGTAACCTCCCAGAGTAATTTAGTTTTTACAATATACAGGTGAAATCTGGTTGTAAGATTTTTTTTTTTTTTAATGTTGATAGACAGACAGTTAAATTACTAGATGCTTTAGTCCATAATAGATGTCTCCATGGGTTCACTTCTCTGTGTTCTGAAGTCTAGGGCTTTTTTATAATTAAAATAAAACCAAGGCACTTCTGCTCTAAAGTTATGACATACGTTACTGCCTGGAGGAAGGCTCCACTGGAAATTTGTAACCAGTTCAATGGAAATCCCAGGATGCAGCAACTTTTTTTCCTGCTTGGCTGTCCTGATGAACAACTGTTAACTTCAACTGTTTCTCAGAGTGATGTTGTTAAATGTATGCAATACATGCAATACTCCTGATGTATTTGGAATAGAACTCTGCTGATTCAAATTTTAATTTTCTTTTTTTCGTTTGCTATAATGAATTATTTATGCTACCGCAGCGAAAGTTGTATTACAGTTTAAGTTTTAAACGTTACAGTTTGGAGCGAACTCCAAATCAAGGTGTCTGTGGAGAGAGGATATTTTTTCTTTTACAAATGCAAGCACTTCTTATGCATATACACATTTCATGATGTGTGTTTTAATAATTTAATGTATAAAAGTGTAAACCTTGTGGATTTTAAAGTTGTAGAAACTTTGCTTCTTTTGGATTTATTTTGCTTTTGAGAATGAGAAGGTGCATCCTACCGTGAGTTTAAGTAGCATGCATTGAGAAATGTCCTGTTTCTAAACTTTTGTTTTAGTAGTTTTATTTAAAAACATTGTATTTACCACTGTGGGACATACAGATCATTCTTATTCATTGCATGGTGTACGCAGTATGTTTTTACAGCGCTCCAGAAAGTTATTAAAGGAGGTTAAGTTGTAGCTTAGTAACATTGGGAATATTAAATTGACTAATAAATGCTCTGAATTTAGAGTTAAAGATCTTCTGACATTAATATTTAACACTGATTGTGCGTAATGCTTTACATCAATAAAGTACTGAACAAACATTTGATCAATAGAGAGCAAATGTTGGATTAAAGCCTTACAACAACCAGCTTCCTCTGCAAGCTCTTCCTCCCCCTCGGTATTCTTTCTTCTGATGCTTTATTTTCCATAATCAGGATGTCATCTGATGAAGTTTATAAGGCTAAATGATTTAGATAGCCTTCTATTAGATGTTTGCATTTAGCAGTTCCAATTTAGCTAGTGAAATTTCTCTCTTGAGCTAATTACGAGAGGGTCTTCTGAGCACTCTGCAAAGGTGTGTGCCTCCGTGTGTGCGTCTGTATGTAGCGATACGTTTGTCTGCACCAGAAGAATACAGTGCAAGCCAGTACTACATTGATGTTAACCATTTTTCTTTTTGTGATACCGGGATGTGGCTAGATTTGAGGCACTTTGCCTAAACGTATTCGTCTTTAGCCTCATGAAAAGTAAAAGTGAAAGTGAGAGCCTTATTTCTACACAATATGCCAAACATGGATTTTGTAATAAGCTCGGCTGCTCTGTTAATACGTCTAAGTGACTCATTTCAGACTTGCTTAACACGTGCCTGGAAAAACCAAAGACTTATAACTTCCATCTGCTCTCTAATATGATGAAAGATGAATCCTGAAGATCACAAATTGCGGCAGACATGCAGCTCTTAATAAGAACAGCTGAACAACAAATGCCTTATGAGAGGTGGTGAAAAATGAAGTAATGAGGAGGAAAGGCAGGCAAGCCTCTTGAGGGAACATGGATATCTGTGGCTGACTAGAACTGTCACATCCAAACATTACACTAAATATGAAATGCACATTATATAACATGAGTCACAGGGAACAGATAATAGTCTTTTTGAATTTTCTACCAAATTAATGCCTTAATATTACAAGTAATTGTCCTAACATGGATTCTTGAGCTTGCACAGATTGTTTTACTTGAGAAGAAATGTTGTGCAGATCTCCATATTAGAATATCTGTTTTGCAAATGAGATTTTGAAATCTTGTTTCTTGTTTTGAAATCTTTGCATTCCAAACATGTTAATTTAGCCACTGAAAATATGTAAACCTTCTGTCCCGGTTTCAGCTGGGATAGAGTTAAAAATCACTGTGTTAAAAATCACTTCTCATACTAAATCCAAAACACAGCACTGGGAAGAAATCTAAGTCTATCCCAGCCGAAACCAGGACACCTTCAATGTATACAAATAGAGCATTTCATTGCCGTGTATAGTATTGCAGAAAAAACCATACATGCACACGTGTACCTGGATATAAATGGAGATTGTGGCATAATCAAGGAGAATCAAAATTAAGCTTGACTTAAGGTGAAAATCTGCTTTGCACTTTGTCATTGTAGGCTGTTTCATTGTGACCCCTCCTTAACTTGAAGGGACATCTCCACAGTGCTGTCACAGTAACATCCACAGACTAGATTTATGCCAGTTAGTGAGGATACCTATAACAAAACTCAAATGCAGCATTCTATAACCCATCAGAGGCTAATTTACCCTGCCAAGAAAGTAGTGCTCTGCATAATTCACACCAGAAGAGGTGCATGACCTCTCTAGTTTACTCTGACATAGCAAGAGGAAGACAAAGCTTTATAAGGTGTATGATAAATACTATGTTCTGAACCATAGAGAATCTGGAAGACATTTTCCAGTTCTGCTTTCAGATCCGATTTCCGTAAGTGTATTGCAAAACGGAAATTTTAGCCTATAAAATGTACAAAGTTCTTAATTCTGAAATAGTTAAGGGGACATAATCCATGAGGTGAGTTTTAATATCTTTTCTGTTTTAAGAGAGAGGCAGAAAAGTATACAGATAGTGTATACGCATATAATGAAGTATGATGTTACACTTCATAAATCGATTTTACATGAGTAAGAGTTGCCGTGAGATTTGTAAAGGCAGACACTTGAATCCCGGTGGAGCATGACCTCATTGACTTTATCACAGATCTACACAGATGTTGTGATCTGCCTGTGCAGATCTAAAGGCAGGATCAGCGACTTTGGCCCTAATCTGGCAAACAATTTCATGGTCGAGTAGCACTGTATGTGTGAATACCCTCATTAAACTCACATATATGTTTGCAGTATGAGGATCATAGGAAACGGTGTGAAGGCAGTGGGTCATTCTTGTTTACTGTCTAATTTTAGAGTTATTTCTCAATATAGAAACCAGCTATTAATTTATTTAGTCTGTTTTTTTCTGAATGTTTGTGTGCAAAGAGACCCTTTTCTGATTCCTTTTGCTGTGAAGAAAATCTCAGAATTTCTGTTCATAAGGACAAAACTGTTGAAGAGGGGTTCCCTGGACAACTTAAATATATTACTGCGGAAAGCTTTGTACTCCATCCTAGCAGTTAATTTATAATATTTTGTTTATTTTCCCACTATTTTCATGGTTTTACGTTATTCCGTGTACAGCAGAACTGTGTACAGCAATATGGTGTTTTCTGACTCCCGTTGCCAATTGCTTTATTTTTCTTGCTTCAGCTGCTTTCCCCCCATTGTTATATGGTGGACGTGTGTTGGACTGGGGACTGATGGATCACAAGAGTATAGCTCCTACCACTCCTGAGTCAGATCCAGCTGCTGTCTTGGATTTCACTCATGTAGAACAGTTTACTTTCTGCTAGTTGCATAGTTTAATTTAGTATTTGCAGTATCTGCCCTCCTCCCTTGAAAGATAAACAAAATTAAAAATAAACAGCCTCCTGTCCACTGTTCTTTCTCTCGCTGTGTGATGGCCATCCCTTGAGCATTTGTGGGATCTTCTGTCCTCCTTGATGCTGGAGAGAAAGAAGGCTTCCTCTCACTGTCTGTGGGGAAACCTTTTCCTCTAGCATCAAGAAGGAAGTTGAGGGTCCGTCAGCCCCTCAGGTTTCTGTTTTCCCTTTGTTTGGTGGCCCTTCTTGATGCTTGGCTGTGCTGGTGTCTTGGAGCTTGGCTACTTCCAGTAGCTAGCTGAATACTATTAATTATTGGGGAGTTAATATGGTGCATTCTCGGTACCCCCATGAATATTCAGTCCGGGCTTTGATACAAAGCTTCTTCCTGCTCTGTCAAGTTTGAGGTTTAATCCCATGCCTTTTCAACAGTGAGACACATAGGGATAATTGTTACTTCCTTTTCCTTTTAACAGGAAAAAAGGGAGGTTCTTTACATCCCTGCTGTCTTTCCTGATAATTTACAGAATTTCTTCTTCCTGGAACAAAATTGGTATTGTTAATCCTTTTTGCAGCACTACAGTATGTGGACCGTTTTGTTGAAGCTTCTGTTCCCTAAGTCATGTTTCTTAAATTGTACAAGGAACTAAGCTTTCATTATTTTTTTGAAAATATCATTTTTAACTTGCTTGATTGCTTAGAAAACATGACCTGAGTGAATGATGGAAAATGATTAGCTACCAAAAAAAGAAATTTCCCAGTAAAGTTGATATTGCTTATATTCAGTTTCCTTAAATCCAAATTAGCACAAG